>NC_084744.1:51629110-51741610 GCF_033978785.1 Entelurus aequoreus
ACAGAAAGTCCTTAAAAACATGTAGATAAGTCATGTCATAGAGAGGATCTTTGACTAGCATGTTGGCAGTAGGTCCTTAAACGCAGCAGAGTAGTTGTGTCACATAGAGGATCTTTGACTAGCATTGTTGCAGTGGGTCCTGAAAACCAACAGAGTAGTTGTGTCACATAGAGGATCTTTGGCTAGCATTGTTGCAGAAGGTCCTTAAAAACATGTGGATAAGTCATGTCATAGAGAGGATCTTTGACAACCATGTTGGCAGTAGGTCCTTAAAAACAGCAGAGTAGTCGTGTCACATAGAGGATCTTTGACTAGCATTGTTGCAGTGGGTCCTTAAAACCAGCAGAGTAGTCGTGTCACATAGAGGATCTTTGGCTAGCATTGTTGCAGAAGAACCTTAAAAAAATGCGAATAAGTCATGTCATAGAGAGGATCTTTGACAAGCATGTTGGCAGTAGGTCCTTAAAAACAGCAGATTAGTTGTGTCACATAAAGGATCTTTGATTGCCATTGTTGCAGTAGGTCCTTAAAAGCAGCAGACTAATCGTGTGCTATAGAGGATCTTTGACTATTAAGCTGGCAATAAGTCCTTAAAAACAGCAAATTGGTCATGTCATATAGAGGATCTTTGACAAGCATGTTGGCAGTAAGTAATTGAAAACAGCAGATTACTTGTGTCACATAAAGGATCTTTGACGAGCATGTTGGCAGTAAATCCTTAAAAACAGCAGATTAGTCATGTCATTTAAAGGATCTTTGACAAGCATGTTGGCAGTAAGTCCTTAAAAACAGCAGATTAGTCATGTCATTTAAAGGATCTTTGACTAGCATGTTGGCAGTAGGTCCTTAAAAACAGCAGATTAGTCGCGTCATAGAAGATCATAGTAGGTCCTTAAAAACAGCAGATTAGTCATGTCATTTAAAGGATCTTTGACTAGCATGTTGGCAGTAAGTCTTTAAAAACAGCTGATTAGTCATGTTATTTAGAGGATCTTTGACTAGTGGCAGTAAGTCCTTAAAAACAGCAGATTAGTTGTGTGATATAAAGGATCTTCGACTAGCATGTTGGCAGTAGGTCCTTAAAAACAGCAGATTAGTCGCGTCATAGAAGATCATAGTAGGTCCTTAAAAACAGCAGAGTAGTCATGTCATATAGAACATCTTTGACTAGCATTGTTGGCAGTATGTCCTTAAAAACAGCAGATTAGTCGTGTCACATAGAGGATCTTTGACAAGCTTGATGGCAGTAGGTCCCTAAAAACAGCAGATTATTGTGTCACATAAAGGATCTTTGACGAGCATGTTGGCAGTAAGTATTTAAAAACAGCTGATTAGTCATGTCATATAGAGGATCTTTGACAAGCATGTTGGCAGTAAGTCCTTAAAAACAGCAGATTAGTCATGTCATATAGAGGATCTTTGACAAGCATGTTGGCAGTAAGTCCTTAAAAACAGCTGATTAGTCATGTCATATAGAGGATCTTTGACAAGCATGTTGGCAGTAAGTCCTTAAAAACAGCAGATTAGTCCTGTCATATAGACGATCTTTGACAAGCATGTTGGCAGTAAGTCTTTAAAAACAGCTGATTAGTCATGTTATTTAGAGGATCTTTGACAAGCATGTTGGCAGTAAGTCCTTAAAAACAGCTGATTAGTCATGTCATATAGAGGATCTTTGACAAGCATGTTGGCAGTAAGTCCTTAAAAACAGCAGATTAGTCGCGTCATAGAAGATCATAGTAGGTCCTTAAAAACAGCAGAGTAGTCATGTCATATAGAACATCTTTGACTAGCATTGTTGGCAGTATGTCCTTAAAAACAGCAGATTAGTCGTGTCACATAGAGGATCTTTGACAAGCTTGATGGCAGTAGGTCCCTAAAAACAGCAGATTATTGTGTCACATAAAGGATCTTTGACGAGCATGTTGGCAGTAAGTATTTAAAAACAGCTGATTAGTCATGTCATATAGAGGATCTTTGACAAGCATGTTGGCAGTAAGTCCTTAAAAACAGCAGATTAGTCATGTCATATAGAGGATCTTTGACAAGCATGTTGGCAGTAAGTCCTTAAAAACAGCTGATTAGTCATGTCATATAGAGGATCTTTGACAAGCATGTTGGCAGTAAGTCCTTAAAAACAGCAGATTAGTCCTGTCATATAGACGATCTTTGACAAGCATGTTGGCAGTAAGTCTTTAAAAACAGCTGATTAGTCATGTCATATAGAGGATCTTTGACAAGCATGTTGGCAGTAAGTCCTTAAAAACAGCTGATTAGTCATGTCATATAGAGGCTCTTTGACAAGCATGTTGGCAGTAAGTCTTTAAAAACAGCTGATTAGTCATGTCATATAGAGGATCTTTGACAAGCATGTTGGCAGTAAGTCCTTAAAAACAGCAGATTAGTCATGTCATATAGAGGATCTTTGACAAGCATGTTGGCAGTAAGTCCTTAAAAACAGCAGATTAGTCATGTCATATAGAGGATATTTGACAAGCATGTTTGCAGTAGGTCCTACAAAACAGGAGATTAGTCCTGTCATATAGAGGATCTTTGACAAGCATGTTGGCAGTAAGTCTTTAAAAACAGCTGATTAGTCATGTCATATAGAGGATCTTTGACAAGCATGTTGGCAGTAAGTCTTTAAAAACAGCTGATTAGTCATGTCATATAGAGGATCTTTGACAAGCATGTTGGCAGTAAGTCCTTAAAAACAGCTGATTAGTCATGTCATATAGAGGATCTTTGACTAGCATGTTGGCAGTAAGTCCTTAAAAACAGCAGATTAGTCATGTCATATAGAGGATCTTTGACAAGCATGTTGGCAGTAAGTCCTTAAAAACAGCTGATTAGTCATGTCATATAGAGGATCTTTGACAAGCATGTTGGCAGTAAGTCCTTAAAAACAGCTGATTAGTCATGTCATATAGAGGATCTTTGACAAGCATGTTGGCAATAAGTCTTTAAAAACAGCTGATTAGTCATGTCATATAGAGGATCTTTGACAAGCATGTTGGCAGTAAGTCTTTAAAAACAGCTGATTAGTCATGTCATATAGAGGATCTTTGACAAGCATGTTGGCAGTAAGTCTTTAAAAACAGCAGATTAGTCATGTCATATAGAGGATCTTTGACAAGCATGTTGGCAGTAAGTCTTTAAAAACAGCTGATTAGTCATGTCATATAGAGGATCTTTGACTAGCATGTTGGCAGTAAGTCCTTAAAAACAGCAGATTAGTCATGTCATATAGAGGATCTTTGACTAGCATGTTGGCAGTAAGTCTTTAAAAACAGCTGATTAGTCATGTCGTATAGAGGATCTTTGACAAGCATGTTGGCAGTAAGTCTTTAAAAACAGCAGATTAGTCATGTCATATAGAGGCTCTTTGACAAGCATGTTGGCAGTAAGTCTTTAAAAACAGCTGATTAGTCATGTCATATAGAGGATCTTTGACAAGCATGTTGGCAGTAAGTCTTTAAAAACAGCTGATTAGTCATGTCATATAGAGGATCTTTGACAAGCATGTTGGCAGTAAGTCCTTAAAAACAGCAGATTAGTCATGTCATATAGAGGATCTTTGACAAGCATGTTTGCAGTAGGTCCTACAAAACAGGAGATTAGTCCTGTCATATAGAGGATCTTTGACAAGCATCTTTGTAGTTAGTAATTAAAAACAGCAGATTAGTCGTGTCACATAAAGGATCTTTGACAAGCATGTTGGCAGTAAGTAATTTACAACAGCAGAGCAGTCGTGTCACATAAAGGATCTTTGACTAGCATGTTGGCAGTAGGTCCTTAAAAACAGCAGATCAGTCGTGCCACATAGAGGATCTTTGGCAAGCATGTTGGCAGTAGGTCCTTAAAAACAGCAGAGCAATAGTGTCATATAGAGAATCTTTGACTAGGATTGTTTCCGTAGGTCCTTAAAAAACAGCAGATTAGTCGTGTCACATAAAGGATCTTTGATTAGCATTGTTGCAGTGGGTCCTTAAAAGCAGCAGAGCAATCGTCTCGTATAGAGCAGTGGTCCCCAACCACCGGGCCGTGGCCAGGTTCCGGTCCGTGGATCGATTGGTACCGGTCCGCACAAGAAAAAAATAAATAAATAAATAAATACATTTTTATTAAATCAACATAAAAAACACAAGATACACTAACAATTAGTGCACCAACCCAAAACAAAACCATCCCTCCCCCATTCACACTCATTCACACAAAAGGGTTGTTTCTTTCTGTTATTAATATTCTGGTTCCTACATTATATATCAATATATATCATTTTCAAGCGTTGACGAGTCCGCAGTTACAAAAAGGTTGGGGACCACTGATATAGAGGATCTTTACCTAGCAAACTGGCAATAAGTCCTTAAAAACAGCAGACTAGTCATGTCATATAGAGGATCTTTGACAAGCATGTTGGCAGTAAGTAATTAAAAACAGCGGATTAGTCATGTCATATAGAGGATCTTTGACAAGCATGTTGGCAGTAAGTAATTAAAAACAGCGGATAAGTCGTGTAATATAGAGAATCTTTGACTAGGATTGTTGCCATTAAAACAGCAGATTAGTCATGTCATTTAAAGGATCTTTGACTAGCATGTTGGCAGAAGGTCCTTAAAAACAGCAGATTAGTCGTGTCATATAGAGAATCTTTGACTAGGATTGTTTCCATTAAAACAGCAGATTAGTCCTGTCATTTAAAGGATCTTTGACTAGCATGTTGGCAGAAGATCCTTCAAAACAGCAGATTAGTCGTGTCACATACAGGATCTTTGACAAGCATGTTGGCAGTAGGTCACTAAAAACAGCAGATTAGTCGTGTCACATAAAGGATCTATCTACGAGCATGTTGGCAGTAAGTCTTTAAAAACAGCAGATTAGTCATGTCATAGAGAGGATCTTTGACAAGCATGTTGGCAGTAAGTCTTTAAAAACAGCAGATTAGTCATGTCATAGAGAGGATCTTTGACAAGCATGTTGGCAGTAGTGTGTGTGGGAGGGAGGGGGGGTTTATGGTTTCTTTTTTTTTTTTTTGGTCATAAAAAAATACAATTATGTGTGTATCCCTTGCAGACTGTATTGATATATAATGTAGGAACCAGAATATTAATAACAGAAAGAAACAACCCTTTTGTGTGAATGAGTGTAAATGGGGGAGGGAGGTTTTTTGGGTTGGTGCACTAATTGTAAGTGTATCTTGTGTTTTTTATGTTGATTTAATTAAAAAAAAAAAATATATATATATATAGATTTTTTTAAATTTATTTCTTGTGCGGCCCGGTACCAATCGATCCATGGACCGTGGTGGTTGGGGACCACTGATATAGAGGATCTTTGACTAGCATTGTTGGCAGTAAGTCCTTAAAAACAGCAGATTAGTCGTGTCACATAAAGGATCTTTGACAAGCATGTTGGCAGTAAATCCTTAAAAACAGCAAATTAGTCGTGTCATATACAGGATCTTTGACTAGCATGTTGGCAGTAGGTTCCTAAAAACAGCAGAGTAGTCGTGTCATATACAGGATCTTTGACTAGCATGTTGGCAGTAAATCCTTAAAAACAGCAAATTAGTCGTGTCATATACAGGATCTTTGACTAGCATGTTGGCAGTAGGTTCCTAAAAACAGCAGAGTAGTCGTGTCATATACAGGATCTTTGACTAGCATGTTGGCAGTAAATCCTTAAAAACAGCAAATTAGTCGTGCCATATACAGGATCTTTGACTAGCATGTTGGCAGTAGGTTCCTAAAAACAGCAGAGTAGTCGTGTCATATACAGAATCTTTGACTAGCATGTTGGCAGTAGGTTCCTAAAAACAGCAGAGTAGTCGTGTCATATACAGGATCTTTGACTAGCATGTTGGCAGTAAATCCTTAAAAACAGCAAATTAGTCGTGTCATATACAGGATCTTTGACTAGCATGTTGGCAGTAGGTTCCTAAAAACAGCAGAGTAGTCGTGTCATATACAGGATCTTTGACTAGCATGTTGGCAGTAAATCCTTAAAAACAGCAAATTAGTCGTGCCATATACAGGATCTTTGACTAGCATGTTGGCAGTAAATCCTTAAAAACAGCAAATTAGTCGTGTCATATACAGGATCTTTGACTAGCATGTTGGCAGTAGGTTCCTAAAAATAGCAGAGTAGTCGTGTCATATACAGGATCTTTGACTAGCATGTTGGCAGTAAATCCTTAAAAACAGCAAATTAGTCGTGTCATATACAGGAGCTTAGACTAGCATGTTGGCAGTAGATCCTTAAAAACAGCAGAGTAGTCGTGTCATATACAGGATCTTTGACTAGCATGTTGGCAGTAAATCCTTAAAAACAGCAGATTAGTCATGTCATATCAGGATCTTTGACTAGCATGCACTAGGTGCACTAATTGTAAGTGTATCTTGTGTTTTTTATGTTGATTTAATGAAGAAAAAAAAAAAAATATATATATATATATTTTTTTTTTATTTCTTGAGCGGCCCGGTACCAATCGATCCATGGACCGTGGTGGTTGGGGACCACTGATATAGAGGATCTTTGACAAGCATGTTGGCAGTAGGTTCCTAAAAACAGCAGAGTAGTCGTGTCACATAAAGGATCTTTGACTAGCATGTTGGCAGTAGGTCCTTAAAAACAGCAGAGTAGTCGTGTCATATACAGGATCTTTGACTAGCATGTTGGGAAAAGGTCCTTAAAAACAGCAGATTAGTCGCATCATAGAAGATCATAGTAGGTCCTTAAAAACAGCAGAGTAGTCATGTCATATAGAGGATCTTTGACTAGCATGTTGGCAGTAGGTCCCTAAAAACAGCAGATTAATCGTATCACATAAAGGATCTTTGACAAACATGTTGGCAGTAGGTCCCTAAAAACAGCAGATTAGTTGTGTCACATAAAGGATCTTTGACTAGCATGTTGGCAGTACACAGTGTTTAATATATTTATCTTAAATGATCTTTTATGCCAGTTCAGAATAACGTGAATCCCTACTAAGTGCTTACTGCTGCTAGCGCGGATGCTAATGCTAAAGCTAAAGCTAACATGATTAAAAAGAGCGATTGTCACCTCTGGTCGGTTCTGAGCGAACACCCCGATGAACTGTTCCGGGTTGGGCTGGCAGCCCTGGTGCAGCAGACCCGAGCCCAGATGCTCGGCCCGGGAGATCACCTACAAGGCGGGAACATTCAACACACAATAAAAAAAAGTGGCATAAAAGAGCAAAAAAATGCAATGTTGACTTTAATAACACTAAGCTGCCATGCAAGCTGTTTTGTTTTCTTTCTTTAAAACTGTTCAAAACATAATAATGAATCAAAATCTATGTTGTTATGAATAATTGACCTATTTAAGGCTCTTATTATTTCACATTAAATATTCCACTTTGAAATATTTTTTGGGGGGGAAAACATTGCATATTTTTTGTGTTTGCCATACAAAAACAAAACTTTCGCTGGCAAAAACAAAAACATGAAAAAAATTCTAAAAATTTGATGTATAGATCTGAAGTTGATGTAAAGATTTAAGTGTTGAAAGTAAAAAAAATAAAATAAATGTATTACTTTTTTAAAAATAATTTTCTGGGGGTTAAAAAAAAAGGTCATTACTCAAAAAATAATAACGAAAATCAATGTTTTTTTTATGGATTATTGAACTATTTAAGGCTCCAATTACTTCACAGCAAATATTCCACTTTGAACATTTTTTTTGGGGGGGGTGGGGGGATATTGCATATTTTTTGTAATTGCCATAAAAAACAAAAAGATAGGGTTCAATCTAATTTAAACCCTTTTCTATGACAATTAGGGCATTAAACAAACAAAAAAGACTTATTTTTTACACTTTTATGATCCCTGAGAATATTAGCGGGATTGAAAAAAACGGAAAAAAAATTTTGTTCAAAAAATAACAATTAATTTTATGATTTATTGACATATTTTAGGCTCCAAGTATTCCACATCAAATATTCCACTTTTTTGGGAAAATATTGCATATTTTCGTGTTTTTGTTCTTTAACAAAAAGGGCATAAAATATAAAAAAAAAATCTAACTTTATATCAACAGATAGAACTGTAGTTGATCAAGAGATTTAAGCATTGACAAAAAAATTAATTGAGATGAATTTAAAAAAATATTTTTATGACTGAGAACCTTCCGGGTCCCCAGGATCAATCTTGAGGGGAGCCCTAAAGGTAAAAATGTTTTATTATTGACATCTTTTGCATAGTTGTTGACAAACAAAATTGTATTATTGCCATCTTTTGTGTTGTTGTTGACAAACACAACATGGTATTATTGCCATCTTTTGTTATTGTTGACATCTTTTGTGTTGTTGTTGCCATTGTTTTGTTGTTGTTAACAAACACAACATGGTATTATTGCCATATTTTGTTATTTTTGACATCTTTTGTGTTGTTGTTGCCATTGTTTTGTTGTTGTTAACAAACACAACATGGTATTATTGCCATATTTTGGATTGTTGACGAACACAATTTTATTATTGCTATCTTTTGTGTTGTTGTTGACAAACACAACATGGTATTATTGCCATCTTTGTTATTGTTGACATCTTTAGAGTTGCTGTTGCCATTGTGGTGTTGACAAACAAAATTGTATTATTGCCATCTTTTGTATTGTTGTTGACAAACAAAATTGTATTATTGCCATCTTTTGTATTGTTGTTGACAAACACAATTGTATTATTGCCATCTTTTGTGTTGTTGTTGACAAACACAATATGGTATTATTGCCATCTTTTGTTATTGTTGACATATTTTGTGTTGTTGTTGCCATTGTTGTGTTGTTGTTCACAAACGCAACATGGTATTATTGCCATATTTTGTATTGTTGTTGACAAACACAATTGTATTATTGCCATCTTTTGTGTTGTTGACAAACACAATATGGTATTATTGCCATATTTTGTTATTGTTGACATATTTTGTGTTGTTGTTGCCATTGTTGTGTTATTGTTGACAAACACAACATGGTATTATTGCCATATTTTGTATTGTTGACGAACAAAATAGTATTATTGCCATCTTTTGTGTTGTTGACAAACACAACATGGTATTATTGCCATCTTTTGATATTGTTGATATCTTTTGTGTTGTTGTTGCCATTGTTTTGTTGTTGTTAACAAACACAACATGGTATTATTGCCATCTTTTGTAATGTTGACAAACAACATTGAATTATTGACATATTTTGTGTTGTTGTTGACAAACAATTGTATTATTGCCATATTTTGTGTTGTTGTTGACAAACACAACATGGTATTATTGCCATATTTTGTATTGTTGTTGACAAACACAATTGTATTATTGCCATCTTTTGTGTTGTTGTTGACAAACACAATTGTATTATTGTCATCTTTTGTGTTGTTGACAAACACAATATGGTATTATTGCCATATTTTGTTATTGTTGACATGTTTTGTGTTGTTGTTGCCATTGTTGTGTTATTGTTGACAAACACAACATGGTATTATTGCCATATTTTGTATTGTTGACGAACAAAATAGTATTATTGCCATCTTTTGTGTTGTTGTTGACAAACACAACATGGTATTATTGCCATCTTTTGATATTGTTGATATCTTTTGTGTTGTTATTGCCATTGTTTTGTTGTTGTTAACAAACACAACATGGTATTATTGCCATCTTTTGTAATGTTGACAAACAACATTGAATTATTGACATATTTTGTGTTGTTGTTGACAAACAATTGTATTATTGCCATATTTTGTATTGTTGTTGACAAACACAATTGTATTATTGCCATGTTTTGTGTTGTTGTTGACAAACACAATATGGTATTATTGCCATCTTTTGTGTTGTTGTTGACAAACACAATATGGTATTATTGCCATATTTTGTTATTGTTGACATATTTTGTGTTGTTGTTGCCATTGTTGTGTTATTGTTGACAAACACAACATGGTATTATTGCCATCTTTTGTATTGTTGACGAACAAAATAGTATTATTGCCATATTTTGTGTTGTTGTTGACAAACACAACATGGTATTATTGCCATCTTTTGATATTGTTGATATCTTTTGTGTTGTTGTTGCCATTGTTTTGTTGTTGTTAACAAACACAACATGGTATTATTGCCATATTTTGTAATGTTGACAAACAACATTGAATTATTGGCATATTTTGTGTTGTTGTTGACAAACAATTGTATTATTGCCATATTTTGTGTTGTTGTTGACAAACACAACATGGTATTATTGCCAACTTTTGTATTGTTGTTGACAAACACAACATGGAATTATTGCCATCTTTTGTTATTGTTTACATCTTTTGTGTTGCTGTTGCCATTGCTTTGTTGACAAACAAAATGTTATTATTGCCATCTTTTGTGTTGTTGTTGACAAACACAACATGGCATTATTGTCATCTTTTGTTATTGGTTACATCTTTTGTGCTTTTGTTGCCATCATTTGTGTTGTTGACAAGCACAACATGGTATTATTGCCATTTGTTTGTAATGTTGTTGACAAACAACATTGTATTATTGCCATATTTTGTGTTGCTGTTGCCATTGTTTGTGTCGTTGCTGACGAACACAACATGGTATTGTCGCCATCGTTTGTATTGTTGTTGACAAACAAAATTGTATTATTGCCATCTTTTGTTATTTTTGACATCTTTTGTGTTTTTGTTGCCATCATTTGTGTTGTTGACAAACACAACATGGAATTATTGCCATTTGTTTGTAACGTTGTTGACAAACAACATTGTATTATTGCCATATTTTGTGTTGCTGTTGCCATTGTTTGTGTTGTGGTTGACAAACACAACGTGGTATTATTGCCATCTTTTGTGTTGTTGTTGACAAACACAACATGGTATTATTGCCATCTTTTGTATTGTTGTTGACAAACACAACATGGTATTATTGCCATCTTTTGTGTTGTTGTTGACAAACACAACATGGTATTATTGCCATCTTTTGTATTGTTGTTGACAAACACAACATGGTATTATTGCCATCTTTTGTATTGTTGTTGACAAACACAACATGGTATTATTGCCATCTTTTGTGTTGTTGTTGACAAACACAACATGGTATTATTGCCATCTTTTGTATTGTTGTTGACAAACACAACATGGTATTATTGCCATCTTTTGTATTGTTGTTGACAAACACAACATGGTATTATTGCCATCTTTTGTGTTGTTGTTGACAAACACAACATGGTATTATTGCCATTTTTTGTGTTGTTGTTGACAAACACACCATGGTATTATTATCTTTTGTTATTGTTGACATCTTTAGTGTTGCTGTTGCCATTGTTTGTGTTGTTGTTGACAAACAACATGATAATATTACCATCTTTTATGTTGACAATTATAACATTTTATTATGGCCATCTTTTGTGTTACTGTTGACATCTATATAAATTATATAAAAAATCTATATAATGTTTTGGTGTTGTAAATGAATAATGGCCCCCGCATGCTTTGATTTTTCAGTTTGTGGCCCTCAGTGGAAAACGTTTCTTGCTATTAGGGAATATAAAATGGAGGATTGGTTGCTAGGCAGATTAGGCGCAGGACTTCCTGTGTATGTCTGGAACTGACCTCCTTGTAGGAAATCCACTTGTAAGGCTGGTTGGGGAGACGCGAACCCAGGCACGGACCGTCACCTGTTTATGGCAACAAAACAAACATTTTTACAAAAAAACTCAAATATGGGTGTGCCTAATGTTGTGGCCAGTGAGTGAATGAGACCAAAATATTTGGGTTGCACAAAGAAATCGATTCACATACACTTGTAAAGAACATAATGTCATGGCTGTCTTGAGTTTCCAATCATTTCTGCAACTCTTATTTTTTTGTGATAGAGTGATTGGAGCACATACTTGTTGGTCACAAAAAACATTCATGAAGTTTGGTTCTTTTAGGAATTTATTATGGGTCTACTGAAAATGTGACCAAATCTGCGGGGTCAAAAGTATACATACTGCAATGTTAATATTTGCTTACATGTCCCTTGGCAAGTTTCACTGCAATAAGGCGCTTTTGGTAGCCATCCACAAGCTTCTGGTTGAATTTTTGACCACTCCTCTTGACAAAATTGGTGCAGTTCAGCTAAATTTGTTGGTTTTCTGACATGGACTTGTTTCTTCAGCATTGTCCACATGTTTAAGTCAGGACTTTGCGAAGGCCATTCTAAAACCTTCATTCTAGCCTGATTCCTTTAACACTTTTGACGTGTGTTTGGGGTCATTGTCCTGTTGGAACACCCAACTGCGCCCAAGACCCAACCTCCGGGCTGATGATTTTAGGTTGTCCTGAAGAATTTGGAGGTAATCCTCTTTTTTAATTGTCCCGTTTACTCTCTGTACAGCACCAGTTCCATTGGCAGCAAAACAGGCCCAGAGCATAATACTACCACCACCATGCTTGACGGTAGGTATGGTGTTCCTGGGATTAAAGGCCTCATCTTTTTTTTAATTTTTTTTTTATAATGTCCTGCCCAGCTTCTCGGGCAAATCATATAGCAGATGTAGATGCCCATATCGGCTGTTCAGATTTACTTTACAAAAGAGAAGTGTAGGATACTTCTCTTGTTGCCTTACTTGTATTTTGACTTTATTAAATGTATTTATATTATCATTTGGTGCAACCGGGCCGGAGCAGGAGGGGATAGAAAGAGAGAAAAAGTAAGACAGAGGGGGGAATTGTGGGGACAAGAGGGGGATTAGACAGAGAGACAAAAACAACAACAGCAAACACAACAACAACAACAACAGAGCAACATCAGCAAATACGACATGTACAAATATGATGGTAAAAGTAATAGCAAATAAACAGTTAGCGAAAATTAAAAAAATAATACAGAAATGACAATGAGCATTATTACACTAAAAATGGAGCAATATGAATACCAATAGAAATAGTGCTATTGATAATAAACAATACCAGTACTTTACCTTTATTATCAACAATACAATTGTTCAAATGCAACAATACTTATACGTAATGATAACTTGAGATACGAAAGAATGCAGAAAAATGGAGGGGAAGAAAGAGAAGCAACCTTAACCTTGTAGATTGTTATAGTAACAATAGGTTAAGCTTTGTCAGTGTGCCATGTGTTATACCCAGTTTACCCTAGGGCAACAACGTTAATATATGTTTGATGAAACGTGATTATGTGCATGAGTGTATGTGTGCATATGTACTTGTATATGTACAGTATGTGTATGTGTGCTTGTACAGTGAATGTATATGTACAGTATGTGTATATGTGTGTACAGCGAATGTATATGTACAGTATGTGTATATGTGTGTTTGTACAGTGAATGTATTTGTACAGTATGTGTAAATGTGTGTTTGTACAGTGAATGTATATGTACAGTATATGTATGTGTGTGTTTGTACAGTGAATGTATATGTACAGTATGTGTATACAGTATGTTTGTATAATGAATGTGCGTGTGGATGTACGAACTTTGAGTGTGTAAATATGTACTGTATTTATTTGTATATGTATGTGGGAGCGTAGGTACCTGTGTATGTATGTGTGTGAGTATATGAGAATTTGCATGTACAATACATTTGACTCCCAGTGTGTGCGGGAGCCAGAGTACGGCCCCAGCCTCCCCGAGAACCCATCCCACAAACAGTAGGTGTGGTGCCCAGGGAACCAGGGGCCACCGCCCCCACGCAGCCAAGCCGGACAGCGACAGGAACCCCAGAGCCTGGCCCACCGTGCCGCCCACAAGGGCCAGCAGCAGTCCGCAGACAGACGCACCCGGCAGAGGACAAGGCACGAGAAAAACAGGGGGTAGCCAGACCCCAAGCCAGCGAGAGACCACACCCCACACGGACAGAAAGGCGGGACGCCCCGCCCGAGGGGCCCGGAGACCCCCCGCAACCGGACGGGAAGACCGCCCCCGCCCCACCGGCAACAGGGCCCCCACGAGCCCCACCCCACCACCGGAGAGCGCGGCGAGGCCAGCCCACGGCCCCCCCACCCAAGCCGGCCGCCACAGGACCACCCAGCACGGGGCCACAGGAACCACCCACCCCACCCGCAGGGACCCCAACGATGGAGATGGAACAACCAGCAACCGCCCCGCTGAGTCCCCCCCTGAGGTAGGGGAATAAATAAATAAAATAAATAAATACATAATAATAATAATAATAATAATATTAATAAAATATATTAAATAAAATAAAAAATAAATAAATAAATAAATAATTAAATCTATTTATATAAAAAAAAATAATAATAATAAAAAAAAAGAATTAAAAGAAGATCACAGACATGCTGACACACAAGGTCGCTACCCCAACAACTGGCCGACTCGCAGCACCTCGGAATACCCTGCAGCACCAAGCCACCACAGTAGACGCAGGGACCAGACCCAGCAGGCCCCAACCAAGACGGGCACCCGGAAGGGATGGACGGCGGGACCCAGGAGCTCCAGACACGCAGTCCGGATGCAGTAGCCTGAGGCGCCGACCCCCACCCGACAGGCAGGCCCAGAACGTACCCCCAGAAATATACATACATATATATATACATACACATAAACATACACATGTACACATACACACACATACACATGCATACACATACACATACACATATATATACATACATACATACATACATACACACACACACATACATACATACATACACACACACACATACACATACATATACACAGTTTGTCAGCCCCGACAACCACCACGCGCGCGCGCTGCCACCAGTCACAACATCAGCCACCCCCCTGCACCAGACCCAGCAGCCACGGGCGCCCACACCACAAACAAACGGCAGCAGAAACAGCAGCCACAACACCCCCAGACAGCCAGCACCACCCAATCAAATCAAAGCGATCAAAAAAAAAAACGCGACCGGCAACCACACGCCAACAGGATCACAGATACCAGCCAGCGCCAGCCCGCCAGCAAGCCCAAACGCCAACACGCAAACAAGAGACACCAACACCCCCCCCACCAAAAGACCCCACCACCCCAACCCAAACCCGCACAAACACACCACCGCCAAAACAACCGAGACACAGTATCCAGACCAGACACGGGCGCCGCGCCGCCACCACATCAAGTCGCCAACAGAGACCCCACAGCGCAAGGTCGGGCCACACGGGCACGGACCCCACCCAACAGGAAGCGAGACCCGCACGACGCCACACACAAATAAATAATAAGATTAAACAAAAATAACAATAATTAAAAAAAAAATAATAATAAAATGAAATACAAATTAAATTAAAAATAACAAATACAAATAATTAAATAAAATAAAGTAAGTAAATAATAAAAATTATTAAAAAAATAAATAAAATAAAAAATAAATAAATAAATATATATATATACATATATACATACATATACATACATATACACATACATACATACACACACACACATATATATATATATATATATATATATATATATATATATATATATATATATACATACACATATATACACATACATACACACATATATATACACATTAAAAATATAAATAAATAGTAGGCCTCATCTTTTCTCCTCCAAACATATTGCTGGGTATTGTGGCCAAACAGTTCCATTTTTGTTTCATCGGACCACAGAACTTTCCTGCAGAAGGTCTTATCTTTGTCCATGTGATCAGCAGCAAACTTTAGACGAGCCTTAAGGTGTCGCTTCTGGAGCAAGAGCTTCCTTCTTGCATGGTAGCCTCTCAATCCATGGCGATGCAAAACATGCTTGACTGTGGACACTGACACCTGTGTTCCAGCAGCTTCCAATTCATTGCAGACCTGCTTTTTGGTGGTTCTCGGTTGACTCTTGATCATCGTGACCAATTTTCTCTCAGCAGCAGGTGATAGCTTGCATTTTCTTCCTGATCGTGGCAGTGACAAAACTGTGCCATGCACTTTATACTTACGAACCATTGTCTGCACAGTTGCTCTTGGGACCTTAAGCTGCTTTGAAAGTGACTTTCCTTACTTGTTCAAGTCAATGATTCGTTTTTTTCAGATCTGTGCTGCGTTCCTTTGACTTTCCCATTGTCGCGTTTGTAACCGAGTCTAATGACTGCATCACATGAGCCCTACTTAAATGGGCTCAGACAAGTCAACAGGTGTCGTCAATCATAATCACTCACATGAAGTTATGAGGCCATGCCATGAAGCTAATTTGATTTGATTGTAACTTTTCTACATCACCAACATTGATAATGTATGTTGCTGTATGTATACTTTTCACCCAGCAGATTTGCTCACATTTTCAGGAGACCCATGATAAATTCATAAAAGAACCAAACCACGACTGTATAGAACCTGTACCCTGTTTTGAAAAAAGTTTCATTATGATTATTATACCAAATAATATATTGCGAGAATCGCGTTGAATCGATTCTGAATCGAATAATCACGCCAGGACTCAGAATCGGATCGAATCGTTAAGTGCCCAAGGATTCACACCCCTATTAAATAATTTTCATGGTTTGCATAAAAACCTGTGGCAATGATTTGGAAACATTGAGCCGTCATACACAACAGCATCATTTGCAATAATTGATTCATTGGAGGGATTCAAATATCGCCATGGACCCACCTGATATATGGAGGCCTCGCTGGAAGACCTCGTACATGGTCCTGGCGTCGTCGTGGTAATGAGTGAGCAGCTTGGAGGTGTCGCCCATCATTGACCTGCGACCCCCGTCTTCATGCTGACAACACAGGAGACAGCGAGGTTACTTGTACTTAACGCGCTGACTCGTCCAAAACCCTCCGAGACCTACCGGCACCTCCTCAGACTGGTGGAGGATGCTGCATGGCGGCTTGATGGGGCGGGGCCGGGTGGCCAGCCAGTAGGCCAGCACGGCGGCGAGAGCGCCGAGTCCCACCAGCGTGGAGGTGGGCAGCGAGCGGAAGAACTGGCCCAGCTCGTCCATCTCTGGTACCCTCAGGCTGCTCATCATCTCCTGGGCCTGCATCTTCTCCTTCAGCGTGGAACTCAGCTCTGCGGAGGACAAACATCAAGTTCCTGCTTTTTGTTTTCCTGGCCTCAAACTGAGCCCCCCCCCCCCCCATAGGAGCTTAATTTGGAGAGGCTTTTTTCTCCCTATGTTACTGTGGAGGGAGATGAGGCCAGCGCTGCCTGCAGGAGCAAAGGTCACCGCCTCTGTCCATGGTGCTGAGGACAGAGCACCATCAGACGGGGGCGTGGCAGTGCTGACGGCAAGACACAGCTGGCAGGCGATTAGATTTCACAGGTGGGACGTGTTAATCTAATCATCTGTTGTCTTCAACAGTAAGCAGCCGGGAGCAGGAGGAGAGAGAGGATACGGACGTGACTGAAAAGCCACGTTCTGCGGGAGAAAGACTTGGAGAAATCTATGCACATTAAAAACTTTGTTCAACTTTGCACGCCTGGCTCCTGTGAAGTGTCTGTCAGTGGGACCGCTAGGGAGCGACTTCCACAGTTACATTTTTATGGGGTGACCCATGATGCGTTCACTGTCTATTGACACAGGTCAGTGATAAGTTCAGTTCACTGTCTAACAAAAAATCCATAAATTGAGTGTTCAAAAAACAACCATTGTGTGAGTTTAGTTTCTAAAAAAAGCAACTTTGGGTTGCGTTCACTGTCTAACAAAGAAGCAGCATAGTGTTGCCTTCAATGTCAATGAAATAGCATCAAGTTGAGTGTAACGTTTAATGTCCATTGTGTTGCGTTCAGTGTCTACGGTGGAATATTGTTTTGCATTCAGTGTCCAACAACTAAACATCAAATTGCGTTTAGGGGTTAAGAAAGAAACATCGTGTTGCTTGTAGTGTCTAAGAAAGAAACATGTTGCTTTTAGTGTCTAAGAAAAAAATATGTTGTATTTAGTGTCTAAGGAAGAAACATCATGTTGCTTTTAGTGTCTAAGGAAGAAACATCATGTTGTGTTTAGTGTCCAAGTAAGAAACATAATGTTGTATTTAGTGTCTAAGAGAGAAACATGTTGCATTGTGTGTCTAAGAAAGAAACATGTTGCATTGTGTGTCTAAGAAAGAAACATGTTGCATTGTGTGTCTAAGAAAGAAACATGTTGCATTGTGTGTCTAAGAAAGAAACATCATGTTGCTTTTAATGTCTAAGGAAGAAACATCATGTTGTGTTTCGTGTGTAAGGAAGAAACATAATGTTATGTTTGGTGTCCAAGGAAGACACATAATGTTGTGTTTAGTGTCTAAGGAAGAAACATCATGTTGTGTTTAGTGTCTAAGGAAGAAACATAATGTTATGTTTAGTGTCCAAGGAAGAAACATAATATTGTGTTTAGTGTCTAAGAGAGAAACATGTTGCATTTAGTGTCTAAGAAAGAAACATGTTGCATTGTGTGTATAAGAAAGAAACATCATGTTGCTTTTAATGTCTAAGGAAGAAACATAATGTTATGTTTGGTGTCCAAGGAAGAAACATAATGTTGTGTTTAGTGTCTAAGAGAGAAACATGTTGCATTTAGTGTCTAAGAAAGAAACATGTTGCATTGTGTGTCTAAGAAAGAAACATGTTGCATTGTGTGTCTAAGAAAGAAACATCATGTTGCGTTAAGTATCTAAGAAAGACACATCATGTTGCGTTCAGTATCAAAGAAGGAAACATAACGTTGCGTTAAGTGTGTAACAAATAAATGTCATGTTGCATTCAGTGTCAAAGAATGAAACACCATGTTGTATTTAGTGTCTGAGAAAGAAACAACGTTGTGTTTAGTGTCGAAAGAAGAAACATCATGTTGCGTTCAGTGTCAAAGAAAGAAACATAATGTTGCATTTAGTGTCTAACAAAGAAACGTCATGTTGCTTTTAGTGTCTAAGAAAGAAACATGTTGCATTTAGTGTCTAAGGAAGAAACATCATGTTGGGTTTAGTGTCTAGGGAAAAAAACATGTTGCGTTTAGTGTCTTAGAAAGAAATGTCATGTTGCATTCAGAGTCTAAGAAAGAAACATGTTGCATTTAGTGTCTAAGAAAGAAACATCATGTTGCATTTAAGGTCTAAGTAAGAAACATTGTACTGCGTTTAGTGTCTAAGAAAGAAACGTTGCATTCTGTGCCTAAGAAAGAAACATTATGATGTGTTTAGAGTCTAAGAAAGAAACATTATGTTGCATTTAAGGTCTAAGTAAGAAGCATTATGTTGCGTTTAGCGTCTAAGAAAGAAACATGTTGCATTCTGTGCCGAAGAAAGAAACATTATGATGCATTTAGTGTCTAAGAAAGAAACATCATGTTGCATTTAAGGTCTAAGTAAGGAACATCATGTTGCATTTAAGGTCTAAGTAAGAAACAATATGTTGCGTTTAGCGTCTAAGAAAGAAACATGTTGCATTCTGTGCTGAAGAAAGAAACATCATGGTGCGTTTAGTGTCTAAGAAAGACACATCATGTTGCAATCAGTGTCAAAGAATGAAACACCATGTTGTATTTAGTGTCTGAGAAAGAAACAATGTTGTGTTTAGTGCCTAAAGAAGAAACATCATGTTGCGTTCAGTGTCCAAGAAAGAAACATGATGTTGCATTTAGTGTCCAACAAAGAAACGTCATGTTGCTTTTAGTGTCTAAGAAAAAAACATGTTGCATTTAGTGTCTAAGGAAGAAACATCATGTTGTGTTTAGTGTCTAGGGAAAAAAACATGTTGCGTTTAGTGTCTTAGAAAGAAACATTATGTTGTATTCAGAGTCTAAGGAAGAAACATGTTGCGTTTAGTATCTAAGAAAGAAACATCATGTTGCATTTAAGGTCTAAGTAAGAAACATTATGTTGCGTTTAGCGTCTAAGAAAGAAACATGTTGCATTCTGTGCCGAAGAAAGAAACATTATGATGCGTTTAGTGTCTAAGAAAGACACATCATGTTGCATTTAAGGTCTAAGTAAGAAACATTATGTTGCGTTTAGTGTCTAAGAAAGACACATCATGTTGCAATCAGTGTCAAAGAAGGAAACATAACGTTGCGTTTAGTGTGTAACAAATAAATGTCATGTTGCATTTAGTGTCCAACAAAGAAACGTCATGTTGCTTTTAGTGTCTAAGAAAAAAACATGTTGCATTTAGTGTCTAAGGAAGAAACATCATGTTGTGTTTAGTGTCTAGGGAAAAAAACATGTTGCGTTTAGTGTCTTAGAAAGAAACATTATGTTGTATTCAGAGTCTAAGGAAGAAACATGTTGCGTTTAGTGTCTAAGAAAGAATCATCATGTTGCATTTAAGGTCTAAGTAAGAAACATTATGTTGCGCTTAGCGTCTAAGAAAGAAACATGTTGCATTCTGTGCCTAAGAAAGAAACATCATGATGCATTTAGTGTCTAAGAAAGACACATGATGCATTTAAGTTCTAAGTAAGAAACATTATGTTGCGTTTAGCGTCTAAGAAAGAAACATATTGCATTCTGTGCCGAAGAAAGAAAGATCATGATGCGTTTAGTGTCTAAGAAAGACACATCATGTTGCAATCAGTGTCTATCTGTGATTATGTGTTGCGTTCAATGTCCAAGGAAATAGCCATGTGATGTGTCCAGTGTCCATCTCGGAGCATAGCATTGCATACAGTGTCCAAGGAAAAAACAATGTTCTGCTTTATGAGTCTATCATAGAGCACTGTGTTGTGTTCAGAGTCCAAAGAAATAGCAATGTGCTTGATTCAGTGTCTATTTCGAAGCATTGTGTTGCATTCAGTGTCTAGCTGTAAGCATTGTTTTGCATTCTGTGTCCAAGGAAATAGCAATGTGCTGCATTCGGTGTCTATCTTGGAGCATTGTGTGCGTTCAGTTTCCACAGAAATAGTCATGTGCTGCGTTCATTATCTACCTTGGAGCATTGTGCTGCGTTCAGTGTCCAAGGAAATATATGCTACGTTCAGTGTCTATCTTGGAGCATTGTGTGCGTTCAGTGTCCAAGGAAATAACAATGTGCTGCGTTCAGGGTCTATCTCGGTGCATTGAGTTGCGTTCAGTGTCTAAGGCGATAGTAATGTGCTGCATTCGGTGTCTATCTCGGAGCATTGTGTTGCGCTCAGTGTCCATGGAAATATATGCTGCAATCAGTGTCTATCTTGGAGCACTGTGTTGCGTTCAGTGTGTAAGGAAATAGCAATATGCTGCGTTCAGTGTCTATTTCGAAGCATTGTGTTGTATTTGGTGTCTATCTCGGAGCATTGTGTTGCGTTCAGTGTCTATTATGGAGCATTGAGTTGTGTTTAGTTTCAAAAGAAATAGCTATGTGATGCGTTCAGTATCTATCTTGGAGCATTGCGTTGCGTTCAGTGTCCAAGGAAATATATGCTACGTTCAGTGTCTATCTTGGAGCATTGTGTTGCGTTCAGTGTCCAAGGAAATATATGCTACGTTCAGTGTCTATCTTGGAGCATTGTGTGCGTTCAGTGTCCAAGGAAATAGCAATTTGCTGCATTCAGGGTCTGTCTAAGACAATAGTAATGTGCTGCATTCGGTGTCTATGTCGGAGCATTGTGTTGCGTTCAGTGTCCATGGAAATATTTGCTGCGTTCAGTGTCCATCTTGGAGCACTGTGTTGCGTTCAGTGTGTAAGGAAATAGCAATGTGCTGCGTTCAGTGTCTATTTCGAAGCATTTAGTTGTGTTTAGTGTCCAGGGAAATAGCCATGTGATGCGTTCAGCATCGTGGAGCACTGTGTTGCGTTCAGTGTCTAAGAAAATAGCAACGTGCTGCGTTTGGAGTCTACATCAGAGCATTGTGTTGCGTTCAGTGTCCAAGAAAATAGCAATATGCTGCATTCAGTGTCTATCTTGGAGCATTGTGTTGCATTCAGTGTCCAACGGGAAAAATATGCTGCGTTCAGTGTCTATCTTGGAGCACTGTGTTGCGTTCAGTGTCCAAGGAAATATCAATGTGCTGCGTTCATTGTCTATTTCGAAGCATTGCGTTGTATTCGGTGTCTGTCTCGGAACATTGTGTTGCGTTCAGTGTCTATTATGGAGCATTTAGTTGTAATTAGTGTCCAAGGAAATAGCCATGTGATGCGTTCAGCATCTTGGAGCACTGTGTTGCGTTCAGTGTCTAAGAAAATAGCAACGTGCTGCGTTCGGAGTCTACATCAGAGCATTGTGTTGCGTTCAGTGTCCAAGAAAATAGCAATATGCTGCATTCAGTGTCTATCTTGGAGCATTGTGTTGCGTTCAGTGTCCAACGGGAAACATATGCTGCGTTCAGTGTCTATCTTGGAGCACTGTGTTGCGTTCAGTGTCCAAGGAAATATCAATGTGCTGCGTTCATTGTCTATATCGAAGCATTGTGTTGTATTCGGTGTCTGTCTCGGAACATTGTGTTGCGTTCAGTGTCTATTATGGAGCATTTAGTTGTAATTAGTGTCCAAGGAAATAGCCATGTGATGCGTTCAGCATCTTGGAGCACTGTGTTGCGTTCAGTGTCTAAGAAAATAGTAACGTGCTGCGTTCGGAGTCTACATCAGAGCATTGTGTTGCGTTCAGTGTCCAAGAAAATAGCAATATGCTGCATTCAGTGTCTATCTTGGAGCATTGTGTTGCGTTCAGTGTCCAACGGGAAACATATGCTGCGTTCAGTGTCTATCTTGGAGCACTGTGTTGCGTTCAGTGTCCAAGGAAATATCAATGTGCTGCGTTCATTGTCTATTTCAAAGCATTGCGTTGTATTCGGTGTCTGTCTCGGAACATTGTGTTGCGTTCAGTGTCTATTATGGAGCATTTAGTTGTGTTTAGTGTCCAAGGAAATAGCTATGTGATGCGTTCAGCATCTTGGAGCATTGTGTTGCGTTCAGTGTCTAAGAAAATAGCAACGTGCTGCGTTCGGAGTCTACATCAGAGCATTGAGTGTCCAAGAAAATAGCTATGTACTGCATTCAGCGTCTATCTTGGAGCATTGTGTTGCGTTCAGTGTCCATGGAAATATATGCTGCGTTCAGTGTCTATCTTGGAGCACTGTGTTGCGTTCAGTGTCCAAGGAAATAGAAAGTGCTGCGTTCAGTGTCTATTATGGAGTATTTAGTTGTGTTCAGTGTCTATCTCAAGGCATTGTGTTGTGTTCAGTGTTTGAGGAAGTAGCATGGTGTTGCGTTCATTGTCCAACAAAAAGTAGTGTACAAGAAAGACATTTTTGTCCTGTAGTAACTGAAATAAAAAAAGGGTCCTCCAGGGGACACAAGTTTCTTCCAGGAGGTGAAAGTTTGTTGCTGCAGCTGGTGGGACAGAGAGGAGACACGCAGTCAGCGTTAAAAAAACAAAAGTGAGGTCTCTGAGTTTTCTGCTTTAATGTCCATCAATGGATTATGACCGCCATCGTACGTTATTTTATTTTCTTGCTTCCGAGTACGCCACTTTTAGGTTTCAATTAGCTTGGAAGTATGGAAATAAGGCCAGGATTTTTTTTGTATTATTATTAAAAAGTCATATATAATATATGACCACAAATAATACAAATAATAATTAGCTCTAATTAGGTCTAAATATAAAAAATAATCAATAGTATAAAAAAACCTTAGTATATGCAAAGAGACCATTTTTTTCAGGGCCGATACTGATACCGGTTATTAGTAGTCAAGGAGGCCGATAAGGGATATTTGGAGCCGATATTTATTTGCAGTACAAGTTATTTAAACATGAATATTCTTCGTTAATAAATAGCTCGTTAATAAATAGCTGGACAATGCTTTAAGGTGTTTTTTTAACATTATTTTTTAGGAGACGTGGGACCTGTAGCGACTAGTGTTGTCCCGATACCAATATTTCGATACTTTTCGGTACTTTGATACTTTTCTAAATGAAGGGCACCACAAAAAATGTCATTATTGGCTTTATTTTACGGTCCATTAAACATATGTTTCTTATTGCAAGTTTGTCCTTAAATAAAATAGTGAACAATAGACAACTTTTCTTTTAGTAGTAAGTAAACAAACAAAGGCTCTTAATTAGTCTGCTGACATATGCAGTAACATATTGTGTCATTTATCATTCTGTTATTTTGTCAACATCATTAAGGACAAGTGGTAGAAAATGAATGATTAATCCACTTGTTCATTTACTGTTAATATCTGCTGACTTTCTCTTTTAACATGTTCTATCTACACTTGTTAAAATGTAATAATCACTTATTCTTCTGTTGTTTGGATGCTTTACATTAGTTTTGGATGATACCACAAATTTAGGTATCGATTCGATACCAAGTAGTTACAGGATCATACATTGGTCATGTTCAAAGTCCTCATGTGTCCAGGGACGTATTTCCTGAGTTTATAAACATAATATGAATTTTTTAAAAAGGAAAAAAAGATTTTGTGACAATAAAAAAATATCGATGTAATCATAGTAGTATCGACTAGATACGCTCCTGAGCTTGGTATCATTACAGTGGATGTTAGGTGTAGATCCACCAATGGCGTTTGTTTACATTGTGATGCCGGTGAGATACGGTGTGTAGTGAAGCATGTTTAGCTATTCCTCGTCCTGCAGTGATAATGCTACTTGTAAGAAACTTACTTTATTTGTCGCCATGGAGGCGAGGATTAGTGATTTAGAAGTAGCTACCTTTATTACGTGTGTCTAAGAGGAGCATCAACATTTCAAAATATAGAAAATCTCCTGGGAAAATTGGTAAAAATATGGCATTTCTCTACATCAGAATACCTCACCATCTACTTAATTTTATACAATTTTATAACAGTTTATGGATTTAATACATTGTAAGGTTTCCTCGTGAGGAACCCTGAAATATTGTGAACATTTAAATAAAAACTATTCTCGGATCCTTCACGTAGATTATAGTTGAGACATTTTTCCAGCTGGATGACATCATTTCTTCCTGAATATTACAGAAAGTATGAGAATGTGTGAGCTGCTGCCTGTTCTTCTATAAATACTAAATGTAGTATTTAAAAGAGAGCAGGCAGCAGCTCACTTCTGTTGTGAAAAACAAAACAAAAAAAAGGTTGATAGCGATAAAAAAGGGTCGATACGTATATACGCCAATAATCAGCAATGATAAGGGTGAGAAAATATTCTAAATGACTAAAAATGACAAATAAATTCAAGTTAGAATGATTGTTTTGGGTAAAATGAAAACTTCACATTTGCTTTGCAGAACATTTGCTCGAACACTCAAGTGGCTCGACAGACGTTGACTTTCTATTGAGCTGGGATGAACGAGGCCGCGGTCGTGGATAAGCCCCGCCCCATCAGGCCATGACGGAGGCTGTCGCCAGTGATTAGCTAGCAGCTTGAAAATACCAAAGCTTATTATCCCTGGGAAGGAGGTTAATGAAGGGCCAACGAGGATCTCTTCTTCTCACTCTCTTATCTCCACGCCGTGCACAGATGTCTCGCTTTAAAGCGACCTCGTGACATCATCGGCGCCATCAACGCATCACTAGGATAGGGTTGAAACAGGGACACTGAAAAATCTTTCATAGGTTTGAATTTTTTTTTTTATAATAAATAGTTTTTACATTCATTTTATATTTAATTAGGTCCATAACGCGCATGAAAATCGATTGATAAATAGACAATTTATGATTTATTTAATAAACAACACATTGAATGGCAATGTCTGAAATGGGAAAATTGCCCCCACCAAGATGGCCGCCACGATGCTTAGCATGGCTGCTACATGCATCTACTTACTGTATATCCATGTACACGACACTGTTTCCATCAATATAAGTATGACGGCTAAACAGGAAGTAGAAGATGACTTAGCTTCGCACACTTTGCAGCGATTAGCGTGTGCTTGCTAACAGCGAGATTAAGACCTGGAAGCGTGCGAGGTGTGGCCGGCCCCTCCCCCGGCATCCTCAACACGGCTGAGTGACACACACACACACACACACACACACACACACACACACACACACACACACTGGTGATGGTGGCGCAGTGACACATGATGTTCCTTAACATAACTTGCTGAGCATAATAAACAAACCATACCATATACCGTATTGTACCATATACCATACCACACCAGACCATTCCAAATATCATACCAAACCATACCATATACCGTATTATACCATATACCATACCACACCAGACACCATACCATTCCAAATATCATACCAAACCATACCATATACCGTGTTATACCATACATCGCCAGACACCATTACATTTCAAATATCATACCAAATCATACCATATACCGTATTATACCATATACCGTACCACACCAGACACCATACCATTCCAAATATACCAAACCATACCATATACCATATACCATACCACACCAGACACCATACCATTCCAAATACCATACCAAACCATACCATATACCGTATTATACCATACATCTCAGTGGCCTAGTGGTTAGAGTGTCCGCCCTGAGATCAGTAGGTTGGAGTTCAAATCCCAGCCGAGTCATACCAAAGACTATAAAAATGGGACCCATAACCTCCCTGCTTGGCACTCAGCAACAAAGGGTTGGAGTTGGGGGTTAAATCACCAAAATGATTCCTGGGCGCGGCGCCGCTGCTGCCCACTGCTCCCCAAGGGGATGGGACAAATGCAGAGGACAAATTTCACCACATCTAGTGTGTGTGTGACAATCATTGGTACTTTAATCTTTAATCTTTAATACCATACCACACCAGACACCATACCATTCCAAATATCATACCAAATCATACCATGTACCGTATTATACCATATACCATACCACACCAGACACCATACCATTCCAAATATCATACCAAACCATACCATACACCGTATTATAACATATACCATACCACACCAGACACCATACCATTCCAAATATCATACCAAACCATACCATATACTGTATTGTACCATATACCATACCACACCAGACACCATACCATTCCAAATATCACACCAAACCATGCCATATTATACCATACCATATAATACCAAACCATACCATATACCTTATTACACCATATACCATACCACACCAGACACCATACCATTCCAAATATCATACCAAACCATACCATATACCGTATTATACATATACCATACCACACCAGACACAATACCATTCCAAATATCATACCAAACCATACCAGACACCATACCATTCACCATCCAAAATCGCTGCTGTTGTGTCCTTGGGCGGGACACTTCACCCTTTGCCCCCGGTGCCATTCACACCGGTGAATTGAATGATGAATGATAGGTGGTGGTCGGAGGGGCCGTAGGCGCAAACTGGCAGCCTCGCTTCCGTCAGTCTACCCAAGGGCAGCTGTGGCTACGAAAGTAGCTTACCACCACCAGGTGTGAATGAACGATGGGTTCCCATTTCTCGGTGAGCGCTTTGAGTATCTAATAATAGAAAAGCGCAATATAAAATCTAATCCATTATTATTATTATTATTATATTTGAAAGCAAAATGTTTATATTTATTATATTTTTCTTATTTTCCATAGGTCATAAAAAATATCAATATTTATCCATATAGACCGATATGAAACACTTATATCGTGATACATTTTTCAGTCGTATCGTACCATAAACCATACCAAACCATATATTGTAATATATACACTATACCAATCCATACTATACCAAACAATGTAGTGTACCATATACCATACCAAACCATACTCTGTACCATATACTATACTAATCCATACTATACCAAACAATGTAGTGTACCATATACCATACCAAACCATACTCTGTACCATATACTATACTAATCCATACTATACCAAACAATGTAGGGTACCATATACCATACCAGACCATACTCTGTACCATATACTATACTAATCCATACCATACCAAACCATTTAGTGTACTTTTTACAATATCAAACCATATACTGTAAAATATACAATACTAATCCATACTATACCAAACCATGTAGTGTACCATATACTATATCAAACCATATAGTGTACCATACACCATACCAAACCATATACTGTACCATATACTACACTAATCCATTCTATACCAAACCATGTAGTGTACCATGTACTATACTAATCCATACTATACCAAACCATGTAATGTACTTTTTACAATATCAAACCATATACTGTACCATATACTATACTAATCCATACTATACCAAACCATATAGTGTACCACGTACAATATCCAACCATATAGTATACCATATACCATGCCAAAACTTAAACCATACCAAACCATATGCTGTGCCATATATTATACAAACCAACTGGTGTACCATGTACAACATTTTGTATCATATACCATCCCAAACCATATTGTGTACCATAGACTATATACTGTATCATGTACAATTCCAAACCATACCGTTATCATATATTTTATACTGTTTCAAATACCATACCAAACCATATAGTGTACCATATACTTTATACTGTATCATTTACCATGCCAAATCATATAGTGTACCATACACCGTATACTGTATCATATATTATACCAAACCATATAGTGTACCATATAGTATATACTGTATCATATACCATACCAAACCATCTCGTGTAGTGTATACTATATACTGTATCATATACCATACCAAACCATGTATTGTAACATATACTGTATCATATACCGTACCAAGCTATATAGTGTACAATATACTGTATAATATACCATTCCAAACCATTCACCATATACTGTATCATATACTATACCAAGCCATATAGTGTACCATCTAGTACATATTGTATCATATACCATACCAAACCATATATTGTACCATATACTGTATCATATACCATACAAAGCCATATAGTGTACCATACGCCATAAACTGTATCATATACTATACCAAGCCATATAGTGTACCATATATTATATACTGTGTCATATACCATACCAAACCATCTTGTGTAGCGTATACTATATACTGTATCATATACTATACCAAGCCATATAGTGTACCATATAATATATACTGTATCATATACCATACCAAACCATATCGTGTAGCGTATACTATATACCACCTGAGGTTAACAATGAGACTAAAATTTCCCGGTCAGCCTAAACACACCACAGAGGAACAAAAAGCTGACTCTGCATTTACGCTGCAACCATTACACTCTGCCACAAAGTGATGAAGAGGAGGACACACTCCAAGCTGAAACAGCAACAGAGCACTTAAGATTCCAGTAGAACAACTGACGAGACATTCTAGAACGTGTTAGGGGGGAAAAAAGAACCACACACACACACACACACACACACACACACACACACACACACACACACACACACACACACACACACACACATGCACAGACGCACTGACTGACCACTTAATTAAGTACACCATCAGAAAGGAGGGAATACTCATTAAAGTCAGCCTTGTTATTTTTCAACCAATGGCTGTGAAGTCCATAATGTATTAAATTGAACATGTCGTATAATTCACAGTATTAAAAGTATAAGTTACAGTATTAGTAGTATAAGTTACAATATTAGACGTATGAGTTACAGTAGTAGAAGTATATGTTTACACGTTGTACTCGGGTTTACTCTGCACTAATTAACATCAATTATTAACCACCATGACAGGTGTGTTTTAACTGCTTTTATTCTTCTTTAAAACACTCTTATTTTTACTATTATCATATTCAGTGTTAGGAGTGCACAAAAAAAAAAATCGATTCACATCCCAACTGCAATTGTTAGTCATCACAATTCTAAATTGATTCATAATTTGAAAAAGGTGTGTGTGTGTGTGTATATATATATATATATATATATGTATATATATATATATATGTAATTTTTGAGCAATGACAGTAAAAAAAATAAAAATAGACTATATATATATATATATATATATATATATATATATATATATATATATATATATATATACACACACACATATATATATATACACATAGTACATACATATATATATATATAAAAAAATAAAAAAATATTTTTTTCTACTGTCATTGCTCAAAAATAATATATACATATATATATATACATATATATATATTATTTTGAGCAACGACAGTAAAAAAAGAAAAATAGACATATGTATGTATATATATATGTATACATTCACACATATATATGTATATATACAAATATATGTATGTCTCTTTTTCTTTTTATATATAGTTAGATGTAAGCACAAGTTAACACTTGCAGGGCATTACTGCCTGACGCACCTCCGACAGTGCCATGTGGTGCTGGCTGCAGGGTCGTCAGCCGGGAGCCACCCTTCACAGATGTTTCGCTCCTTTAATCCCGGAACATCTCTGGGTGGTGGAGCAGCGACAGGGACGTCTCCCTGCCACCCCCTGCAGCCAGCTGGAGGATCCATAGTGTACCCACATTCTAACCCCGGTGTTATTGCTGTTGTGTATATGGAATGAGTCCCAAGGGACTATGCATGGCAGGGACGTCCATCTCCCTGAGTCAAGCGTGGGCCTGACCGCATACCATAACATGGCAGCAGGGAAGCCTCCCTACTGCCCCTTGTCTACACGCCTTGCTTTCCCCACGCCTTGTCGTTTCTTCTGAGCCACAACCAGAAGCTCCCCTGTTCTGCCTCCTCTGCCAGGGACATATATAGTTATATGTATATATACATTTATATATATACACACAAATACATATATATATATACATATATATATATATATATATATATATATATATATATATATATATATATATATATATATATATATATATATATATATATATATATATATAAATATATATATATATACACACACATATATATATACACACATATATATATATATATATATATGTGTATACAAGTCTATTTTTCTTGTTATTACTGTCATTGCTCAAAAATAATAATGACTCAAAATAAATGTTGTTATAAATTATTGACCTATTTCAGGCATACATCACATTAAATATTGCATATTTTGCATTTTTGCCATAAAAACGGGGGTTTCTCTAACAAAAAAGCAATAAAAAAATACAAATGTAAACTTTATATCGACAGACAGATATGAAGTTGATCCACATATTTAAGTGTTGGAAAAAGAAAATGATCTGCCTTATTTTTTACGTTTTTATGACTGAGTCCCCCCCCAAGGACCATACTTGAGGGGAGCCATATATGTTAGAAAAAATAACATCTATATATTGTATTGGTTTTGAAAATAAAAAATATCAAAATGTATACGCTTTAATTTTTCAGTCTGCAGTGGGGGAAAAAAAAAAAGCAAAGATGAAAAAACATTCATTGGAAATTGTGCAGGTGTACCTAATACTGTGGCCTGCAAGATGACGGAGGTCAATGACCGACAACCTCCCACCACCGCCATGCTGCTCTCATTTCAGCACCTCGCTGGTGGACAGCTCCGTCCAATCAGCTGCCGCGTTTTCGTCTACGTCATCATCCCCGCTCCCCCCCCCCCCCCCCTCTCTTTTTAGCTCCATCCATGAGACATGGCGGAGGACACACATTAGAGGACAAGAAAAGACACGCCAAATAACGCGTGGAAAACAATAGTGGACGTCTGAGTAAAAAGGGCGGGGAATCGGGGGAAAATACCCGTATGTTTCCTTTAGTCACGTGTGCCCTGCCGCACAAAGTCATACATTCTCCATCTTCATTTAAAAACGAAATAACCCCGATGCGCTCTTTTTGACGTCATTTGACGTCACGTTAAAAAGGCGCTGCATTGACACGTGCACGCGCACCGTGCACGCCCCGGTCGTTATATATCGCCCTTCGTGCACGCCCGTGGGGAGGGCGGGGGGGGGGGGGGGGGACACCCACGCAAGTCCACGCAAAAAAATGCAGCACGGGTGGGAGAAGAGGACAGAAACGCCGGTATAGCGAACGAGGCGCGCGGCCTTGTCGTGCAAGAGAACAGGTGCGTCACGCGTGCACGCGGACAACCTGCATCCGTTCAGGTGCAAAGAATAATCATTTAAAAAAAAAAAAAAAAAGTGTGAAATAATTCCACTCACCCAAAAGGATCCACAGCGAGCAGGACACCAGCACGAAGGCGAGCATGTCTGTCTCATGCGGACGCGCTGATGTCCCCCAGCCGGGCACACGATCAGGACCGCAGCGGGGACTGCTGCAGAGACACCGGCAAGCTGGATTAACACCGGAGGGGAGGGGAGCGGGGGAGAGGGGGGAAGGGGGATGGTGGGAGGACAGAAAAAGAAGAAGAAGAAGAAGAAGAAGAAAACGAAGAAGAAGAAGACTTTAAAAAATGCAACATTTACAATTAAAATAAACCCCCCTTCTAAGTCCCCTCCCGTGACCTACAACGTGTAAAAATAAAAACAATGATGAAGGTGGTAAATGTGAAATAATAATTGTGCTGTAAAAAATGTAAATAATAGATGGGCGGATGTGGTCATTTCAAGAGCATGCGCGCTGACATGGGGCAATATTGCGTCACGGTGACGTGGTGGCGTCTAAGCCACGCCCCACTGAACGCAAGTAACCTCCGGGAGGGAGAAGCGCAAGTGAGCGAAAAAAGGGGAAGTCATATTAAGTCGTCATATTCATCTTCAGTCACAATACATTTATATATATATATATATATATATATATATATATATATATATATATATATATATATATATATATATATATATATATATATATATATATGTATGTATGTATGTATATATATATATATATATATATATATATATATATATATATATATATATATATACATATATATATATATATATATGTATGTACACACACATATATATGTATATATATACACATATATATATACATCCATCTATCTATATATATATGTATATACATATATACACATATACATACATATATACATATAGGCATATATATATACAGTAAATACATACATATATATATATACACATATATATACACATATTATATATATGTACATACATATATATATAGATATATATACACATATACATATAGATATATATACAAATATATATACATATATATATGTATACACATATGTACACATATACATACATATATACATATATATACTGTATATGTATACACATATGTACACATATACATACATATATACATATATATATATATATATATATATATATATATATATATATATATATATATATATACATGTATACACACATATATATATATATACATACATATATATACATACATATATATGCATATATACATATGCATATACATATATATATACATATAAACATATATATATATACATACACACATATATATATATATACATATATATACATATATACACATATATATACATATATACGTACATATATATACATACATATATATACATATATATACACATATACGTACATATATATACATACATACATACATATATGTATATACTGTATATGTATATATAAATGTATATATGTATATATATGTATGTGTATACATATATATGTATATATATGTACTATATATGTATATATACTGTATGTATATATATGTGTATATATATGTATATATGTGTATATATGTATGATTATATATATGTATGATTATATATACAGTATGTATGTATATATATACATATATATATATATATGTATATATATGTGTGTGTACATATATATGTACATACATATATATGTGTGTGTGTACATATATATGTATATACGTATATATGTGTGTGTACATATATATATGTATATATATACGTATATATATATATATATATATATATACACATGTATATGTATATATATATATATATATATATATATATATATATATATATATATATATACACATGTATATATATATATATATATATATATATATACATATACATGTATATATATATATATATATATATATATATATATATATATATATATATATATATATATATATATATATATATATATATATATATATATATATATATATATATATATATATATATGTATATATCATTATATTAGTGCTAACTTTTTTTTCTTTAATTCCGCAGCCATACACTTTACAGTCATATAATTTGGTATATGAATCATGCTAACTTGGTACTTGACACATGCCAAATTTTTCAATATTAGCAAAAACAACAGGTATTAAATGATAACCTACTCAGTGGCCTAGTGGTTAGAGCAGTGTTTTTCAACCTTTTTTTTTAATAAAGAAAATACGGAGGCACAACACCAGCAGAAAAGGTTAAAAAATGAAACTCCACCAGGTCGTCGTGCATTATTTTGAGTCTGTTGTTGTTTAGTGCTTTAGTTCCTGTCTTGCGCTGTTATTTTGGTGGCCCTTCCTTCCTGTTTTGTTGTTTGATTTCCTGTCACAGCTTCACGCCTCCCTTTGAGTGCTATTGCCTGACCTGCTTTGTGTTAGCAATCGAGACTATTTTAAGTTGTGCGTACGCTATCCTTCTTTGTGGGGGCATTGTTGCGTACTTGCCAACCTTGAGACCTCCGAATTCGGGAGATGGGGGCGGGGGTGTGTGTGTGTTGTTTAGGGGTGGGGGGGCAGGGTTGAGGTGGGCAGGGTTGGGGGGGCGGGGTTTGATGGTAACGAGGGGTGTATATTGTCACGTCCCAGAAGAGCTGGTGCTGCAAGGGGTTCTTGGTATTTGTTCTGTTGTGTTTAGAATAGAACATAATAGAATAGAATAGAATGGACTTTATTGTCATTATATTTGCATAAAACGAGATTAAGGGCTCCAACTTAAGGTGCGGTAGTGGGAACAAATATGGGGTAAAAATAAATTACACAACAGGTAATAAAGAAGAAATAACTAACAATTGAAATAAACAGACTACTATCCAACAAAAATAATAAGCAATCCTGTACAATATACAAAACACTGTAGAAATACAAAATACTGTACAATATACAGAACAGGACAAGAGTATCGGAGTAATAAATAGCAATCAGTGTCGGACGTATTGCACTTGAAGGGTAATATATATAAATAAACATTGATTGATTGATTGATAATATTGCACAGTAGGGTATTAGGGTAGGATATTGTATAGGGGTGAATTATTATTATAAGTTAGAGTTCAAGATGGTGACAGCTCTGGGAAAGAAGCTGTCTCTGAGTCTGTTTGTTCTGGCTCTGATGCACCTGTAGCGCCTGCCCAATGGTAGCAGGTCGAACAGGTGGAAGCCGGGGTGTGTGCTGTCCTTGGTGATGCTTTTTGCTCTGTTGAGACAGCGGGAGTTGTGTAAATCCTTCAGGGAGGGGAGGGGGCAGCCAATGATTTTTTGTGCAGACTTTATGACCCTCTGAATCGCCTGTTTGTCTGCTTCAGTGCAGCTGGCGTACCACACTGTTATGCAGTACGTCAGCAGGCTCTCGACAGCTGAGCGATAGAAGGTCACCATCAGCTGCCTCTCCAGTCTGTGCTTCCTCAGCACCCTCAGGAAGTGGAGTCTCCGCTGGGCCTTCCGGATGACCGCAGTTGTATTTTGGGTCCAGGAGAGGTCAGTAGATATAAGGGTGCCGAGGAACTTGAAAGAGCTGACTCTCTCCACTTCTGCAGTGTTTTTCCTGAAGTCAAAGATGAGTTCCTTGGTTTTTGTGGTGTTCAGTGCCAGATTATTCACTGAACACCACGCTGATAGTTTCAGGACCTCATCTCTGTATGCAGACTCATCCCCCCCTGAAATGGGACCCACCACCGTTGTGTCATCAGCGAATTTGATGATGGTGTTCTCTGGGTGGGCTGGACTACAGTCATGGGTGTAGAGGGGATACAGCAAAGGGCTCAGCACACAGCGCTGTGGAGAGCCGATGCTGAGTGTGCGGGAGGAGGAGAGATGGGGGACGAGTTTCACTGTCTGAGGTCGGTTGGTCAGGAAGTCCTTAATCCAAAGACAGGTGGGTGTTGGGAGGCCTAAGTCCAGCAGTTTGGTGACCAGGATGTCTGGAATGATGGTATTGAAGGCGGAGCTATAGTCGACGAAAAGCATCTTGACATAGCTCCCCCGGTGTTCCAGGTGGCTCAGTGCGGAGTGGAGAGCCACGGTTATGGCGTCGTCCGTGGAGCCCGGTAGGCAAACTGCTGTGGGTCTAGGGTCGGGGGAGGCAGGCTTGGATGTAGTGCAGGACCAGCTTCTCGAAGCGCTTCATGATGACAGGTGTGAGTGCTACTGGGCGATAGTCGTTGAGGTTGTTAGTGGCAGCTTTCTTGGGTACCGGGGTAATTGTGGTGGATTTAAGGCAGGGTGGGATGAGTGCCTGTGCCAAGGAGAGGTTGAAGAGGACGGTGATAATGTAGGAGAGCTGGTCAGCACATGCTTTGAGCCCCTTCCCGGGTACACCGTCTGGACCAGCCGCCTTCCTGGGGTTCACTGCCTTGAGCACCCGCCTGACCTCGTGCTCCTCAAGAGTGAGTGTGGGGGTGTTGGGGGCTGGGAGGGCTGGGGGTGGTGTGGTTGTGACTGTTTGTGATGTCTCAAAGCGAGCAAAGAAGCAGTTCAGCTCCTCTGCCAGCGATACATCCCAGTCCCCGGTTGCTGCGTCACAGCCTTTGTAGTGGGTGATGTGCTGTATGCCCTGCCACATCTGCCGTGGGTTGTTGCTTGAGAGGCGGTCTTCGATCCTCTCTTTGTAGTCCATCTTGGCTTCCTTGAGTCCTCTCTTCAGGTCAGCACGCGCAGCACTTTATAGAGCACTGTCACCTGACCTGAAGGCGGTGTCACGGGCCTTGAGGAGCATGCGCACCTGGCTTGTCATCCAGGGTTTCTGGTTTGGGTAAACCCGGATGCTTTTTACCACAGTGACATTTCCAATACAGTACTTTATGTAGGATAGTACCGACTCTGTGTGTGTGGGCAGGTCTTGGTGGTCTGACTGGCCTAGGTGGGGGGTGGGAAATGGCTTTATATGCCTCTTTGATATTAGAGTAAACATGGTCCAGTGTGTTTCCCCCTCTAGTTGGGCATTTAACATACTGGTAAAATTTTGGTAGTACTGTTTTCAGATTGGCTTTATTAAAATCTCCAGCAATAATGTGAGCGCCATTGAGGTGGGGCACGTAGCTGTTTATTTATTGTATTTAGCAGTAGAGAGAGAGCCATGCTAACATTATCATCCGGTGGTATGTAAACTGCCGTGATGATTACTACTGTTAGCTCTCTTGGCAGAAAAAAGGGTCTACATTTCAATGACATGAACTCTAGGTCGGGGGAACAGTGACTGTCTATGATAGTGCTGTTATTAGACCATACGTTATGTACATAAACACAGAGACCACCTCCCCTGCTCTTACCAGAGTCCTCGTTTCGGTCCCGACGTAGCAGCGTGCTGCCTGCTAGCTGCACCGCTAGCTAGGATTAGGGGGTGAAGCCAGGTTTCGGAAATTACCAAAAAACAACAGTCCTGGATGTAGCTATTTCCAGCTAGCTCAAGTTTTAGCTTGTCCATTTTGTGAGCGATGGATCTGGCGTTGGTGAGGTAAATGCTCGGCAGCGGAGGCTTGTGGGGCTGTTTCTTGATTCTCTCCATGAGACCAGACCGGCAGCCCCGCTTTTGTTTCCTCTCCCGCCGCCGCCTGCGTCGCCTGCTGGAGCCGATAACAATCCGCGGCGACTCCGGCGGTCTCGCTATCTCGTCGGGTATGTTGTGTGAGCGGTGGAAATCGCTCGAAACAGCTATCCTGTGTCGAAAACCAATGTCCAGTAGGTTTTGGTGACTGTGTTGTGTCGCGAAGGTAGACAGATATAACCAAAACAATATAAAACATAAAAGGAAGCACCGAAAGTGGGAGCTGTAGGCCGCTGCGTCCGTGCGCCATTATGTTGTGTTACGGGGTGTATTTTGTAGCGTCCCGGAAGAGTTAGTGCTGCAAAGGGTTTTGGGTATTGGTTCTGTTGTGTTTATGTTGTGTTACGGTGCGGATGTTCTCCCGAAATGTGTTTGTCATTCTTGTTTGGTGTGGGTTCACAGTGTGGCACATATTTGTAACAGTGTTAAAGTTGTTTATACGGCCACCCTCAGTATGGCTGTTGATCAAGTATGCATTGCATTCACTTGTGTGTGTGTGTGTGTGTAAAAGCCGCGTATATTATGTGACTGGGCTGGCACGCTGTTTGTATGGAGGAAAAGCGGACGTGACGACAGATTGTAGAGGACGCTAAAGGCAGTTCCTTTAAGGCACGCCCCCAATATTGTTGTTCGGGAGAAATTCGGGAGAATGGTTACCTCAGGAGATTTTCGGGAGGGACACTGAAATTCGGGAGGGTTGGCAAGTATGCATTGTTGATTGTCATGTCATGTACGGATGTACTTTGTGGACGCCATCCCCGCTCCACACGCTGTAAGTCTTTGCTGTCGTCCAGCATTCTGTTTTTGTTTACCTTGTCACAAGTTCAGTTTTGCATAGCCATCCCTAAGCTTCAGTGCCTTTTCCTTTCCCTTTTGTTCATCCATCCATCCATTTTCTACCGCTTGTCCCTTTTGGAGTTGCGGGGGGTGCTGGAGCCTATCTCAGCTGCATTCGGGCGGAAGGCGGGGTACACCCTGGACAAGTCGCCACCTCATCGCAGGGCCAACACAGATAGACAGACAACATTCACACTCACATTCACACACTAGTTTAGTGTTTGCCAATCAACCTATCCCCAGGTGCATGTTTTTGGCGGTGGGAGGAAGCCGGAGTACCCGGAGGGAACCCGGGCAGAGAACATGCAAACTCCACACAGAAAGATCCCGAGCCCGGGATTGAACCCAGGACTACTCAGGACTTTCGTATTGTGAGGCACATGCACTAACCCCTGTGCCACCGTTCATTTTTGGTTTAATCATTGCATACCATTTTACCTGCACTCCGCTGTGCTCTGCGTATTGGGATCACGACAAACCATCCTCGACGCGTTCCAACTTCTACAAAGCAATGAACTACCTGCTGCCACCTGCTGCCACCTACTGACGTGGAGGATTACATGGTTAACCTGCCGAGCTCTACACAGCACAGACACTCGTTAACGGCACATTATTTGCAGATTATAATTATTGATTTGCAAAAAAATATTTTTTTGGGACCAATTAGGTGAAGTTGCAAAATTTCCCACGGCACACCAGACAATATCTCACGGCACACTAGTGTGCCACGGCACAGTGGTTGAAAAACACTGGGTTAGAGTGTCCGCCCTGAGATCGGTAGGTTGGGAGTTCAAACCCCGGCCGAGTCATACCAAAGACGGAAGGTACTTTTCCTTGTTGATGTCTCAAGAAGGGTAGAAATACAAGAACACACACACACACACACACACACACACACACACACACACACACACACACACACACACACACACACACACACACACACACACACACACACACACACACACACACACACACACACACACACACACACACACACACACACACACACACACACACACACACACTTTCTACCTTCTTGAGACCTCCGAATAATGCCTACCTCTTTAGGACCAGTCTTTCTAGATATTTAAAGATGTGTATTTACAACATTAATAATATATACATACTATGCAAATAAAAAAAAGCTTGTTGTGAAAAATGAGTTGGAATTTCACAAGAAAAATGTCACAATTTTTTAGAATTTTGGCAGTATTATAATAAAAGTCGTCATTTTACTCAACGCAAGTCAAAACTTTACAAGAAAAAAGAAAAACATTTGTGCAATATCGTGATAAAAGTTAAAATTTTACTCAATAACAGTCACAATTATACAAGAAAAGCTTAACATTTTGGCAATTTTATGAAAAGAAACGTAAATTTACTCGACAAAAGTCACCATTTTATAAGAAAACTAACATTTTGGAAATATTATAACAATAATCGGAATTTTACTCCAAAAAATGTCACTGTTTTACAAGAACAACAAAAAAAAAAGGCAATTCTGTGATAAAAGTCAGGATTTTATATGACAAATGTCACCATTTTGCATTAAAAAGTAATAATATTACGAGAAAATATTGCAATATTACAGAAACAGAAATCATATTAGAAATTGTTCCCAATTTTTTAAGAAAAAAGTTGACACATTGTGAGAAAATTTTGAATTTTTTTGTTTATAATTGATTTTTAATTGATTTAATTATTGATTTAATTTATTTTTATTTACTTCAAGTTATTACAGTATGTCTCTATAAAGACTATAAAAATGGGACCCATTACCTCCCTGCTTGGCACTCAGCATCAAGGGTTGGAATTGGGGGTTAAACCACCAAAAATGATTCCCGGGCGCGGCCACCGCTGCTGCCCACTGCTCCCCTCACCTCCTAGGGGGTGAACAAGGGGATGGGTCGAATGCAGACGACAAATTTCACCACACCTAGTGTGTGTGTGACAATCATTGCTACTTTAACTTTAATTTTAACTAATCTAAAACGTCTGATATAAGAACTCCAATACAAGCCAATTGTTAGGATCCGCTGCTCGGATCACAGTTTGTTTACAGTTTAGTGTCACGTGTGTTTTGTTTCTGTTGCCATGACGGCAGATTTTGCTCACCTGCCTCTGGTTAGCGTTTCGGGACGCGCACCTGTTGCCCGAGCGCTAATCAGAGGGCTATTTAGTCTTCGCCCGGGCAGCACTCTGCCTGGCTTCCTAATTTGCTTTCATGCAACAACTAACGACCACCTTGTTTCCTGTGAGCTCTCATGCTAGATTATTTTGCTTACTAGCTCCCATGCTAGTCGTTTTTGTTTTCTCCTGTCTGATTTAGCTCTTAAATAAATCATTTTTCCTACCTGCAAGCTGTGTCCGAGCCGTCTGCATCCTCGGGAGAACACCACCGCACCACGATGCGACCCGGTCGTTACAGTAGGAAGCCAGCAGCAAGAAGTTCTCCCGCAACGAGCACGTCGGAGGAGATGGACGAAGGTGCGTGGATGGTGTTGCGAGCAATGGAGGCGGAGACTCTCCGCTATTCCCCCTCGGAGCGCCAGGACCTGATCTGGGGTCCTAACGGAAAGTTGGTCCCAATCCACTCCGTTTGGCCCGAGGACATCGCCACACCTCCGCACCACCGGACGCGTCAGCGAAGACGGAAGCCACCAAAGAGGTCTTCACTTCGCTGCAAAGACGCGCCACTCCCACAGACTCCCCCACCACCGGTACACAGTAAGCAACATTCAGCCCAAGATTCCCCTCCTCACATGTTTGGCAACCCTATCGACCACTTTGCCAAACATTTCACCGATTGGGCTGTCAGTCAGCTGGAGACCCACACAGATGACGTCATCCCGCCCACTGTGGATGACGTCAGAGACGAAGAATTTTTTTTAAATTCTTCTGCTCCTTTTTATCAGCCACCTCCTAAGGACTTGAATTCTAAGATAAGACATTATCAGGACATTTTTGTGAAATGTAAATCTAGTCAGTCCCGGTCACCTGACTTTCTAGCTCCACCCCCAGTGACTATTGCTCCGCCCACTGCACATATTTTTTCCCCCTGTGCTCCCACCCAGTCTCAAGTGGGGAGTAAGAAAAGACATTTTGGACAATTTAGAGGAGAGGATTCAGCCCTCCCCCGGACCTCCCACCACCCACCCTTGAAGACGGTTCCAATCCGCAAGGAGCGCGTCTGGGATCCGCTTTTTGAGGGGGGGGCTAGTACTGGGAGCTGTGCGAGTGGGGTGGCACAACGGCGTGCTAAGCCGCAACCTCCTGCTCGGCCACCGCCACCTGTCCTTCGGCCTGCTAAGCCGCAACCGCCAGCTAGGCCACCTGCACCTAAGCTAGCGCCAAGGCTAAGGCTAGCACCAGCTCCACCACAGGTTCCAATACCTGCACCTCGGCTGGTTCCCACACCAGTACCTGCACCTCGGCTGGTTCCCACACCAGTACCTGCACCTCGGCTGGTTCCCACACCAGTACCTGCACCTCGGCTGGTTCCCACACCAGTACCTGCACCTCGGCTGGTTCCCACACCAGTACCTGCACCTCGGCTGGTTCCCACACCAGTACCTGCACCTCGGCTGGTTCCCACACCAGTACCTGCACCTCGGCTGGTTCCCAGACCAGTACCTGCACCTCGGCTGGTTCCCAGACCAGTACCTGCACCTCGGCTGGTTCCCACACCAGTACCTGCACCACGACTGGTCCCCGTACCAGTACCTGCACCACGACTGGTTCTCGCACCAGTACCTGCTCCACGGCTGGTCCCCGCACCAGTACCTGCTCCACGGCTGGTCCCCGCACCAGTACCTGCACCACGACTGGTCCTCGCACCAGTACCTGCACCACGACTGGTTCTCGCACCAGTACCTGCACCACGACTGGTTCTCGCACCAGTACCTGCACCACGACTGGTTCTCGCACCAGTACCTGCACCACGACTGGTTCTCGCACCAGTACCTGCACCACGACTGGTTCTCGCACCAGCACCTGCACCACGACTGGTTCTCGCACCTGCGACTCCGGCTGCCACGACAGCGACTCCGGCTGCCACGACAGCGACTCCTGCTGCCTCGACAGCGACTCCGGCTGCCACGACAGCGACTCCTGCTGCCACGACAGCGACTCCTGCTGCCACGACAGCGACATCTCAGCGACCTCGAGTGGTCCGGCGGCGCAAGCGGAAAGCAGGTCCCCGCATGCAGCCCTCGAGGTCAGTGAAGGGACGTCAGTGGCGCAAACAGCAGCGACATTCAAGACTTTGTTGCAGGACTCAGAGGCTGCTGAAATTCTGGCGCCACTCACGCCCACCTTCTCGGCGGCCACGAATGTGGCCTTACCGTGGTCGCCCGCCTCGCCAGCGGTGGCGGCGTTCCATTCGCCGCCGCCACCTGACCCTTCCCCGGTGGATTCGGGGACACGTGGCCTGGCGACCCACCACCAAGTCACCCCCCCGCCCGCCCTTGACTCGTGAACTATTGCTTTTTTTTTTGGGGTTCCAGTTGTTTTTTTTGTTTTCAAGGGACATCTGGAATCTGTCCTTTTAGGGGGGGTACTGTTAGGATCCGCTGCTCGGATCACAGTTTGTTTACAGTTTAGTGTCACGTGTGTTTTGTTTCTGTTGCCATGACGGCAGATTTTGCTCACCTGCCTCTGGTTAGCGTTTCGGGACGCGCACCTGTTGCCCGAGCGCTAATCAGAGGGCTATTTAGTCTTCGCCCGGGCAGCACTCTGCCTGGCTTCCTAATTTGCTTTCATGCAACAACTAACGACCACCTTGTTTCCTGTGAGCTCGCATGCTAGATTATTTTGCTTACTAGCTCCCATGCTAGTCGTTTTTGTTTTCTCCTGTCTGATTTAGCTCTTAAATAAATCATTTTTCCTACCTGCAAGCTGTGTCCGAGCCGTCTGCATCCTTGGGAGAACACCACCGCACCACGATGCGACCCGGTCGTTACACCAATGTCTCTTAGTTAACAGCTTGTCTCTATTTGAGAGCCCTTTAAGAGTATTTACTTAAAACAAAGTAAAAGTGAACATACACAAATAGACTATGTCAATATAATTTACATGAGATACTAAATAACTGCTCTGTGGCAGTCCAACATAAAAGAAACGCATTAAAAACGAATGTGCTAGCTCGATGCTAATATGGACATGCTACTGATTAGCACTAGGGATTTTACATGGCAATTTAACTGCGGCAAATTTGGAAATGAAAACACGTTAAAATCAAACAGCTGGTATGTAATAAACAATACTTACAGTACAGACACTTTGTACGACTCAACAAAAGACGAGACTGGCAATAGCAGCGACTACTTCCTGACTACGGCAACACACCTAGGACATATTGAAATGAATGCGTACTTCATTGCTTTAACATTTGCCTGTGACTTTCAAATAAAAAGAATGGGTAACAATAAAAACCGCTGTGATTTTATTTTGCACTGAACAGGAAGTGAGTTTTGTTTTTCTGTAATTGGACAGTAGTTTTTTGTGACAATATTAAGTAAACACCATAACACATGTCAACATGAAGAGAACCTTTTTTTTACAGATACGGCCCTTTTAGCGCTCACATTTTATGTCGACCTGTGTTAACATGTTCATCTAAACGGGAAGATATAAACATCCCGGTGAGAGCAGACATTGTACAGTAAGTGGTTGTTTTATTATGTTCATAGTTTGTATACCATGTTTAGCACTTAGCAATACTGCTACGTGATGCTTAGAGTTTCACTAAAGCTGGATCTGTTTAGCACATATCTTCTAAATCTTGTAGATCATCCTCCTTATATTCAGGCTCAAAAATATAAGTTTCTGGCTCATCGTTTGTCCCAAAGCAGTCTTTGTTGTCTCTAATGAAGTCTGCCATGATTAGTAGTGTTGTTGTTGTTGAGGGGAAAAGTGAACCTTGTGCTGCTTCTGTGAAATGAATACGCAGCCGTATGCTTAAAATGACCAAAATAGGTAAATATTACGTTATTATGAATGTTACTATATATTACATGTTATTATGAATGTTACTACGTTACATATATACTCACATCAGGTAAATATTACGTTATTATGAATGTTACTATATTACATATATACTTACGTCATGTAAATATTACATGTTATTATGAATATTACTACATTATATATATATACTTACATCATGTATATATTACATGTTATTATGAATGTTACTACATTATATATATATACTTACATCATGTATATATTACATGTTATTATGAATGTTACTACATTACATATATACTTACATTGTGTAAATATTACATGTTATTATGAATGTTACTACATTACATATATACTTACGTACATAATGTAAATATTACATGTTATTATAAATGTTACTACTTTACATATATACAGGTACTTACATCATGTATATATTACATGTTATTATGAATGTTACTACATTACATATATACTTACATCATGTATATATTACATGTTATTATGAATGTTACTACATTACATATATACTTACATCATGTATATATTACATGTTATTATGAATGTTACTACATTACATATATACTTACATCATGTATATATTACATGTTATTATGAATGTTACTACATTACATACTGTATATACTTACATCATGTATGTATTACATGTTATTATTAATGATACTACAATACATACATACTTACATCATGTATATATTACATGTTATTATGAATGTTACTACATAACATATATAATTACATCATGTAAATATTACATGTTATTATAAATGTTACTACATTACATGTATACTTACATCATGCATATATTACATGTTATTATGAATGTTACATACATTACATCATGTAGATATTACATATTATAAATGTTACTACATTACATATATACTTACATCATGTATATATTTAATATTACATGTTATTATGAATGTTACTCCATTACATGTATACTTACGTCATGTATATATTTAATATTACATGTTATTATGAATGTTACTACATTACATATATACTTACATCATGTAAATATTACATGTTATTATGAATGTTACTACATTACATATATACTTACGTCATGTAAATGTTACATGTTATTATGAATGTTACTACATTATATATATATACTTACATCATGTAAATATTACATGTTATTATGAATGTTACCACATTACATATATACTTACATCATGTATATAATACATGTTATTATGAATGCTACTACATTACATATATACTTACATCATGTATATATTACATGTTATTATGAATGTTACTACATTACATATATACTTACATCATGTACGTATTACATGTTATTATGAATGATACTACAATACATACATACTTACATCATGTATATATTACATGTTATTATGAATGTTACTACATAACATATATAATTACATCATGTAAATATTACATGTTATTATAAATGTTACTACATTACATGTATACTTACATCATGCATATATTACATGTTATTATGAATGTTACATACATTACATCATGTAGATATTACATATTATAAATGTTACTACATTACATATATACTTACATCATGTATATATTTAATATTACATGTTATTATGAATGTTACTCCATTACATGTATACTTACGTCATGTATATATTTAATATTACATGTTATTATGAATGTTACTACATTACATATATACTTACATCATGTAAATATTACATGTTATTATGAATGTTACTACATTACATATATACTTACATCATGTAAATGTTACATGTTATTATGAATGTTACTACATTATATATATATACTTACATCATGTAAATATTACATGTTATTATGAATGTTACCACATTACATATATACTTACATCATGTATATAATACATGTTATTATGAATGCTACTACATTACATATATACTTACATCATGTATATATTACATGTTATTATGAATGTTACTACATTACATATATACTTACATCATGTACGTATTACATGTTATTATGAATGATACTACAATACATACATACTTACATCATGTATATATTACATGTTATTATGAATGTTACTACATTACATATATACTTAAATCATGTATATATTTAATATTACATGTTATTATGAATGTTACTACATTACATATATACTTACGTCATGTATATATTTAATATTACATGTTATTATGAATGTTACTACATTGCATAGATACTTACATCATGTAAATATTTAATATTACATGTTATTATGAATGTTACTACATTACATATATACTTACATCATGTATATATTTAATATTACATGTTGTTATGAATGTTACTACATTACATATATACTTACATCATGTATATATTGCATGTTATTATGAATGTTACTGCATTACATATATACTTACATCATGTATATATTACATGTTATTATGAATGTTACTGCATTACATATATACTTACATCATGTAAATATTACATGTTATTATGAATGTTACTACATTACATATATACTTGCACCATGTAAATATTACATGTTATTATGAATGTTACTACATTACATATATACTTACATCATGTCTATAAAAGGATTATGGAGGTTTTTTGGAGGTTTTTTTAGAGCGCTTTATAGGCGGAATAGAGAGACTCCCATTACCTGACTTTTGCTAACTTTTATTTATGATTTAGAATGCTTAAAAAAGAAAAAACACATGCGAATTGGCAAAAAAAAGTGCAGTTCCCCTTTAAATAAACCAATTAAGAAAAGAAAAGACATACATTCGAAAGCTTGATCATTTTTCAGTACTTAGTATTGGATGTGAAAAAAGTGTCTAAGTTGTTATTGCAATACTTTTATTTCTATTTTTGCAAGCTGGCAGTTTGACAACAACGTGATGTGAGGGAGAAATCCAAGCACGCTTATGCAAAAAGTCCATAAAAGTCCCCCTCTTGCACTCAGATGGACTGTCGGGAAGTCCCTGAAGGCCCTGAATATTAAATTAAGACTGAATAATAAGGACTGACTAAATATACAAACTAAATATTAAGGACTGAATAAGGACTAAATAATAAGGAGTGAAATTAGCACTGAATAATAACGACTAAATAAATGAATCTTTAATAAGCATTGAATATTAGGACTGAATATTGAGGACTAAATAAGGACTTATTAAAAACTGAATATTATAACTGATTATAAGGACTTAATACTAATAATGTAATAAGGCTCTAATACAGGGGTGTCAAACTCATTTTAGATCGGGGGGCCACATGGACAAAAATCTATAAATATATTGCACTTTTGCATATGCATCCACGTTTATGGTTGTATGTTATATTGTCTTTATATTCCAGCGAGTTAATCCATTTTTGGGGGGGAATTGAGGGGATTATTATTATGATGCGTTCAAGAGTCTTATGGCCTGAGGGGAGACGTGGTTACAGAACCTGGAGGTTCTGCTACGGAGGCTGCGGAACCTCTTTCTAGAGTCCAGCAGTGAAAACAGTCCTTGGTGGGGGTGGGAGGAGTCTCTGCAGACTTTCTGAGCCCTGGTCAGGCAGCGGCTTTTTGCAAACTAAATATTAAGGACTGAATAATATGACTGAATAAGGAGTGACGTTTGCGCGTTACGTCAATGGTTGAAGCGGAAGTATTGGGATACAATGTGTCCCAATACTTCCGCAATCTTTTGCAATTTGTTTAATGAACAATGAAGACTGCAAAGAAGAAAGCTGTAGGTGGGATCGGTGTATTAGCGGGTGGCTGCAGCAACACAGCCAGGAGGACTTCGACTTGGATAGCAGACGCGCTATCCGACGCTAGCCGCCGACCGCATCGATGATCGGGTGAAGTCCTTCGTCGCGCCGTCGATCGCTGGAACGCAGGTGAGCACGGGTGTTGATGAGCAGATGAGGGCTGGCGTAGGTGGATAGCTAATGTTTTTAGCATAGCTCTGTGAGGTCCCGTAGCTAAGTTAGCTTCAATGGCGTCGTTAGCAACAGCATTGTTAAGCTTCGCCAGGCTGGAAAGCATTAACCATGTAGGTACATGTCCATGGTTTAATAGTATTGTTGATATTCTGTCTGATCTTATTTCTTTTGTTTCTATCTGCAGTTAAGCCCGATGCTATCACGTTAGCTCCTTAGCTAAAGTGCTTCACCGATGTATTGTCGTGGAGATAAAAGTCACTGTGAATGTCCATTTCGCATTCTCGACTCTCATTTTCAAGAGGATATAGTATCCGAGGTGGTTTAAAATACAAATCCGTGATCCACAATAGAAAAAGGAGAAAGTGTGGAATCCAATGAGCCCTTGTACCTAAGTTACGGTCAGAGCGAAAAAAGATACGTCCTGCACTGCACTCTAGTCCTTCACTCTCACGTTCCTCATCCACAAATCTTTCATCCTGGCTCAAATTAAAGGGGTAATCGTCGCTTTCTCGGTCCGAATCGCTCTCGCTGCTGGTGTAAACAATGGGGAAATGTGAGGAGCCTTTCAACCTGCGACGTCACGCTACTTCCGGTACAGGCAAGGCTTTTTTATCAGCGACCAAAAGTTGCGAACTTTAGCGTCGATGTTCTCTACTAAATCCTTTCAGCAATAATATGGCAATATCGCAAAATGATCAAGTATGACACATAGAATGGATCTGCTATCCCCGTTTAAATAAGAAAATTTCATTTCAGTAGGCCTTTAATAAGGACTGAATATCAAGGACTAAATAATATGACTGAAGAAGGACTTATTAAAAACTGACTGGTTATAAGTACTTAATATAAGGTCTAATCATTTAAATTAGTAATAAGGCCTGAAAGGACACAGACTGAGTGGACTTTCCCATGAGACAAACTTGAAGAAAAATCAGTAGCTTTCAAAATATGAATACAAATAGACGGAGTAGATATAGAAAGGGTAAAATAAACTAGATTTTCGGGAGTATTAATAGATGATACAATGAACTGGAAATCTCATGTAAAAAAATATACAACATAACGTGGCAAGAAACATTTCAATAATGAACAAGGCAAAATACGTCCTGGGCCAAAAATCACTTCATATTCTTTACTGCTCGCCAGTGTTACCATATCTGAGTTATTGTGTAGAAATATGGGGAAATAATTACAAATGTGCGCTTCATTGTTACAAAAAAGATCAATTAGACTGATACATAATGTTGGATATAGAGAACATACAAACCCTTTATCTATTAAGTCACAATTATTGAAATTCAACAATTTGGTGCATTTGCAAACAGCTAAAATGATGTATAAAGCAAACTATAACCTGCTACCTAAGAATGTACAATAATTCTTCTCAACAAAACAGAATAATTTTTCTATGTGCATATGTATGCGTGTATGTACACTACCGTTCAAAAGTTTGGGGTCACATTGAAATGTCCTTATTTTTAATGAAGATAACTTTAACCTAGTCTTAACTTTAAAGAAATACACTCTATACATTGCTAATGTGGTAAATGACTATTCTAGCTGCAAATGTCTGGTTTTTGGTGCAATATCTACATAGGTGTATAGAGGCCCATTTCCAGCAACTATCACTCCAGTGTTCTAATGGTACAATGTGTTTGGTCATTGGCTCAGAAGGCTAATTGATGATTAGAAAACCCTTGTGCAATCATGTTCACACATCTGAAAACAGTTTAGCTCGTTACAGAAGCTACAAAACTGACCTTCCTTTGAGCAGATTGAGTTTCTGGAGCATCACATTTGTGGGGTCAATTAAACGCTCAAAATGGCCAGAAAAAGAGAACTTTCATCTGAAACTCGACAGTCTATTCTTGTTCTTAGAAATTAAGGCTATTCCACAAAATTCTTTGGGTGACCCCAAACTTTTGAACGGTAGTGTAGATATATATATGTATATATATATATGTATATATATATATATATATATATATATATATATATATATATATATATATATATATATATATATATATATATATATATATATATATATATATGTGTGTGTGTATGTGTGCATGTATGTGTATGTATATGTATGTATAATGTATACATATGTGTGTGTGTGTGTATTTTACCTCTGTTTTAAATGTTATTTTTTAGTCTGTCCTTTGCCTGTATTTCTTTGTGGTGTACAGCCCTTTGTTCTCAAAGGAATCAAACAAAGCACCGATATGATTCAGTTTAAGAGATTGTTCAAAATACAAGTGTTCACAAAGTACACAGAACAAGAATTATGAGGAACATATTGAACCTTTTTTTTTTTCTTGAGACACAGATTTGTTTGCTTACTATAGTATATTATTCATTTATTATTTATTTGTTCACTGTTCTGTTACAGAGAATAAGGAAATGGGATAAAGTTGCTAGGGTATGAAAAGGGGTAGGATTTAATAAGCTCTGCTTCTTCCTACTCCTTTTCGGACGTGCTGTAATGAAACAACTGGAATTGTGTCATGCATTACATTGTATCGTATGCATGTTCAAAATAAACTGAAACTGAACTGAATGTCAAGGACTAAATAATATGACTGAAGAAGGACTTATTAAAAAAACTGACTGGTTATAAGGACTTAAAATAAGGCCTAATAATTTAAATTAGTAATAATAAGGCCTGAAAGGACACAGGCTGAGTGGACTTTCCCACGAGACAAACTTGTAACAACCATCTGGAAGAAAAATCAGTAGCTTTCAAAATAAAGCCGACGTCAGAAAATGTGCTTCAATTTTGACCCGACTAGAGGATGTCAAATCATCTGTTTTGTGGAATGTAAGAGTGTACATGTGTTTTGGGAGGACATCAGAGATTGGCTGAGAGACAAGGGTGTGGAGATGTCCCCATTCACTATAGCAGACCTGGGCAAATTAAGGCCCGTTAAGCTTTTCAATCTGGCCCGCCGGACATTCCCAAACAATTGTATTAGATTTTTAAGATGGAAACTGTAGCTGCCATTATGATGTGCAGTGATATTTTCTTTGATTTACTTTTAGTTAATTTTCCTGAAGGAACTCTCCTGAAGGAATCAATAAAGTACTCTCTATCTATCTGTTTTCAAATGACCGTAAGTCTTGAACTATACAAAGTATTTCAATGGTTGGAATCTGCGCTTTTGCATGCATTACTAGTTACTATGGCAGGGGTCACCAACCTTTTTGAAACCAAGAGCTACTTTTTGGGTACTGATTAATGCGAAGGGCTACCAGTTTGATACACACTTAAATAATAAATTGCCAGAAATAGCCAATTTGCTCAATTTACCTTTAACTCTATGTTATTATTAATAATTAATGATATTTACACTTAATTGAACGGTTTAAAAGAGGAGAAAACACGAAAAAAATGATAATTAAATTTTGAAACATAGTTTTTCTTCAATTTCGACTCTCTAAAATTCAAAATTCAACCAAAAAAAAGAAGAGAAAAACTAGCTAATTCGAATCTTTTTGAAAAAATTTAAAAAAGAATTTATGGAACATCATCAGTAATTTTTCCTGATTAAGATTAATTTTAGAATTTTGATGACGTGTTTTAAATAGGTTAAAATCCAATCTGCACTTTGTTAAAATATATAACAAATTGGACCAAGCTATATTTCTAACAAAGACAAATCATTATTTCTTCTAGATTTTCCAGAACAAAAATTTTAAAAGAAATTCAAAAGACTTTGAAATAAGATTTAAATTTGATTCTACAGATTTTCTAGATTTGCCAGAAGAATTTTTTTGAATTTTAATCATAATAAGTTTGAAGAAATATTTCACAAAATATTCTTCGTCAAAAAAACAGAAGCTAAAATGAAGAATTAAATTAAAATTTATTTATTATTCTTTACAATAAAATTTTTTTTTTTACTTGAACATTGATTTAAATTGTCAGGAAAGAAGAGGAAGGAAATTAAAAGGTAAATAGGTATATATGTTTAAAAATCCTAAAATCATTTTTATCAGATCGTAGGTGGGTTTTTTTACCCTTCGCGTTCATAGTTCGCTGTTTGTTGCATTTTTGTTGCGTTTCGCTTGATTGTAAAATATGTCGATCGAGAGACGGTGTGACGTTCATATGTTGTCAATATTCAGTGTTTTATCGTTCATAGTTAATATTGTAAATCCCACATTCTTTATTTTCATGTACATTCTGGGTGTCTGATTCAGTAAAAATTTTTTTTAATTCCATTCCGTTTTTTCAGGCGGTCTGTCATAACATTTTTAGCATTCAATCAGACATTATTGTGAGGTTCTGTATTAGTGTTCCTAAAAATAGATATACCGGCCCCCAGACACTTTTTTTCCCTGTAAATTTGGCCCCCCAGTCAAAATAATTGCCCAGGCCTGCACTATAGTATAGATCAGGGGTGTCCAAACTTTTTTCCACTGAGGGCCGCACACAGAAAAATTCAAGCATGCGGGGGCCATTTTGATATTTTTAATTTTCAAACCATAACAAAATATATGGATTTTGTTTGTTTTTTACCTTTAGAGCTCCAGGGGACCATAAAGAGTCTAAGTCTTTAAAATGTTAAAAACAAGTCAAATTATTATTATTTTTATTTATATAACGCTTACAGTAAATCTGTACAGTATATCAACTTCAGGTTGATATAAAGTTTAAAAAAACAAAAAGGTTTTATGCCTTTTCTGTCAAAGACAACTTAGTTTTTTATAATAAAACTGAAATATGCAGTATTTCCCCCACTGCCCAAAACATTCAGAAAGTAATGTTTGATGTGAAGTAATTAGAGCCTTAAAAAGATCAATAATGCAGGACACCATTGATTTTAATTCATTATTATTTTTGAGTAATCACAGTGAAAAGATAAATAATCCCATTAAGTATATTTGGGATCCAAAAGTTGCCCCACTCATAAAGTGATACATTTTTATTAGTTTTTTTTTACTTTCAACACTTAAGTTACGAGCTCAACTTCAGATATATCTGTCCATTTTACGTTTGAACTATTATTTTGTTTGTATTATGCTCTTTTGTCAAATAAAATGTTGATGTTTTTGTATGGCAACCACACAATATATGCAATATTTCCCACATAAAACATTTTAAAGTGAAATATTTGAAATAATTGGAGCCTTGAATAGGTCAATAATTCATTATAACATTGATTTTTTATTTTTTTTTAGCAGTGGCAAAAAAAGAAAAAAGAAAGATAGACAAAACAAAAAAAAAGCCTGCATGGTAGCTTTGTGTCAACATTGCAACTTTTTCTAGTTAGATTTCACCTCATTCCACTTTTTTAAATGTTTTTTTAATTTTTGCAATAGCATTTCCAGAATGTGTGGCGGGCCGGTAAACAATTAGCTGCGGGCCGCACTTTGGACACCCCTTGGTATAGATCAAGTTTGGTATTTTTTATAAACGACTGTAACATAGAAATGTTTGTCAACATTATTATGTTTCAGGCAAAAACATTTCTACATAAATGTCGATTTATGAAAGTAAGGCCTACATTTTCTAATTGGCTTAATGGGTTACAATTATCAATCGAATCTTGGAGAATGATTAAGAGTACATAAGCCCTTAAATTGATATCTTTGTTAAAAACATTTAAAGTGATTTAGGTAGCCCTTTTTGTCTTTTTTGGTTTATATTGTTTATTATTATGAATTAATTTATGTATTTATTTCGGCAGACAGACATATATATCAACACTTCATCACTCTTTGTAGTTTGACAGACAAAAGGGATACGGGAAAAAAGCAACAATGCTTATCCATGTCCCGCCCCTAATTTACAATCAACTTATATGTTGGTTATATATGTTGGTTATATAGTCCAAGTTTCAACAGCAGATTTGATGGATGCATGACAATTTCAGAACAGGTATAACATATGATAATGGATGATAATGACAAGTCAGTATACATCCACCAATATGGATATAATAGCATTGAGTGACCATCTTGCCTGGGTATCTTTCGTATTCTGAAGCCTCGTCTGGTGTGTTATGTTCCTTATTCCACAGTGAGTTATTTTGCACCTGTGTCCCACAGTTGAGATAGTCCAAACAACTAGTCATGTTTTTGATAGTTTCCCAACAACACATTTTTTTACCGCAAGGTTGAACTCTCTTAGGCTCGAAGAGAGTTTAATTTCTCCACTCACATTGCCCAAAAGTTTCACCCCCGCTATAGATAACGTTTGAGCCTTGAAAGTGGAATTTACTATGTTGTGTTGGTAGAAAATGGATGGATGGATGGATGGATGTTTGAATTTCAGGACACCCCTGAATTGGGGCTGGGCGATATATCGATATACTCGATATATCGCGGGTTTGTCTCTGTGCGATATAGAAAATGACTATATCGTGATATTCGAGTATACATTCTCACGCAGTTGCTTTTATCTGCGGGCATTACACTGCAAGCGTTTCCCACTCTTTCTTGTCTCTCCTTCTCACAGACTTAAAACAAGCGCACCTTCTTACATACGTCACGTGTGCAACATCACACGCTCCCGCGGCGCAGACAGGTAGCGACATGGTAACGTTAGCTGTGATGCTAACGGTGCGGTGCGGGTGGTAATACGAGAGAAAGAAGGTGCCAATCTGGTCACAAATGAAGGAAAAATGAATTCCCAAGAAAAACATTGTCTGGCGGTGGTTTGGCTTCAAGCGGGAAGATGTCGAACAAGTATGCGGCAAAAGCGTTGCTACGAAAAGTAGCACCACTGCTAATGTAGCATCATTTGAAAAGTCACCCGCTAGAGCAGTGTGCCGTGAGATACAGTCTGGTGAGCCGTGGGAGAGTATGTAATTTCACCTATTTGGGGTAAAAATATTTTTTGCAAACAAGTAATTATAATCTACAAATAATGTGCCGTTGTTGAGTGTCTGTGTTGTCGAGAGCTCGGCAGCGTAACCATGTAATACTCTTCCATATCAGTAGGTGGCAGCCGGTAGCTAATTGCTTTGTAGATGTTGGGAACATGGTTTGTCGTGATCACAACATGCAGATGACAGTGAGAGGCAGCGTGCAGGTGAAAAGGTATCTAATGTTAAAACCAAAAATAAACAAAAGGTGAGTGTCCCTAAGAAAAGGCATTGAAGCTTAGGGAACGAAACTAAAACTGAACTGGCTACAAAGTAAACAAAAACAGAATGCTGGACGACAGCAAAGACTTACTGCGTAGCAGAGACGGCGTCCGCAATGTACATCCGAACGTGACGTGACAATCAACAATGTCCCCACTAAGAAGGATAAAAACAACTGAAATATTCTTGATTGCTAAAACAAAGTAGATGCGGGAAATATGGCTCAAAGAAAGACATGAAACTGCTACAGGAAAATACCAACAAAACAGGAAAAGTCAACAAAATAGGAGCGCAAGACAAGAACTAAAACACTACACACAGGAAAACACAAAAAAACTCAAAATAAGTCACGGCGTGATGTGACAGGTGGTGACAGTACACCTACTTTGAGACAAGAGCTATAGTGACACATGGTTGGTTATGGTTTAAAGGCCTACTGCAAGCCACTACTACCGACCACGCAGTCTGATAGTTTATATATCAATGATGAAATCTTAACATTGCAACACATGCCAATACGGCCGGGTTAGATTAGTAAAGTGCAATTTTAAATTTCCCGCAAAATATCTTGCTGAAAACGTCTCGGTATGATGACGTTTGCGCGTGACGTCACAGATTGTAGCGGACATTTTGGGACAGCATTGTGGCCAGCTATTAAGTCGTCTGTTTTCATCGCAAAATTCCACAGTATTCTGGACATCTGTGTTGGTGAATCTTTTGCAATTTGTTTAATGAACAATGAAGACAGCAAAGAAGAAAGCTGTAGGTGGGAAGCGGTGTGTTAGCGGCCATCTGCAGCAACACAAACACGTAGCCGGTGTTTCATTGTTTACATTCCCGAACAATGACAGTCAAGCTTTACCATTGGCCTGGGACAACAGAGACTCTTACCAGGAGGACTTTGAGTTGGATATGCGCTACCGTGAGTACGCAGCTACGGCTTCCAAACATTTGATCGCTTGCCCGTACGTGCGTGCCGCTATGTGCATGTCACGTATGTAACTTTGGGGAAATATATGTGCTGTATGAACTTTGCGGAGGTGAACGGTACTTTGGGCTGTGGGATTGAGTGTGTTGTGCGGGTGTTTGATTTGTATTGGCGGGTTATATGGACGGGAGGGGGGAGGTGTTTGTTATGCGGGATTAATTTGTGGCATATTAAATATAAGCCTGGTTGTGTTGTGGCTAATAGAGTATATATATGTCTTGTGTTTATTCACTGTTGTAGTCATTCCCAGCTGAATATCAGGTCCCACCCGCCTCTTACAGCATCTTCCCTATCTGAATCACTTCCACTGCCCTCTAATCCTTCACTCTCACTTTCCTCATCCACAAATCTTTCATCCTCGCTCAAATTAATGGGGAAATCGTCGCTTTCTCTGTCCGAATCGCTCTCGCTGCTTGTGGCCATGATTGTAAACAATGTGCAGATGTGAGGAGCCTTTCAACCTGTGACGTCACGCTACTTCCTGTACAGGCAAGGCTTTTTTATCAGCGACCAAAAGTTGCGAACTTTATCGTCGATGTTCTCTACTAAATCCTTTCAGCAAAAATATGGCAATATCGCGAAATGATCAAGTATGACACATAGAATGGATCTGCTATCCCCGTTTAAATAAGAAAATCTCATTTCAGTAGGCCTTTAAAGTCATATCCAACATATTAATGTACTAATATGATCCACTTCAAGAAACTCTTCAAACTTAAAGTGTTTACAAAGTACAAAGAAGAAGAACCATGATAAACATTCTGAATTTATTTAATTCATCCATTCTTTCACTCTCAAAATAATCTTACTTATCTCATCATATAAAATGTAACTTACTTCACCAATTATTATTTATCTATTTTTATTGTGATTACTTATGGAGTACATTGTGAATAAATTGAGAACAGGAAGTGAACAAAAAAGTTTAGCAACTGTTATGTAAAAGAAAAGGGGTAGGATTAAATACGCTCTGCTTCTTCCTACTCCTTTTCGAACATGTTGAAAAGAGAAACTGGAAATTGTGATGTATCATGTTGTATGCTTGCATGTTCGAAATAAACTCAAATTCAAACTCAAACTCAAACAATTGTTACGACAACTTTTTATTGTCAAAATCGGCTACTGAGTTTCATTTTTTAATGATTTCCGCTGGTGGTGTGCCTCCGGATTTTTTCAATGAAAAAAATGTGCCTTGGCTCAAAAAAGGTTGAAAAACACTGCGCTAGAGAATAAGGAGTGCTTGAAACGCCGCATGTCAACATCTCCGTTCGGTGCCACACCCACAAAATGCCCAAGCAACTATTTCGACATCAACACCGTATGAAACAAATAGTCGACAACAGAAGGAGATAACGTCCGCAGGAACCTACCACATAGCGAAGGACGTACACTATTTGATTTCCTATTATGCAGCTCATTTTTATTTGGCAGTTATTTAAATATCTTGTGTGACATCATGCACAGAAGTGCACTTTATTTGTTTTTAACTATTGTAGTGGCGTTCTGTACAAAAAGTGCACTTTAATTTAGTGTTATTTTGATATGTCATCTTAGTGACATCATGCACAAAAGTGTATGTTTTAAAATGTCTCTGACAATCTTGCACTTTCTGTTTTGAAATGACATGAATGTTTGTGCCACTGCTTCATAACTCTTTAATAAATACAGTTTTGGTAAATTGACTTAGTTGTGATTTTCCTCTCTGCATGAAAGTTTAAAATGAGCATATATTAATGCAGTATGAACAAGAATGTTTTAATGTAGACACATAGAATCATCATACTGCTGTGATTATATGCATCAAGTGTTCATCCAAGGCAAAATATCGAGATATATATCGTGTATCGTGACATGGCCTAAAAATATCGAGATATTAATAAAAGGCCATATCCCCCAGCCCTACCCTGAATTCATGTGGACTATCTCTGAGTGAAAACAGACTCTGTATATTTGTGAGGCCATAAATATAACTTGAAGGCTACTGTATTGGATTATATCATGTAGTTTAAGAAAATTACTTATCATGAACAGATCACTGGTATGAGCTCTATGTGGGGTAGAATAATGTATTATTATTTATTAATATTAACCTCTGAAGGCTTTAGTGGCCACATGCATGGACAGCACCTTTTAGCTCTTATTTCCAAAATTGTGTACACTACTGAATTGGGGTTTTATGGCCCTTTTTTGGACACTTATACTGCCATTTGGTGGTGTCAGAAGAGTACAATGGAATTTGGAAAAAAATAATTAGCATGTCATTAAACATGAAGTACACGTTTATGTACTTATGGAATAAGTACATCATATCAAAAGATGATTCTTAGATTTTTATTCTAATTAGGGTCCAATAAGCCCAAATAGCAAAGACAAATAAAAAAAGCATGTAAAAAAACAGCTTGGGCCTTAAAGGCCTACTGAAACCGACTACTACCGACCACGCAGTCTGATAGTTTATATATCAATGATGAAATCTTAACAATGCAACACATGCCAATACGGCCGGGTTAACTTATAAAGTGCAATTTTAAATTTCCCGCGAAACTTCCGGTTGAAAACGTCTATGTATGATGACGTATGCGCATGACGTCAATCGTTGAAATGGAAGTATTCGGACACCATTGTATCCAATACAAAAAGCTCTGTTTTTATCGCAAAATTCCACAGTATTCTGGACATCTGTGTTGGTGAATCTTTTGCAATTTGTTTAATGAACAATGAAGACTGCAAAGAAGAAAGCTGTAGGTGGGATCGGTGTATTAGCGGCTGGCTGCAGCAACACAACCAGGAGGACTTTGACTTGGATAGCAGACGCGCTATCCGACGCTAGCCGCCGACCGCATCGATGATCAGGTGAAGTCCTTCGTCGCTCCGTCGATCGCTGGAACGCAGGTGAGCACGGGTGTTGATGAGCAGATGAGGGCTGGCGTAGGTGGATAGCTAATGTTTCTATCATAGCTCTGTGAGGTCCCGTAGCTAAGTTAGCTTCAATGGCGTCGTTAGCAACAGCATTGTTAAGCTTCGCCAGGCTGGAAAGCATTAACCGTGTATTTACAGGTCCATGGTTTAATAGTATTGTTGATTTTCTGTCTATCCTTCCAGTCAGGGGCTTATTTCTTTTGTTTCTATACGCAGTTAAGCCCGATGCTATCACGTTAGCTCCGTAGCTAAAGTGCTTCGCCGATGTATTGTCGTGGAGATAAAAGTCACTGTGAATGTCCATTTCGCGTTCTCGACTCTCATTTTCAAGAGGATATAGTATCCGAGGTGGTTTAAAATACAAATCCGTGATCCACAATAGAAAAAGGAGAAAGTGTGGAATCCAATGAGCCCTTGTACCTAAGTTACGGTCAGAGCGAAAAAAGATACGTCCTGCACTGCACTCTAGTCCTTCACTCTCACGTTCCTCATCCACGAATCTTTCATCCTCGCTCAAATTAATGGGGTAATCGTCGCTTTCTCGGTCCAAATCGCTCTCGCTGCTGGTGTAAACAATGGGGAAATGTGAGGAGCCTTTCAACCTGTGACGTCACGCTACTTCCGGTACAGGCAAGGCTTTTTTTTTATCGGCGACCAAAAGTTGCAAACTTTATCGTCGATGTTCTCTACTAAATCCTTTCAGCAAAAATATGGCAATATCGGTAAATGATCAAGTATGACACATAGAATGGATCTGCTATCCCCGTTTAAATAAAAAAAAAATCATTTCAGTAGGCCTTTAAGAGGTTAAATCCTCTCTGTATTTGCTTTTGTTTTCTTTCCTTGTTGTTGAAAGTGCCTTGACTGTTGAGTGAATTATAAATGTATGTTTGTTGTTCAATTAAAAAAAAAAAAAAAAAAAAAAAAATTGGACCCACTCACCTCGCGCCGGTGACGTCACCTGGCCGGCAGTTGCTCCTTAGCCAGTAGCACAGCGCCCCCGGTGGCCACTTTAATCACCGCAGCATTTCCAAGAAGGCGCCGGTTTACAGTGAAGGAGCCTGGCATGCATGGTGTGTGTGGGTGAACTTCGGTATCTGGTGGGAGGAGGGAGGACACATGCGTGGGTGTGCTCATCAAGACTTCCTTATTATAAATGCTGACTTTCTAGTAAACTTATTACAAAAAAGTCACTTACAAATGAGCCCCATTCCCCCCCCCCCAATACCTCTTGTAAATACAAGAGCAATAAATACATCTTTATGTTCATAAAAAGCAAAATAGTAATAAAAATAATACATTATTTGTCCTAATTTTTGTGTTCCTTACCTTTTTCAAGAGATGTTTATATTTTTTTAAATGCACTGTATGCACGTATCTTTCTAAATAATGTCGCATTTTAGTAATAACGTTCAACCATTTAACGCACATTAGTAGTTTTAATTTAGTGCACATGAGTACAAATGCCGCTTTTTTTTGTTTGTTTTTTATGTCGTCCAAAGCAAGAGTAAAATATGTTTACTTGCAAGTACATAATATGTGGGCTCATCGTAAACAAGCCCGCCAACTTCCGCGTCTCCCGAAACCACGTGATTTATCAGAAACAGCGAGAGCAGCGGCTGCTGGGCGAGTGCATTGCGCATGCGTGCTGTAGGGGAATTTCCCTTTTGGCGTGCGCTTATAAATAAGAGCTGGGCTCGCAAAGACTCTGCACTTCATGCTCGCTTTGCAGGAGAAGAAGAAGAAGAAGAAGAAGAAGAAGAAGAAGACGTAGGAGAAATATCCCTGGGAATATATTTTCTTTTATTTTGAAAGGATCAGACACTTGTAAGTGGCCATTTTTACGTCTCCTAAAAATGTAATTCTTTAAAAGTTTTTATTTATTTGAATGCTAAAAGGCGGCATGCTTAAATTTCCCCCCCTAAATTATATATATTTTAAACATTTAACTAAAACTTGCATGAGGGGGAGTTGTTTCTATAATGAAAAATACAGTTCACAAAATTGTAAAATAATTAAATATATATTTTATATTAATTAACACATGCATTTATTCACTCCCAAGTTTAATTCATTGATGACATATTTAAGTAATCATTTAAAAAATATTTTTTCATTCATCCTCCACACTTAAATAGCCGCCATGACTCTTGTAATTACGCACTACCTCCTCCGGGGGAGTATTTCCTGCACGCACGCGTGCATGCCGTGACCTCTTTGCGCCCTCCCGCGCCGACAAGTGTGGGCAATAAATCCACAAGCATGGGCGGAGGGAACTCTCAACTTTTTTCACACACTTTTTTATCTCCTTGATGTTTCACTTCTATGTATTTTTTTTAATTTTTTAACTAGCGCCATGCCAGTCGACAGGATGAAGATGAGGCCGTGGTTAGAGATGGTGATCGACTCCAACAAAATCCCTGGTCTGACTTGGCTGGACAAGGTGAGAGACTGGAGGACGAGCCACCCGTGGACTCAAGGGGGGGTGGAGAGAAAGTAAACTAAACCCTAAACGGCGTTCTAGGAGAAGACCATGTTCTCCATCCCGTGGAAGCATGCGGCTCGACATGGATGGGATCTGGACAAGGACGCTTGTCTCTTCAAAGAGTGGGCCATTCACACAGGTAAGCTCTTGCACACATACACACACACACACACACACATACAAACACACTCACTAAACACACATTCTTGTATTTGTTACCTTCTTGAGACCGCCGAATAATGCCTACCTCTTTAGGACCACCCTTACGAGATATATATAAATTTGTATTTACAACATTAATAATATGTACATACTATGCCTAATATAAAAAACGTAAGCTTTTAGTTAATTATAACCGACAACAACAAAAAAATCCTGACTTTGGAGCAATGTTCACGGACTAAAGTATTTGGCTCTCTATTAGATGCAATGGTTTTCCGGATTGGGACCATGATTTTGGTCCTAACTTTTGGAAGGTACTTTTCCTTGTTGATGTCTCAAGAAGGACAGAAATACAAGAAAACACACACACACACACACACACACACACACACACACACACACACACACACACACACACACACACACACACACACACACACACACACACACACACACACACACAGATTCTTGTATTGGTTACCTTCTTGAGACCTCCGAAAAATGGCTACCTCTTTAGGACCAGCCTTTCTAGATATATAAAGATTTGTATTTACAACATTAATAATATATAAACACTATGCAAATATAAAAAAGGTAAGCTTTTAGTTAATTATAATCGACAACAACAACAAAAAATCCTGACTTTGGAGCAATGTTCACGGATTCGAGTATTTGGCTCTCTATTAAATGCAATGGTTTTCCGGATTGGGACCATGATTTTGGTCCTAACTTGTTCACCGGTCCTCATATGGAAGGTACTTTTCCTTGTTGATGTCTCAAGAAGGGTACAAATACAAGAACACACACACACACACACACACACACACACACACACACACACACACATTCTTGTATATTCTACCTTCTTGAGACCTCCGAATAATGCCTACCTCTTTAGGACCAGCCTTTCTAGATATATAAAGATTTGTATTTACAACATTAATAATATATACATACTATGCAAATATAAAAAAGCTTGTTGTGAAAAATGAGTTGGAATTTCACAAGAAAAAGGTCACAATTTCACAAGAAAAACTTATAATTTTGGAAGTATTATAATAAAAGTCGTCATTTTACTCAACGCAAGTCAAAACTTTACAAGAAAAACGGAACAATGTGCAATATTATGATAAAAGTTGACATTTTACTCAATAACAGTCGCAATTTCACAAGAAAAGCTTAAAACGTTGTCAATTTTATGAAAAGAGTCGTAAATTTACTCGACAAAAGTCACAATTTTATTAAAAAAACTAACATTTTGGCAATATTATAACAATAATCTGAATTTTACTCTGCAAAATTATGACAAAAGTCGTAATTTTACTCAAAAAAATGTCACTATTTTACAAGAACTGTGATAAGTCAGGATTTTATATGACAAATGTCACCATTTTGCATTAAAAAGTAATAATTTTTCATTAAAAATAATAATTTTACGAGAAAATATTGCAATATTACAGAAACAAAAAGAATATAAGAAATTGTTCATAATTTTATAAGAAAAAAGTCCACACATTGTGAGAACATTTTGAATTTTTTGTTTGTAATTGATTTTTAGTCTTCATTATTTACTTCAAGTTATTACACTATGTCTCTATATACATATTTATAGCACGGGAAGTCGTAAAATCAGCTCTTCACCTGGCGGGTTTTTTCGAGGATGAATAGGGAAGTCCTTCTTTAGCTGCCATCTTGTTTTATCATATATTGCTGCCTTTGCACCTGTCAATGTTTACTTTTGTATGCACATTAAATCAAGAAAAAAATCCAGACTTTGGAGCAATGTTCACGGACTCTAGTATTTGGCTCTCTATTAGATGCAATGGTTTTCTGTATTGGGACCATGATTTCGGTCCTAACTTGTTCATATGGAAGGTAATTTTCCTTGTTGATGTCGCAAGAAGGGTCCAAATACAAGAACACACACACACACTCACACATTCGCACAGTAAAAGCTGACCCAAGCAAACTTGCGCAGGGAAATACAAAGAGGACGGATCCCGCGACGCCAAAACGTGGAAGGCCAACTTTCGCTGCGCCATGAACTCGCTGCTGGACATCCAGGAGGTGAAGGACAGGAGCATCCACAAGGGACAGTCGGCCACGCGCGTCTTCCGCATGCTGCCTGTGGCTAAGAAGCAGAGAGGTGAGTGATTGACAGCTTTTTGGCCGTGATTGTCCCCAGCACACCTTTGACATGTTTGACTTTTCCTTCGGCAGAGAAGCGGAGCAGAGTGAAGTCCAGGAAGCAGGTGAACATTCTTGTTGTTTTACGACTCAAAAGATTACAGTCGAGATAACGTCGACGCAGACACACGTTTCCTTATCAACAGTAGCTACTTTTTTTTTTGCTTCTGGAAAAAATTTGCACAATTGTTAAGCTAAGCTAACTTAGGGCCCTAAGCACAATTGTATTGTGAGGCCCCCCTCAACATGAATATTGTTCATACTCAAATTATGTGAAGTAGGGAAGGGATTCATAGGGGGTTGGGGTAATCATTTTGCAATGCAGTCTACTAAAAACGATGGAAAGTGTCACTCTACATAGCAACTAACGCTGTGGTCAAAAGTTGGAATTGTCACAAAACACATCTTATGATATTTCTACTGCCATCTGGCGGCTAAAGTGGATAATGTACTCCCCCAACTTGTCACGTTTCACGTGTCAGGTTAACCGGGACAAATAGGGCCATATAAATCCCCCTCCTAATGTAAAACATTTTTTATACTTTTCGACTCAAACATGAACCAAATAAGTTTTTTTGAAAAATGTATTTTATATATATATATATATATATATATATATATATATATATATATATATATATATATATATATATATATATATATATATATATATATATATATATATATATATATATATATATATATTAAAAAAATATATTTTTCCAAAAAAATAATTGAACCAAATTAGTTGTTTTTGTAAAATGTATATATATATATATACATTTTAAAAAAACTAAATTAGTTTTTTCGAAACATTTATTTTATATATATATACACATTAAACATTTTTTATACTTTTCGACTCAAACTTGAACCAAATTAGTTTTTTTGAAAAATGTATTTTATATATATATATATATATATATATATATATATATATATATAAAATTTATTTTTCAAAAAAAATAATTGAACCAAATTAGTTTTTTTGAAAAATGTATTTATATATATATATATATATATATATATATATATATATATATATATATATATATATATATATATATATATATATACACGCATTTTTCAAAAAAACTAATTTGGTTCAATTATTTTTTTGAAAAATATATATATATATATATATATATAAAATTTATTTTTCGAGAAAAAAAAAAGAAAAAAAAAAAAAAAATATATATATATATAACATTTATATTTCAAAAAAACTAATTTGGTTCAAGTTTGAGTCGAAAAGTATAAAAAATGTTTAATGTATATATATATATATATATATATATATATATATATATATATATATATATATATATATATATATATATATATATATATATATATATATATATATACACATATACACATATAGTACAGGCCAAAAGTTTGGACACACCTTCTCATTCAATGTGTTTTTTTTATTTTCATGACTATTTACATTGTAGATTGTCACTGAAGGCATCAAAACTATGAATGAACACATGTGGAGTTATGTACTTAACAAAAAAAGGGGAACTAACTGAAAACGTGTTTTAGTTTCTTCAAAATAGCCACCCTTTGCTCTCTCAATTGCTCTGTTTATTGCTATTCTGAATGTTGCTGGGTCGGGTTTGGTTTTGGAATTGGATTGCATTATTATGGTATTGCTGTGTGTTGTTTTGTTGGATTGATTAATACAAAAATTAAATTTTTTTTAAAAAAAGCAGCAAAAAAAATTAAATAAAAAATAATAAAATAGCCACCCTTTGCTCTGATTACTGCTTTGCACACTCTTGGCATTCTCTAGATGAGCAAAGGTGTGTCCAAACATTTGGCCTGTACTAATATATATATATATATATATATATATATATATATATATATATATATATATATATATATATATATATATATATATATATATATATATATACAGTATATATATATACACATATAATTATATTATATATTTTATAGAATACATTTTTAAAAATACATTTTTAGGCCATCTCCATGCAACCAGAAGGAGCTTTTCTAACCTGTAACCTGTTTTGATGATTACTACACCAAATAATACATTGCGAGAGTCGGTGTGAATCGAGAATCAATTCTGAATCAAATTGCACCCCAGGATTCGGATCAAATCGAATCGATTCACAGCCCTAATTATCCGTCATATTCATTGCACTCGTTGACTTTTACACAGGCGGACATTTCGTTCGCTCGTTTGTCCCGACCGCTTGCGATGAGTCCATTTGTGTCGCGTAACACTGGACGGTCCAAATCTAACCACCTGTGGCGTCCCTCAGGTCCAGATGGCGCAGGAGGAGACGGACGGCAGCGATACGCAGTCGCCGCCCGAGTCGTCGCAGCCGTGGGACATCCCACTGGCCCAGGAGAACGTGGTGGACAGCACGGTGGACGTGGGGATTCAAGGTGAGGCAGGACCAGAACCAAAAACGAACGCGTCCCTCCGGGTTTCTAACTCTCCGCCGATCCCCTCAGACACGCACTTGTCGTACTTGCCGTTTGATGGCGAGATGGCGGAGGACCGACTGGGGAACAATTTCATCCAACAGTTCCAGATTTCACCAGAACACAGCCCCGGTGAGGAGACAACGCCAGCACTCTAGCGTGACGCCAAACGGCGAGGAGAACACAAATACTCACCATGTCTTCTTTCTCTCTCCTCCGCCTCCGCAACCTTCCACGGACATCCAGAGTACGTCGCAGAGGTGAGCATGGCCGCCTCATTGTTGCTCCAAATCAGGGGGTGTCCAAACTTTTTCCACTGAGGGCCGCACACTGAAGGAAAAAAAAAAAAAAAAAGCTGTTTTGATATTTTCAAAAGCAATACAATATATAGATTTTCATTTTACCTTTAGGGCTTCCCTCAAATTTGGTTTGGGGACCCAGAAGGGTCTCAGTTATAAAAATGGAAAAAAAAGTCAATTTGTTTTTAATTCAACGCTTACAGTAAATTTCTTTTTTTCTTTTTTATTTAGTTTAATAACATTTCTAAATCAACTTCAGATTTACCTGTAGATATAAAGTTAGACATATTTTTTTTAAATGTATTTATTTTATTTATTGTTTTATGAGTTTTTTGTCAGACAACCCTGTTTTTTTTATGGGAAAAACAACAAAATATGCAATACCCTCCCCCCAAAAAAACATTTTCAAAATAGAATATTTGTTGTTCCACTTTCAACCCTTGAGTCTGTAGATAAGGGGTGTCAAACTCATTTTAGATCGGGGGCCACATGGAGAAAAATCTACTCCAAAGTGGGCCGGGCTGGTAAAATCACGGCACGATAACTTAAAAATAAAGACGACTTCAGATTGTTTTCTTTGTTTAAAAATAGAACAAGCACATTCTGAAATTGTACAAATCATAATGTAGTTGGTTTTATATTTAATAAATATAAAAATAAAAATAACATAAATAATAATACATATAAATAATAAATCATTAATACAAATAAATATACAAATAAATAATAATAAATATATAAATTAAAAATAGATATTAATAATACATATACATATTAAAATAAAGGTATAATCCTACCTTTATTTGTCGTTATATATATTTTCTGTATAAATTATGTGTTCATCAGTCAACTCATTGGTGTTCATTTTTAATCTATCAAGATAAAAAAAAAAAAAAAAATTATTGTATGTTATTTATGTAGTTTGATCGTTTTCCTCGACTGATGTGCTAACATCATGTGTTTTTTTTTTTTTTTTACATATCTACATCATCTACAAATATACAAAGAATTGCTATTGCGACATCTAGTGGACACATTTAGAAAAGCTGTTTCTTTCATTCAAAAATTAGCAAACTCATACCTGTTGGCGGGCCTGATCCGGCCCTCGGGCCGTACGTTTGACACCCCTGCTCTAGATACACTTTAGATCTATCTGTTATTTATAAGTTTTAATTCTTTTGAATATTTTTTTTGTGTGCGTTAGTTTTATGACCTTTTTGTCAAAGAATAATTAGTTTTTGTATGGTAAACACACAAAATATGCAATACCCCCCCCCCATCCCCCCCAAAAAACATTTTCAAATTAGAATAATTGTTGAGAAGTAATTGAAGCCAACAATTCATACCAACATTGATTTTAATTCTTTTTTTTTTTTAGCAGTGACAGTTTAAAAAAAAAAAAATCACAATAAAGTAAAATTAAATATAAGTCATTGTTTTTCCACTTTCAACCCTTGAGTCTCTAGATACACTTCAGATCTAGTTTACATTTTTTAGAATATTTTTTGTGTGTGTTAGTTTCATGACCTTTTTGTCAAAGAATATTTAGTTTGTGTAAATGGTAAATGGGTCATACTTGTATAGCGCTTTTCTACCTTTTTTTTTAAGGAACTCAAAGCGCTTTGACACTATTTTCCACATTCACCCATTCACACACACAAATTCACACATTCACACACTGATGGTGAACACACAAAATATGCAATATGATTACCCCCCAAAATATTTCAAAATGGAATATTGGGTGTGAAGTAATCGGAGCCTTGAATAGGTCAATATTTTGATTTTGATTCATTATTATTTTTTGAACAATGACAGCTTAAAGACAAAAATAAGAATTCCACTTTGAAATATTTTTTTGGGGAAATATTGCATATGTTGTGTGTTTGCCATAAAGGGCATAAAACAAACAACAAAAAAACCATACAAAAATAAATAAATTATATATATATATATATATATATATATATATATATATATATATATACATATATACATACATACAGGTATATATATATATATATTTTTTTCAAAATAAAAAAAAAATAAAAAAATAAATATATATATTATATATGTATATATTTATTTAAATGTTTTGTTGGTTGTTTGTTTTATGCCCTTTATGGCAAACACACAACATATGCAATATTTCCCCCCAAAAATATGTCAAAGTGGAACCTTAAATGGGTCAAATAATTCATAACAACATTGATTTTGATTCTTTATTTTTTTTTGAGTAATGACAATTTTAAAGATATTTCACCTGTTTGCTCTTTTGTGTTTTATTTTTAATAGTATTTTTAGAGTGTTAAAAAATTAGCTGCAGACCGCAAACGGCCCCCCGGGCTGCAGTTTGGACACCCCTGGTCTAAACCATCAGTTTGATTGACAAAAGACAAAACTAAACTGCCGTGTCACTCCTTCAGATTTGCCAACAAATGGAGAGAGACGCTCAAAACATCGCCACCATGAACAGTTTAGACATTTGGGGCTTCCTGAGCAATGAGGCGAGGACCAGCCCGGGGAGCCAGGGGAGTGACGCTTACTCAGGTAAGCGAAGTGGCCCCCAGGTCTACAGCTATTTTACTAAAGTCTTTTACAAAAGGGAAATACTTTAGGCTAGTAACAGCTACACAACAGCTCAGCACACAACAGCACACAAGCTAGAGTGTACTTCATTCAAACTGTAGTAGTTTATTCCAGACATGTCAAAAACAGAAGAAATAAAAATAATAGTGACAAACTGATGTAGAAACAAATACTTCACAATGAAAACAATACATAATGATAAGGTTTTTCATATACAAAAAGGGGTGGGAAGAGGAGAAACTTAATTACTCTCACTTCTTATACATAAAGGAACAACGTAGCCTTTTGTCATTACATTGATTAATGTACTGGTCTAAATGTAATATATTTTCATTTATCTATATCTAAATACAGTACATGTACAAGTATCAGTGACTAAGTAACATAAACAAATAAGTAAATAAATACCCACATGATGACAAGAATAACTAGAAAATTCCCGCGGAAATTTTGATGGGCCTGCTATCTGTAGTCTTGTCTTTTTGCCGTCCATTAAAAGGGTATGTACCCAATTAAATTGAACCATTTTTAAAAATTTGTTAATAGCGTTCTAACACGAAATGTTGTGAAATGAAGTGAAGTGAATTATATTTATATAGCGCTTTTTCTCTAGTGACTCAAAGCACTTTACATAGTGAAACCCAATATCTAAGTTACATTTAAACCAGTGTGGGTGGCACTGGGAGCAGGTGGGTAAAGTGTCTTGCCCAAGGACACAACGGCAGTGACTAGGATGGCGGAAGCGGGGGTCGAACTTGGAACTCCTCATGTTGCTGGCACGGCCGCTCTACCAACCGAGCTATACCGCCTCAAATAACACCCTTTACACTTCAAAAAAGAGCTGACATAATATAGGATTTTAGGAAAAGAAATACTAAAAACTAGTGAAATTATCTGTCCATGCAGCTAAGCTAATTTTACTTGATAAGACATCCTAAATTAAAATGTGTAAAAATAGAAATTAGCGGGAGAATAGAAATAGGTGTTTTTTTCCGGAATACAAGCATTATTAAAATTGCAATTCTTAATTTAAGCCTCCTTGGGATGTTGTCTTTTTAAAAAAAACAACATTTGTTTTTAAGGCAAACAAGTCCCAGGAATACAATTTACATATCAAATGTTCCCTTTCCCCCCAAAAAAACAAGACACCCACAAAATATAAAAATAAAATAATGGAAAATAAATGAATTCAAGTAAGTAAATAGAAACACAATAAATTCATTGTTTCCCATTAACTGCCAAGATACCTGTGGCGGTGGGGGCGTGCATAGGGGCGTGGTCACCATGACATCATCAAGTAATTTGCATAATTCACTACAATGATATGATTTTCTCTAAAAAGAATCAAAAAATGTATACTTACTAAATAATAATAACAGTTTTGTTTTAAACGTTCATCCATCCATCCATTTTACAATATATTTACAACACTTTATGTACATATTTATATACAGATTTGAACAATAAGTTATTCACTGAAATAAATTTATTAATTGTGGTTCTTACAAAAAAATATATCATATAAAAATATAAAAGCTAAAATGTCTCTTAAAGCTCTGCCCCTTTAATTAGTGCATACTAAATAATTTAACTTTAGCCTACTACTACAACCATATTATTTACCAGCAACATAAAGTGAAACAGAGGCAGAGGTGTCCTGCCACAGTCAGTAACAAATAAACAGAAAACAGTAGTGGTGGTAGATAGTCACAAAGCTTCATCAAACATCTGATCCACTGAACAAAGAGCTCCAAAAATCTTGATCCTACACTTCTCTTTTGTAAAGTAAATCTGAACAGCCGATATGGGCATCTACATCAACTATATGATTTGCCTGAGAAGCTGGACAGGAAAAAAAAAAAAAAAAAAAGAAAAGATTTTTGTGGCGGCCTTAATTCTTTCGTGGCGGGCCGCCACAAATAAATGAATGTGTGGGAAACACTGAAATTTAAATTACAGTACATAAAATACATACACCAGTCAAATGGGTGCAGGTAAATATTGATGTTGCAGAATCTTTAAAAAAGATTTTCTATGTGGGGACATCTAAAATATTTTATTTGAATTGTTTTTTTCCCTCAATTTTAACATTTTTAAACTACAATAGACAAAGTATAATTTTTCACGCTAAAATTTAAGATTATGATGTAAAGTCAATGACTTAAAATAAGAAAATAGCTTTTAAAACTAGGGAAATTACTAGAAATATAATTTAAAATCCTGACAAGTGGCAAATAATTTGCAGTGCAGTCACCTTGACGCTCTTTTCATCTAATAATAATTCAATATTTACTAATTGCTAATCTAGTAATGCTGCCTTAGGCTGATGTGTTCCTAACTTAAAGTACCGCTGTCGGCGCGAGCGAGACCTTTCCGACGGTGTAACATATGTGGGGGTTCGTTGGCCGCTTCGTCTCGTATTAATCATAAGAGAAATGTATACTAATAAAAGTTGAATAATATGGGCTGCTTGCATTGCAGCAGGCCCATAATTACGTAAAACACCTAGTGATTGTTAGAAATTATGTTTATTAAAAATCTATCGCTTTTTATTGAACAATATTGCAGTCTAAAACAACGTACTTGTCCTAATAATTAATAAGTATCAAGTGTAGTTGCATATTACGCAGTCATTCGCATGAGGCAAACATGCTAGCAGCTACACAACAGCTAAGCACAGAATAGCACACAAGCTAGACATACGTAATCATCATTGAAAAATAAAACAGCACATTTGTCAATATAAACAAGTATCAAATAATTACCGTTGCATACTACCTACACATTAGAAAGTATCCAGTAACAAACGTGTCCGCATCATTCAACTTACAGCGTCGGGAGTTAACGAAATGAATTATTGTGGCCAACAGGTGTCCCCCCAAAAAAGCAATGAGCTAACGTCGGCATTCCAAATTCATTTAATTGCTTAGATTTTCCGACACGAGTGGAATTTTAATAGTTTGTGTTTTTTTTTTTCCTCCTTCAGACAGTGCCCAGTCCGTGCGAACAGTCGACGACGGAGACGACTTGCGGTACACCACGCTGAGCTCGGAATACGTGCCCATGGATGACAAATTTGGCTCGATCCACGGCTATCAGTTGTTCGATACGAGCTTCGACGTACTGATTTCCCGGGACCGCTTTGAAGATTGCTGAGTCAGCAAGACTTTTTTGTGCGCCACTCTCAGGAAAACGAAGCAGTGTCATCGTTGGACCATGTGACTTTTTGTATTATAACTGAATGTATCTGTACATAGTTGTCTTTTACATGTGTGTATTTTTTTTAAAATAAAAACAAAACAAATACATGTGAAGGAGTACGGCTTTATTATTATACAGCGTGAGACAATGTCATCTAACCAGTAAATATGATATAAAACAATTTAAACTAACCAGTAAATATGATGTAACACAATTTAAACTAACCTGCAAATATGATGTAACATAATTTAAACTAACCTGTAAATATGATGTAACACAATTTAAACTAACCAGTAAATATGATGTAACACAATTTAAACTAACCTGTAAATATGATGTAACACAATTTAAACTAACCTGCAAATATGATGTAACATAATTTAAACTAACCTGTAAATATGATGTAACACAATTTAAACTAACCAGTAAATATGATGTAACACAATTTAAACTAACCTGTAAATATGATGTAACACAATTTAAACTAACCTGCAAATATGATGTAAAACAATTTAAACTAACCTGTAAATATGATGTAACACAATTTAAACTAACCTGTAAATATGATGTAACACAATTTAAACTAACCTGTAAATATGATGTTACACAATTTAAACTAACCTGTAAATATGATGTAACACAAAGTAAACTAAACTGTAAATATGATGTAACACAAAGTAAACTCAACTGTAATTATGATGTAACACAAAGTAAACTCAACTGTAAATATGATGTAACACAAAGTAAACTAACCAGTAAATATGATGTAACACAATTTAAACTAACCTGTAAATGTGATGTAACACAATTTGAACTAACCTGTAAATGTGATGTAACACAATTTAAACTAACCTGTAAATATGATGTAACACAATTTAAACTAACCTGCAAATATGATGTAACACAATTTAAACTAACCTGCAAATATGATGTAACACAATTTAAACTAACCTGCAAATATGATGTAACACAATTTAAACTAACCTGTAAATATGATGTAACACAATTTAAAATAACCTGTAAATATGATGTAACACAATTTAAACTAACCTGTAAATATGATGTAACACAATTTAAACTAACCTGCAAATATGATGTAACACAATTTAAACTAACCAGTAAATATGATGTAACACAATTTAAACTAACCTGCAAATATGATGTAACACAATTTAAACTAACCTGCAAATATGATGTAACACAATTTAAACTAACCTGTAAATATGATGTAACACAATTTAAACTAACCAGTAAATATGATGTAACACAATTTAAACTAACCTGCAAATATGATGTAACACAATTTAAACTAACCTGTAAATATGATGTAACACAATTCAAACTAACCTGTAAATATGATTTAACACAATTTAAACTAACCAGTAAATATGATGCAACACAATTTAAACTAACATGTAAATATGATGTAACACAATTTAAACTAACCAGTAAATATGATGTAACACAATTTAAACTAACCAGTAAATATGATGTAACACAATTTAAACTAACCTGTAAATATGATGTAACACAATTTAAACTAACCTGTAAATATGATGTAACACAATTTAAACTAACCTGCAAATATGATGTAACACAATTTAAACTAACCAGTAAATATGATGTAACACAATTTAAACTAACCTGCAAATATGATGTAACACAATTTAAACTAACCTGCAAATATGATGTAACACAATTTAAACTAACCTGTAAATATGATGTGACACAATTTAAACTAACCAGTAAATATGATGTAACACAATTTAAACTAACCTGCAAATATGATGTAACACAATTTAAACTAACCTGTAAATATGATGTAACACAATTTAAACTAACCAGTAAATATGATGTAACACAATTTAAACTAACCTGCAAATATGATGTAACACAATTTAAACTAACCAGTAAATATGATGTAACACAATTTAAACTAACCTGTAAATATGATGTAACACAATTTAAACTAACCTGTAAATATGATGTAACACAAAGTAAACTAAACTGTAAATATGATGTAACACAAAGTAAACTCAACTGTAATTATGATGTAACATAAAGTAAACTAAACTGTAAATATGATGTAACACAATCTAAACTAACCAGTAAATATGATGTAACACAATTTAAACTAACCTGTAAATGTGATGTAACACAATTTGAACTAACCTGTAAATGTGATGTAACACAATTTAAACTAACCTGTAAATATGATGTAACACAATTTAAACTAACCTGTAAATATGATGTAACACAATTTAAACTAACCTGTAAATGTGATGTAACACAATTTGAACAAACCTGTAAATATGATGTAACACAATTTAAACTAACCTGTAAATATGATGTAACACAATTTAAACTAACCTGTAAATATGATGTAACACAAAGTAAACTCAACTGTAAATATGATGTAACACAAAGTAAACTCAACTGTAATTATGATGTAACACAAAGTAAACTATACTGTAAATATGATGTAACACAAAGTAAACTAACCTGTAAATATGATGTAACACAATTTAAACTAACCTGTAAATGTGATGTAACACAATTTAAACTAACCTGTAAATGTGATGTTACACAATTTAAACTAACCTGTAAGTGTGATGTAACACAATTTAAACTAACCTGTAAATGTGATGTAACACAATTTAAACTAACCTGTAAATATGATGTAACACAATTTAAACTAACCAGTAAATATGACGTAAAACAATTTAAACTAAACTGTAAATATGATGTAACACAATTTAAACTAACCTGTAAATGTGATGTAACACAATTTAAACTAACCTGTAAATGTGATGTAACAAAATTTAAACTAACCTGTAAATATGATGTAACACAATTTAAACTAACCTGTAAATGTGATGTAACACAATTTAAACTAACCTGTAAGTATGATGTAACACAATTTAAACTAACCTGTAAATATGATGTAACACAATTTAAACTAACCAGTAAATATGACGTAAAACAATTTAAACTAAACTGTAAATATGATGTAACACAATTTAAACTAACCTGTAAATGTGATGTAACACAATTTAAACTAACCTGTAAATGTGATGTAACAAAATTTAAACTAACCTGTAAATATGATGTAACACAATTTAAACTAACCTGTAAATATGATGTAACACAATTTAAACTAACCAGTAAACATGATGTAACACAATCTAAACTAACCAGTAAATACGATCAATTTAAACTAACCTGTAAATGTGATGTAACACAATTTAAACTAACCTGTAAATGTGATGTAACACAATTTAAACTAACCTGTAAAAATGATGTTACACAATTTAAACTAACCTGTAAATGTGATGTAACACAATTTAAACTAACCTGTAAATGTGATGTAACACAATTTAAACTAACCTGTAAACATTATGTTACACAATTTAAACTAACCTGTAAATATGATGTAACACAATTTAAACTAACCTGTAAATATGACGTAACACAATTTAAACTAACCAGTAAATATGATGTAACACAATTTAAACTAACCTGTAAATATGATGTAACACAATTTAAACTAACCAGTAAATATGATGTTACACAATTTAAACTAACCAGTAAATATGATGTAACACAATTTAAACTAACCTGTAAATATGACGTAACACAATTTAAACTAACCTGTAAATATGATGTAACACAATTTAAACTAACCTGCAAATATGATGTAACACAATTTAAACTAACCTGTAAATATGATGTAACACAATTTAAACTAACCAGTAAATATGATCTAACACAATTTAAACTAACCTGTAAATATGATGTAACACAAAGTAAACTAAACTGTAAATATGATGTAACACAAAGTAAACTCAACTGTAATTATGATGTAACATAAAGTAAACTAAACTGTAAATATGATGTAACACAATCTAAACTAACCAGTAAATATGATGTAACACAATTTAAACTAACCTGTAAATGTGATGCAACACAATTTGAACTAACCTGTAAATATGATGTAACACAATTTAAACTAACCTGTAAATGTGATGTAACACAATTTGAACAAACCTGTAAATGTGATGTAACACAATTTAAACTAACCTGTAAATATGATGTAACACAATTTAAACTAACCTGTAAATATGATGTAACACAATTTAAACTAACCAGTAAATATGATGTTACACAATTTAAACTAACCTGTAAATATGATGTAACACAAAGTAAACTAAACTGTAAATATGATGTAACACAAAGTAAACTATACTGTAAATATGATATAACACAAAGTAAACTAAACTGTAAATATGATGTAACACAATTTAAACTAACCTTTAAATGTGATGTAACACAATTTAAACTAACCTGTAAAAATTATGTTACACAATTTAAACTAACCTGTAAATATGATGCAACACAATTTAAACTAACCTGTAAATGTGATGTAACACAATTTAAACTAACCTGTAAATATGATGTAACACAATTTAAACTAACCTGCAAATATGATGTAACACAATTTAAACTAAACTGTAAATATGATGTAACACAATTTAAACTAACCTGTAAATATGATGTAACACAATTTAAACTAACCTGTAAATGTGATTTAACACAATTTAAACTAACCTGTAAATATGATGTAACACAATTCAAACTAACCTGTAAATATGACGTAACACAATTTAAACTAACCAGTAAATATGACGTAACACAATTTAAACTAAACTGTAAATATGATGTAACACAATTTAAACTAACCTGTAAATGTGATGTAACACAATTTAAACTAACCTGTAAATGTGATGTAACACAATTTAAACTAACCTGTAAATATGATGTAACACAATTTAAACTAACCAGTAAATATGATGTAACACAATTTAAACTAACCTGTAAAAATGATGTAACACAATTTAAACTAACCTGTAAAAATGATGTAACACAATTTAAACTAACCTGTAAATATGATGTAACACAATTTAAACTAACCAGTAAATATGATGTAACACAATCTAAACACACCAGTAAATACGATCAATTTAAACTAACCTGTAAATGTGATGTAACACAATTTAAACTAACCTGTAAATGTGATGTAACACAATTCAAACTAACCTGTAAAAATGATGTTACACAATTTAAACTAACCTGTAAATGTGATGTAACACAATTTAAACTAACCTGTAAAAATTATGTTACACAATTTAAACTAACCTGTAAATATGATGTAACACAATTTAAACTAACCTGTAAATATGATGTAACACAATTTAAACTAACCTGTAAAAATGATGTTACACAATTTAAACTAACCTGTAAATGTGATGTAACACAATTTAAACTAACCTGTAAAAATTATGTTACACAATTTAAACTAACCTGTAAATATGATGTAACACAATTTAAACTAACCTGTAAAAATGACGTAACACAATTTAAACCAACCAGTAAATATGATGTAACACAATTTAAACTAACATGTAAATATGATGTTACACAATTTAAACTAAGCAGTAAATATGATGTAACACAATTTAAACTAACCTGTAAATATGACGTAACACAATTTAAACTAACCTGTAAATATGATGTAACACAATTTAAACTAACCTGCAAATATGATGTAACACAATTTAAACTAACCTGTAAATATGATGTAACACAAATTAAACTAACCTGTAAATATGATGTAACACAATTTAAACTAACCTGTAAATATGATGTAACACAATTTAAACTAACCTGCAAATATGATGTAACACAATTCAAACTAACCTGTAAATATGATGTAACACAATTTAAATTAACCTGTAAATATGATGTAACACAATTTAAACTAACCAGTAAATATGATGTAACACAATTTAAACTAACCTGCAAATATGATGTAACACAATTTAAACTAACCAGTAAATATGATGTAACACAATTTAAACTAACATGTAAATATGATGTTACACAATTTAAACTAAGCAGTAAATATGATGTTACACAATTTAAACTAACCTGTAAATATGACGTAACACAATTTAAACTAACCTGTAAATATGATGTAACACAATTTAAACTAACCTGCAAATATGATGTAACACAATTTAAACTAACCTGTAAATATGATGTAACACAAATTAAACTAACCTGTAAATATGATGTAACACAGTTTAAACTAACCTGTAAATATGATGTAACACAATTTAAACTAACCTGCAAATATGATGTAACACAATTTAAACTAACCTGTAAATATGATGTAACACAATTTAAACTAACCTGTAAATATGATGTAACACAATTTAAACTAACCAGTAAATATGATGTAACACAATTTAAACTAACCTGCAAATATGATGTAACACAATTTAAACTAACCTGTAAATATGATGTAACACAATTTAAACTAAACTGTAAATATGATGTAACACAATTTAAACAAACCAGTAAATATGATGTAACACAATTTAAACTAACCTGCAAATATGATGTAACACAATTTAAACTAACCTGTAAATATGATGTAACACAATTTAAACTAACCTGTAAATATGATGTTACACAATTTAAACTAACCTGTAAATATGATGTAACACAAAGTAAACTCAACTGTAATTATGATGTAACACAATTTAAACTAACCTGTAAATATGATGTAACACAATTTAAACTAACCTGCAAATATGATGTAACACAATTTAAACTAACCTGTAAATATGATGTAACACAATTTAAACTAACCTGTAAATATGATGTTACACAATTTAAACTAACCTGTAAATATGATGTAACACAAAGTAAACTCATCTGTAAATATGATGTAACACAAAGTAAACTAAACTGTAATTATGATGTAACACAAAGTAAACTAAACTGTAAATATGATGTAACACAAAGTAAACTAAACTGTAAATATGATGTAACACAAAGTAAACTCAACTGTAAATATGATGTAACACAAAGTAAACTCATCTGTAAATATGATGTAACACAAAGTAAACTAAACTGTAAATATGATGTAACACAAAGTAAACTCAACTGTAATTACGATGTAACACAAAGTAAACTAAACTGTACATATGATGTAACACAAAGTAAACTCAACTGTAATTATGATGTAACACAAAGTAAACTAAACTGTACATATGATGTAACACAAAGGAACCTAACATGTAAATATGATATAACACAATGTAACCTAACATTTAAAGATGATGTAACACAATGTAACCTAACATTTAAAGATGATGTAACACAATGTAACCTAACATGTAAAGATGACGTAACACAATGTAACCTAACATGTAAATATGATGTAACACAATGTAACCTGTAGGCATGTTCAAAATAAAATAATATATATAACCAATACAACTTTGTAAGGGGTATAAATAAATAAAAAAAGGGAAAAAAAAGTGCATAAGGTGTATAAATAAAAAATAAAAATTGGTTTATATTAATACATGCATTTTCAATAATATTCAAAATATATTTTGTGCATGTTTTATTTTACATATATGCTAATAATAATTTTAGTAATGGAAAAAAGTAGGGAAGTACGTGCACGACTCAGCGAGAATGTAGCAGCTTTCCTCTTTTTTGCTGCACTTGCCGGATGGTCACCTGGACCGGTTCTGCTCCAGTTGGAACTGCCGCTCTGTCGGACAGAAGAGACAGAATATTTTGTATTGTTTTTTTTTAATTGGTTACACATTTCCACATGACAATTGGAATCTGTCACAAATTTGCCGATGCAAAAGTGTTCTCTTCATGTAAAACTTAGGGCCTGATCTACTAAGATCCAAATAGCAGGCGCTAAACAGCGTGTGCAAACTATACAAGTGTGCGTCCTTTTAGTTCAGGAGAACCTGTCTGTCCTGACGGAACATTTGTGGCTGGATACCCGATGGACGTGTGGGAGAAGTGGTGCGTCACGTGCCTGGCGATTCATTTCCGTTGAGGACATCGAAGGTAATCTACCTATTTGGAATTACGATAACGGGGCATCTGCTAAATTTGGATCGAGTGTTGCCATGATTGCTGGGATAGGCATTGCTGTAGGCACTCAGACTGTGGCGATTTCTGAACTGAATCGCAAACTGGATAACTACTTGGAGAAGCTTTCCGCTCTGCAAGGCGAAATGATGATACATTTGAGGACCAGTAACGGACAATTAGAGTAGATATTGCGATGTATCTACTCGACCTAACCCAAACATCCTGGGAACAGCATCTTGTCTTTGTGTGGTGATACAAGTTAATTAGTCTGATAATAAAATCTCTTGCAATAAAGGTATCAAAATCTGATACCCTTTGATTTTTTGTGAATCGGTACTTGGACTTGGAGGAATTCTGTCAAAAAAGTACAGAATTTGGTACCCATCCCTATAGAATACATAATATATTTTAGTCATATTTAAAAGACACACTACTACCCCAATAGTACAAAAAAAGACAGACGTATACAAGTATTACTATTACTAATGATGCATATTAAAAATGATTACACTTTCTAGTATGTGATTTCTATAGTGCATATTACTGCATTATATGTTGTATTCTTACTGAGGAAAACTAAACCTAATTAAAAAATAGAGAATACTGCTACTGCTATAATAATGATAATAATAATAATTTGCTTTATAAACATGAAATATAGATACTACCACTACGCAAATTGTAAATGACTACACATTCTATTATCTAATTAAATCAAACCTTACTTATATAGCACTTTTCATACACAGGCAAGTGGCAAACACACACACACACACACACACACACACACACACACACACACACACACACACACACACACACACACACACACACACACACACACACACACACACACACACACACACACACACACACACACACACACACACACACACACACGAACACACTATTTTTTGTATTTGCAAACCTTACAAAAGCACCCGATTTTGGTAGAACTCGCATAGATACATTAATACAGGCATTATTAGACATATTGCATGTTTGGTTTTGGAGTTTATATTTATATAACTTTCCTATTTAGTATGAGAGTATATAAACATATAATGCATTCATAAATGCCGATTTCTGAACTAAATCACAAACTGGATAACTACTTGGAGAAGCTTTCCGCTCTGCAAGGCGAAATGATGATACATTTGAGGACCAGTAATGGACAATTAGAGTAGATATTGCTATGTATCTACTCTACCTAACCCATTTATTGAGTGTGACAGTTATACTGTCATATTGAGTAAAAAAATTATTTTTGTATTTGCAAACCTTACAAAAGCACCCGATTTTAGTAGAACTCACATAGATACATTAATACAGGCATTATTAGACATATTGTATGTTTGGTTTTGGAGTTTATATTTATATAACTTTCCTATTTAGTATGAGAGTATATAATCATATAATGCATTCATAAATGGCGATTTCTGAACTAAATCACAAACTGGATAACTACTTGGAGAAGCTTTCCGCTCTGCGAGGCGAAATGATGATACATTTGAGGACCAGTAATGGACAATTAGAGTAGATATTGCTATGTATCTACTCTACCTAACCCATTTATTGAGTGTGACAGTTATACTGTCATATTGAGTAAAAAACGAATTTTTGTATTTGCAAACCTTACAAAAGCACCCGATTTTAGTAGAACTCACATAGATACATTAATACAGGCATTATTAGACATATTGCATGTTTGGTTTTGGAGTTTATATTTATATAACTTTCCTATTTAGTATGAGAGTATATAATCATATAATGCATTCATAAATGCCGATTTCTGAACTAAATCACAAACTGGATAACTACTTGGAGAAGCTTTCCGCTCTGCGAGGCGAAATGATGATACATTTGAGGACCAGTAATGGACAATTAGAGTAGATATTGCTATGTATCTACTCGACCTAACCCATTTATTGAGTGTGACAGTTATACTGTCATATTGAGTAAAAAACTAATTTTTGTATTTGCAAACCTTACAAAAGCACCCGATTTTAGTAGAACTCACATAGATACATTAATACAGGCATTATTAGACATATTGCATGTTTGGTTTTGGAGTTTATATTTATATAACTTTCATATTTAGTATGAGAGTATATAAACATATAATGCATTCATAAATGGCGATTTCTGAACTAAATCACAAACTGGATAACTACTTGGAGAAGCTTTCTGCTCTGCGAGGCGAAATGATGATACATTTGAGGACCAGTAATGGACAATTAGAGTAGATATTGCTATGTATCTACTCGACCTAACCCATTTATTGAGTGTGACAGTTATACTGTCATATTGAGTAAAAAACTAATTTTTGTATTTGCAAACCTTACAAAAGCACCCGATTTTAGTAGATATCACATAGATACATTAATACAGGCATTATTAGACATATTGCATGTTTGGTTTTGGAGTTTATATTTATATAACTTTCATATTTAGTATGAGAGTATATAAGCATATAATGCATTCATAAATGGCGATTTCTGAACTAAATCACAAACTGGATAACTACTTGGAGAAGCTTTCCGCTCTGCGAGGCGAAATGATGATACATTTGAGGACCAGTAATGGACAATTAGAGTAGATATTGCTATGTATCTACTCGACCTAACCCATTTATCGAGTGTGACGGTTATACTGTCATATTGAGTAAAAAACTAATTTTTGTATTTGCAAACCTTACAAAAGCACCCGATTTTAGTAGAACTCACATAGATACATGAATACAGGCATTATTAGACATATTGTATGTTTGGTTTTGGAGTTTATATTTATATAACTTTCATATTTAGTATGAGAGTATATAAACATATAATGCATTCATAAATGGCGATTTCTGAACTAAATCACAAACTGGATAACTACTTGGAGAAGCTTTCCGCTCTGCGAGGCGAAATGATGATACATTTGAGGACCAGTAATGGACAATTAGAGTAGATATTGCTATGTATCTACTCGACCTAACCCATTTATCGAGTGTGACAGTTATACTGTCATATTGAGTAAAAAACTAATTTTTGTATTTGCAAACCTTACAAAAGCACCCGATTTTAGTAGATATCACATAGATACATTAATACAGGCATTATTAGACATATTGCATGTTTGGTTTTGGAGTTTATATTTATATAACTTTCATATTTAGTATGAGAGTATATAAGCATATAATGCATTCATACAGTAAATGAATAAAAACATAACATTGAGAGAATAATACTGGTAATAATAGCAATAGGTACATTAGAAAACAACACGTTTCAACAAGTTTAAAACCTAAGAAGAGTTTAACATAATTACATTATGCAATTTATACATTACACGAGTACGTCGGTGACATATGTGCATAAAAGTGCAAAATACAATAGGACAAAAGTTATTTAGACACAATTTAATTCCATGTCAAATGACTCATTCCTTCATTATCTTTAATTGGATCAATCAAAAGCGTGGGGTTGGCTTTACAATGAAAACAACATAACGAGTGTATTTGGCATTTACTCTGCAATTACTACTCGTCCTCTTTACACAGCGCGTGATGCCTTCAGGGACCAGTTGAGCAATCGAGTCGGTAGTTTCCACATGCAGACACCAAACAGTCTGCAAGTAGCCAACCTCTTTTTTTTCCTCTTTTGTCTTGTGACAACAACGTGAGGTAACTTCCACCCCAAATCATCCTGCTGGTATTTCCCTGTGGTTTTTTTGTCTCCAGTCAGCAACAATGCGGTCATGACTGATATTTCACGGGAAGCCTCCAAAAATACACAATTTGCTCAACGGTTTCGGATTGCATCACACCACACCACAGATTAGAGTAGAAGGCCCGACATTATTGTTGGTAAACAACATGGACGGTTCACAAACACGCACACCTCCAAAAATTCCATAAGAAAGTTTACTGTTTGCCTAAATCAGGGGTGTCCAAAGTGCGGCCCGCAGCTAATTGTTTAGCGGCCCGCTACACACTCTGGAAATGCCATTGCAAAAATAAAAAAAACATAAAAAAAAGTGGAATGAGGTGAAATCTAACTAGAAAAAGTTGCAATGTTGACACAAATCTGCCATGCGGGCTGTTTTTTTTCTTTTGTCTATCTTTATTTTCCTTTTTTTGTCATTGCTCAAAAAAAAAAAGAAGACAAAAAATCAATGTTATAATGAATTATTTACCTATTCAAGGCTCCAACTACTTCAAATATTTGACATTAAAATGTTTTATGTGGAAAAAATATTGCATATATTGTGTGGTTGCCATATAAAAACATCCACGTTTTCTTTGACAAAAGAGCATAAAAAACACAAAATAATAGTTCAAACGTAAAATTGACAGATATATCTGAAGTTGATGTTGTAACTTAAGTGTTGAAAGTAAAACAAATAATAATACAAAATTATCACTTTATGAGCGGGGTACCTTTTGGATCCCAAAGATATTTAGTGGGATTTTATTTATCTTTTCACTGTGATTCATCAAAAATAATAATATGAAAATAAAATCAATGGTGTCTTGCATTATTGATCTTTTCAGGGCTCCAATTACTTCACATCAAACATTGCTTTCTGAATGTTTTGGGCGGTGGGGGAAATACTGCATATTTCAGTTTTACTATAAAAAACAAAGTTGTCTTTGACAGAAAAGGCATATGTAATAATAGGCAATAATAATTTAAATTGTTTTTAACATTTTGATGACTGAGACCCTTTACGGGCCCTAGGAGCCCTAAATGTTAAAAAAAAAAAAAAAATCTATATATTTTGTTATGGTTTGAAAATGAAAAATATCAAAATGGCCCCCGCATGTTTGAATTTTTCGGTGTGCGGCCCTCAGTGGAAAAAGTTTGGACACCCCTGGCCTAAATGAAGACACAAAAATGGCATTTTCTGGTTCCTTTAAAAAAATAGATAAAAACAACCAAAACGGCCTCACACACTTTTAATTTGTCGGTCTCTGACCCTTAGTGGAAAAGTACAATATTTGGTACCCATTCATAGTTAGCGTGTCACTTTATTTCTAATCTTTTCTTAGGTGGAAAATGAATTCAGAATTCAAACAACGGGATGAGTTCATGCAACATCCTGCAACACATGGAGTCCAGATACTGACGTTTTAGACCATTGCATAACTCAATGACTGCTTGCTTATTCAGTCGTGTCAGATGAAACAAACATTTAGCTGTTTGGCCACAATAAACAGCAATATGTTTGGAGGAGAAAAGGTGAGGCCTTTAATCCCAGGAACACCATTCCTACCGTCAAGCATGGTGGTGGTAGTATTATGCTCTGGGCCTGTTTTGTTGCCAATGGAACTGGTGCTTTACAGAGAGTAAACGGGACAATGAAAAAGGAGGATTACCCTCCAAATTCTTCAGGACAACCTAAAATCATCAGCCTGGAGGTTGGATTTTGGGCGCAACTGGGTGTTCCAACAGGACAATGACCCCACACTAAGGGTGTAACGGTACGTGTATTTGTATTGAACCGCTTCGTTACGGGGGTTTCGGTTCAGTTGTACCGAACGAGTTTCCACACGGACATATTAAGTAGCGTACCGCACGTTGTGTAAACAATGCACACCGAGGCGCAACACACGGCATGCTACGACAACAAAGCGATAGCGGTTTGCCGACATTGTCCAGCAGCGGTAGGGTATGCTTCTGGCAACACGTCAAACATGCTAACCCATTTGAAGCACCCCCAAGTGAACATCGCTTCAACGAAGAAAAAGACGAGCGTGGTGCAAACACCGCATTCAAGCAGCCTCTCCTCGGCGAGTCAGACAGGGCTAAAGCAATAACAAATGCCGTTGGTGTTTTTATAGCAGCAGATTTAACACCATATTGCATTAAAAACACGATTTTGACCCACTTCTTCTTTCTGCAGACAATGTGGATAAACTGATTTTTCTGGCAAAAAACATGAAGATTGAGTGAAAGTCACCAGGGTTAAAGGCTGGGGGGGGGAAGAAAAGTTAATCTGAGGCTGAGTTGACTTGAAACTGTTTAATGTTGCACTTTTTATATGTAGAAGAAAAGTTTAGTCATTTTATTTAATCTGAGCAACAATTTGAGGCAGTTTAATGCTGATTTACGTGGACCCCGACTTAAACAAGTTGAAAAACGTATTCGGGTGTTAACATTTAGTGGTCAATTGTACGGAATATGTACTGTACTGTGCAATCTACTAATAAAAGTCTCAATCAATCAATCAAAAAAAGCACTTTATATGTAGAAAGGTTTTGTTAAAGGCCTACTGAAATTACATCTTTTTATTCAAACGGGGATAGCAGATCCATTCTATGTGTCATACTTGATCATTTCGCGATATTGCCATATTTTTGCTGAAAGGATTTAGTAGAGAGCATCGACGATAAAGGTCACAACTTTTGGTCGCTGATAAAAAAAAGCCCTGCCTGTACCGGAAGTGGCGTGACGTCACCGGAGGAAGGACTCCTCACATTTTCCCATTGTTTACAATGCAGCGAGAGAGATTCGGACCGAGAAAGCGACGATTACCCCATTAATTTGAGCGAGGATGAAAGATTCGTGGATGAGGAACGTGAGAGTGAAGGACTAGAGTGCAGTGCAGGACGTATCTTTTTTCGCTCTGACCGTAACTTAGGTACAAGCTGGCTCATTGGATTCCACACTTTCTCATTTTTCTATCGCGGATCACGGATTTGTATTTTAAACCACCTCGGATACTATATCCTCTTGAAAATGAGAGTCGAGAACGCGAAATGGACATTCACAGTGACTTTTATCTCCACGACAATACATCGGCGAAGCACTTTAGCTACGGAGCTAACGTGATAGCATCGGGCTTAACAGCAGATAGAAACAAAATAAATAAACCCCTGACTGGAAGGATAGACAGAAAATCAACAATACTATTAAACCATGGACCTGTAAATACACGGTTAAGCCTGGCGAAGCTTAACAATGCTGTTGCCAACGACGCCATTGAAGCTAACTTAGCTACGGGACCTCACAGAGCTATGCTAAAAACATTAACTATCCACCTACGCCAGCCAGCCCTCATCTGCTCATCAACACCCGTGCTCACCTGCGTTCCAGCGATCGACGGAGCAACGAAGGACTTCACCCAATCATCGATGCGGTCGGCGGCTAGCGTCGGATAGCGCATCTGCTATCCAAGTCAAAGTCCTCCTGGTTGTGTTGCTGCAGCCAGCCGCTAATACACCGATCCCGACTACAGCTTTCTTCTTTGCGGTCTTCATTGTTCATTAAACAAATTGCAAAAGATTCACCAACACAGATGTCCAGAATACTGTGGAATTTTGCGATGAAAACAGAGCTTTTTGTATTGGATTCAATGGTGTCCGAATACTTCCGCTTCAACCATTGACGTCACACGCATACGTCATCATACATAGACGTTTTCAACCGGAAGTTTAGCGGGAAATTTAAAATCGCACTTTATAAGTTAACCCGGCCGTATTGGCATGTGTTGCAATGTTAAGATTTCACCATTGATATATAAACTATCAGACTGCGTGGTCGGTAGTAGTGGGTTTCAGTAGGCCTTTAAGAAACCATTCTGAGCCTCATATTATTTAGTTTAAATGTTATATATGTTGACCACATTAACCCTGGCAATGGACCCTGTGTGTATATGTATGTTATTGTTATGCTTAACATTCATGACTGCCTGCTGTTGCACTGATCAGCCTAGTGGTGGCTCACATCCATCACACACAGAGCTATTTCTATTTTTGGGCAGAATTATTATAGTGTTCCCAATGTTAAAAGGATAAAGCCATTGTTTACAAATTTGGTAAATAAATAACCAAAAAATGTACATTTTGTTGTTTTCTTACTGTACCGAACCGTGACCTATAAACAGAAGTACGTACCAAACCAAAGTTTTTGTGTACCGTTACACCCTTACCCCAAACACACATTAAAAGTGGTAAAGGAATGGCTAAATCAGGCTAGAATTAAGGTTTTAGAATGGCCTTCCCAAAGTCCTGACTTAAACGTGTGGACAATGCTGAAGAAACAAGTCCATGTCAGAAAACCTACAAATTTAGCTGAAATGCACCAATTTTGTCAAGAGGAGTGGTCAAAACTCCAAGCAGAAGCTTGTGGATGGCTACCAAAAGCGCCTTATTGCAGTGAAACTTGCCAAGGGACATGTAAGCAAATATTAACATTGCTGTATGTCAGGGGTGTCCAAAGTGCGGCCCGGGGGCCATTTGCGGCCCGCAACTAATAGTTTACCGGCCCGCCACACATGCTGCAAAAATTGCAAAATTGATAATATTGCAAAAATTTAACAAAACATTTTAAAAAGGTGGAATGAAGTGAAATCTAACAAGAAAAAGTTGCAATGTTGACACAAAGCTGCCATGCAGGCTGTTTTTTTTCTTTTGTCTTTGTTTATTTTTCTTTTTTTTTGCCATTGCTAAAAAAAAAAAAAAAAAAAGACTAAAAATCTATGTTATAATGAATTATTACTTAAAAAATCTCACTTTAAAATGTTTTATGTGGAAAAAATATTGCATATATTGTGTGGTTGCCATATAAAAACATCAAAGTTTTATTTGACAAAAGACCATAATACAAACAAAATAATAGTTCAAACGTAAAATCGAAAGATATATCTGAAGTTGAGCTCGTAATTTAAGTGTTAAAAGTAAAAAAAAACTAATAAAAATGTATCACTTTATGAGTGGGGCACGTTTTGGATCCCAAATATATTTAGTAGGATTTTATTTAACTTTTCACTGAGATTACTCAAAAATATTAAATAATTAAAATCAATGGTGTCCTGCATTATTGATCTTTTAAGGCTCTAATTACTAAATACTGCATATTTCAGTTTTACTATAAAAAACAAAGTTGTCTTTGACAGAAAAGGCATAAAACCTTTTTTTTTAATTTTTTTTTTACTTTATATCAACCTGAAGTTGATATAGAGATTTACTGTAAGCGTTAAATCAAAAATAATAATAATTTGACTTATTTTTAACATTTTAATGACTGAGACCCTTTATGGTCCCCGGGAGCCCTAAAGGTAAAAAAAAAAATCCATATATTTTGTTATGGTTTGAAAATGAAAAATATCAAAATGGCCCCCGCATGCTTAAATTTTTCCGTGTGCGGCCCTCAGTGGAAAAAGTTTGGACACCCCTGCTGTATGTATACTTTTGACCCAGCAGATTTGGTCACATTTTCAGTAGACCCATAATAAATTCATAAAAGAACCAAACTTCATGAATGTTTTTTGTGACCAACAAGTATGTGCTCCAATCACTCTATCACAAAAAAATAAGAGTCGTAGAAATTATTGGGAAACTCAAGACAGCCATGACATCATGTTATTTACACGTGTATGTAAACTTTTGACCACGACTGTAGCTTATAAACAAGTGGAGATAAATGCGTATTTACAATTTTTTTTTTTTTTTTACAATTTAATGCGTTCTGTACGACTGCCAAACGATCCCTGGAATGCTAACAAATCCTTGTCGACCCCGCAAAAAAACAAAAAAGATAATGTGCAGATTTATTGACTTGGAACATTTTTATTATAAAACGATACAAACTATGCTTGTATCCTGATGAGAAGCATATCTGCAGAAAACCTGCTTTTTCACATTGGCACAATATTTACACAAGATGTCACCAATGGGAGAAAAATCGTTACTAACTAAATCCAGAGGAGTGGGCGTGTCTTGGACAAACTACGGGCCCGGGGGGTGGACTGGGGTAAGGCGTGGGTGTGAACCAGTAGATCAGTCAGCTGATTTATGGGAAACGACAGAGCTGAACTGGTGCAGAGTCAGAAAAAAATGGCACGCTTGTCCCATCGAAAACTTGAAGACATTTAAGACATTAAAAACATTCAAGACTGCACTTTTTGGGGGGAATTTTGTCTATTATTCACACTCCTTATGTAAGGCAAGAACACGTTTGTTTTTTCTTTTTTTTATGCATTCTGAGTCGTAAAATATGGCAAGTAAAAGGTGGCTAACAATGCAGGTATTTACATGGCGTGAACTGAATGTTAACCAAGTATTAGTGATATTGTTATTATAAGCGCTAACACAGAGGAACTATTTTTACAGAGAGCTAACTAGCTTTTGCTGCTACAAAACACAAAACCAGTGAAATTGGCACGTTGTGTAATTTGTAAATAAAAACAGAATACGATGATTTGCAAATCCTTTTCAACTTATATTCAATTGAATGACTGCAAAGACAAGATATTTAACGTTCAAACTGGAAAACGTTGTTATTTTTTTGCAAATATTAGCTCATTTGGAATTTGATGCTTGCAACAAGTTTTGAAAAAGCTGGCAAAAGTGGAAAAAAAGACTGAGAAAGTTGAGGAATGCTCATCAAACACTTGTTTGGAACATCACACAGGTGAACGGGCTAATTGGGAACGGGTGGGTGCCATGATTGGGTATAAAAAGGAGCTTCCATGAAATGCTCAGTCATTCACAAACAAGGATGGGGCGAGGGTCACCACTTTGTGAACAAATGCGTGAGCAAATTGTCGAACAGTTTAAGAAAAACCTTTCTCAACCAGCTATTGCAAGGAATTTAGTGATTTCACCATCTACGGTCCGTAATATCATCAAAAGGTTCAGAGAATCTGGAGAAATCACTGCATGTAAGTGGTAATGCCTGTGACCTCCGATCCTTCAGGCGGTACTGCATCAAAAAGTGACATCAGTATGTAAAGGATATCACCACATGGGCTCAGGAACACTTCAAGCAACCACTGTCAGTAATTACAGTCGGTCGCTACATCTGTAAGTGCAAGTTAAAACTCTCCTATGCAAAGCAAAAGCCATTTATCAACAACACCCACAAACGCCGCCGGCTTCGATGGGCCCGAGCTCATCTAGGAGTGACTGATGCAGAGTGGAAAAGAGTTCTGTGGTTTGACGAGTCCACATTTCAAATTGTTTTTGGAAACTGTGGACATTAGTAGCATTAAACAGGCACTGAGTGAGCACAATGTGTCCGTCATGTCCTCATGTGTCATGTCTTTGTATTGTTTTCGGACTATAATGTGCAATAATGTTATGTGTGTATATATGCATATGTATGGATATGTGCATGTGTGTGGATGTATATATATATATATAGATTCATATCTTCTTTTTTATCTTTTTTTACTATTTATATTACTAAATTATTGTGTATGCACCTTAGGGGATATGCTCCAATTTTATTGTTCTTTGAACCTGTTCACTGTAATAATGACAATAAAACTCTATTCTATTCTATCGTGTCCTCCGGACCAAAGAGGAAAAGAACCATCCGGATTGTTATAGGCGCAAAGTTGAAAAGCCAGCATCTGTGATGGTATGGGGGTGTATTAGTGCCCAAGACATGGGTAACTTACACATCTGTGAAGGCACCATTAATGCTGAAAGGTACATACAGGTTTTGGAGCAACATATGTTGCCATCCAAGCAATGTTATCATGGACGCCCCTGCTTATTTCAGCAAGACAATGCCCAGCCACATTCTGCAGGTGCTACAACAGCGTGGCTTCGTAGTAAAAGAGTGCGGGTACTAGACTGGCCTGCCTGTAGTCCAGACCTGTCTCCCATTGAAAATGTGTGGTGCATTATGAAGCCTAAAATAGCACAACGGAGACCCCCGGACTGTTGAACAACTTAAGCTGTACATCAAGCAAGAATGGGAAAGAATTCCACCTGAAAAGTTTCAAAAATTGGTCTCCTCAGTTCCCAAACGTTTACTGAGTGTTGTTAAAAGGAAAGGCCATGTAACACAGTGGTAAAAATGCCCCTGTGCCAACTTTTTTGCAATGTGTTGCCGCCATTAAATTCTAAGTTAATGATTATTTGCAAAAAAAAATTAAGTTTCTCAGTTCAAACATTAAATATCTTGTCTTTGCAGTCTATTCAATTGAATATAAGTTGAAAAGGATTTGAAAATCATTCTATTCTGGTTTTATTTACCATTTACGCAACGCGCCAACTTCACTGGTTTTGGGTTTTGTAGTTCTGATTGGATCCTGTGCCGTTTTATTGGTGAAATGGAGTCAAACGTCACGAAAGCTTACGTTGTATTGGCGAAACAGAGTCATGTGACAGTGCCTGTCGGAAGAAGGCGCGCTGACAAAATGAATTCGTCTTTGCAAGTCTTAGACAATAGATTATAAATAATGATATGAATAAATGTAACGGTGGTAATGCAACTTAATGTAACAGAGTAAAAGTAGCGTTTCTTCTTCTTGGTATTTTTATGTATTTTATGCATTTTTATCTATTTATCTATGTTGTTATGTTTTTATGTGTTATTATGAATTTGCACTAAATTAGTTTTGCTTACAATTTCGTTGTACAATGTACAATGACAATAAAGATATATTCTATTCTATTCTATTCTAAATAGGCCTACTGAAAGCCACTACTACCGACCACGCAGTCTGATAGTTTATATATCAATGATGAAATCTTAACATTGCAACACATGCCAATACGGCCGGGTTAACTTATAAAGTGCAATTTTAAATTTCCCGCTAAACTTCCGGTTGAAAAAGCCTTCGGAGGACGACATATGCGCGTGACGTAGCCCGGGAACAGAGGTATGCCTTCCCCATTGAATACAATACAAAAAAGCTCTGTTTTCATTTCATAATTCCACAGTATTCTGGACATCTGTGTTGGTGAATCTTTTGCAATTTGTTTAATGAACAATGAAGACTGCAAAGAAGAACGTTGTAGGTGGGATCGGTGTATTAGTGGCTGGCTGCAGCAACACAACAAGGACTACTTACTTGGATAGCAGACGCCTAGCCGATGCTAGCAGACCCACCGCACGGATGATCGGGTGAAGTCCTTCGTCGCTCCGTCGATCGCTGGAACGCAGGTGAGCACGGGTGTTGATGAGCAGAGCAGATGAGGGCTGGCTGGCGTAGGTGGAGCGCTAATGTTTTTATCATAGCTCTGTGAGGTCCGGTTGCTAAGTTAGCCTTAGCGTCGTTAGCAACAGCATTGTTAAGCTTTGCCAGGCTGAGATCTATTAACCGTGTAGTTACATGTACATGGTTTAATAGTATTGTTGATCTTCTGTCTATCCTTCTAGTCAGGGATTTATTTCTTTTGTTTCTATCTGCTGTTAAGCCCGATGCTATCACGTTAGCTCCGTAGCTAAAGTGCTTCGCCGATGTATTGTCGTGGAGATAAAAGTCACTGTGAATGTCCATTTCGCGTTCTCGACTCTCATTTTCGAGAGGATATAGTATCCGAGGTGGTTTAAAATACAAATCCGTGATCCACAATACAAAAATGAGAAAGTGTGGAATCCAATGAGCCAGCTTGTACCTAAGTTACGGTCAGAGCGAAAAAAGATGCGTCCTGCACTGCACTCTATTCCTTCACTCTCACGTTCCTCATCCACGAATCTTTCATCCTCGCTCAAATTAATGGGGTAATCGTCGCTTTCTCGGTCCGAATAACTCTAGCTGCGTTGAAAACAATAGGAAAATATGAGGGAGTGAACAACTGACAACGTCACGCTACTTTCGGTAGGGGCAAGGTTTTTTTTTTTATCAGAGACCAAAAGTTGCGAACTTTATCGACGTTGTTCTATACTAAATCCTTTCAGCAAAAATATGGCAATATCGCAAAATGATCAAGTATGACACATAGAATGGATCTGCTATCCCAGTCTAAATTAAAAAAAAACATTTCAGTAGGCCTTTAAAGCTACTCTCAAAAATTTGCGTTACTACCCACTTCTGGTAATGTTACAGTATACTTGTTAAATAAAACCTCTGTCTTGTTTTTAATGAATACTTGGGCTTACTACGCTACTGTATTTCATTGTTGGTCATTATGGTGAAACTTGGAGAGGCAAGTTTTGTCTGAGGTGATACTTGGTGGAAAAAGTTTGAGAACCACTGATTCAGAGGATTTTTTGAAAAAAAAAAAAAGGTAGATTTTATGGTAAAAAAAACAACATATTTTTTCTGTAAAATTGAGGTCAAAACTGTTCCAGGAGTTTGCTGCAGTGACATCCACTTGACACTCTGCCCCCTCCCCTCATGGACATGTTGAATGCTAACATAACAGCTTCCTGTACTGTACTTCCTGTCACACTCTTTCTTGGATGACTTGACTGTAAATACGCCTTGTGGTACTTTTTAAGTACCACAAACATCCATCTTGTGTCTTGCAGCAAACATGCATGCATCTCCTCCAGCACAAATAAACATTTACAGCACGCCTCAGAGAGAGCAACAAAGGTGGTATGATCCCAGTACTAATAAAGTACCTAATGAACTAAAAATGGTACTGTACTGCCACATCAGGAGGTAGTCCAAATCCAATCGGAATCGGATCTTTTCAAAATGTGACTTCAGTCTAAACGCAATGTGACCCGAATGTGACTTTTTTCGTCAGCTGTGGGCGAGCTACATCACTCGTGTGCAAAGACGCCGTCGCCAGCGGATGTGGATATTTACCCACAAAGTTCGGTTTCCGTGAGCAAAGTCTATTTCAGTTGACATAACTTTCGGTGCATCGCTTGTCAATAGTGCACAAATAATAGGATATGTGTACAAAACCCAAAACCAGTGAAGTTGGCACGTTGTGTAATTCGTAAATAAAAACAGAATACAATGATTTGCAAATCCTTTTCATCAATGTTCGAACTGAGAAACTATTTTTTTTTTTTGCAGATAATCATTAACTTAGAATTTAATGGCAGCAACACATTGCAAAAAAGTTGTCACAGGGGCATTTTTACCTCTGTGTTACATGGCCTTTCCTTTTAACAACACTCAGTAAACGTTTGGGAACTGAGGAGACCAATTTTTGAAGCTTTTCAGGTGGAATTCTTTCCCATTCTTGCTTGATGTACAGCTTAAGTTGTTAGCCTACTAATGTGTATTTATAAATGGTTGATTTATCCTTACTAGCCTATATAAATCAACCATTTATAAATACAGTTCGAGTTGTTCAACAGTCCGGGGGTCTCCGTTGTGGTATTTTACACTTCATAATGCGCCACACATTTTCAATGGGAGACAGGTCTGGACTACAGGCAGGCCAGTCTAGTACCCGCACTCTTTTACTATGAAGCCACACTGTTGTAACACGTGGCTTGGCATTGTCTTGCTGAAATAAGCAGGGGCGTCCATGATAACGTTGCTTGGATGGCAACATATGTTGCTCCAAAACCTGTATGTACCTTTCAGCATTAATGGCGCCTTCACAGATGTGTTAGTTACTCATGCCTTGGGCACTAATACACCCCCATACCATCACAGATGCTGGCTTTTACACTTTGCGCCTATAACAATCCGGATGGTTCTTTTCCTCTTTGGTCCGGAGGACACAACGTCCACAGTTTCCAAAAACAATTTGAAATGTGGACTCGTCAGACCACAGAACACTTTTCCACTTTGCATCAGTCCATCTTAGATGAGCTCGGGCCCAGCGAAGCCGGCGGCGTTTCTGGGTGTTGTTGATAAATGGCTTTGGCTTTGCATAGTAGAGTTTTAACTTGCTCTTACAAATGTAGCGACCAACTGTAGTTACTGACAGTAGTTTTCTGAAGTGTTCCTGAGCCCATGTGGTGATATCCTTTACACACAGATGTCGCTTTTTGATGCAGTACCACCTGAGGAATCGAAGGTCCGTAATATCATCGCTTACGTGCAGTGATTTCTCCAGATTCTCTGAACCTTTTGATGATATAAATTATTAATGAAAAAATAAAGTTTATGAGTTTGAACATCAAATATCTTGTCTTTGTAGTGCATTCAACTGAATATGGGTTGAAAAGGATTTGCAAATCATTGTATTCCGTTTATATTTACATCTAACACAATTTCCCAACTCATATGGAAACGGGGTTTGTAGATGAGCTCGGGCCCAGCGGTGAGCTACGGTGTGTACTGAAGCACGTTTAGCTATTCCTCGTCCTGCAGTGATAATGGTACTTGAAAGAAACTTACTTTATTTGTCGCCATGGAGATTTAGAAGTAGCTACAACACTGGACTTTAGCCGCTAGCTAGCTACCTCTTCCTGAGTGAGTTCAGTGTTATAACTTCACCTTTATCTTCACCTGTCTACACCCTGTGTCTGCTTGTAAGTACACCGTGATCGTGCGCTGCCGAACATGCTCCTCTGCTCGTAAACCAGCAATGACGCGACGTGACGACAACGGAGGGTGGGGGACCGGTACTTTTTAGAGGTGGTATAGTACGGAATATGATTCATTAGTATCGCGGTACTATACTAATACCGGTATACCGTACAACCCTAACATGGCGACAACACTATTTTCGTCTTTGGCATCATCAATGAAATATACCCATACGTCTTGAACTTCGAACTTGTTGTGTCACACTGCGGTTATCTCAGGAAGTAGACAGACAGTTCACACACACACACACACACACACACACACACACACACACACACACACACACACACACACACACACACACACACACACACACACACACACACACACACACACACACACACACACACACACACACACACACACACACACACACACACACACACAATGATATATTTATGAGCGGAATAGCAGCAAGTAAAGTGCATACATCCTACTGTACAGAACATGTAAACATTTTACATTGTTAAAAGTAATGATTTATTACTCACTAATGTGGAAATTAATCTCAGTTCATTTTTCCTGTGTGAAGTTGGCCCCCCTTTTTTGTTGTAAATATTCAAATAACACTGCCCATTCATTTGTGCTGCTTTCATGTTGTTGGGATTTTGCCTATCTATTATTGTTTTTATTTACATTTAATAATGTTTATGTCAGCATGTTATTACACTGCAAAAAGTCAGTGTTCAAAAACAACAACAAAAAACCCAAACATGAGGGGTATTTTATTTGAACTAAGCAAAATTATCTGCCAATAGAACAAGAAAATTTGGCTTGTCAAGACTTTCCAAAACAAGTAAAATTAGCTAACCTCAATGAACCCAAAAATACATTAAAATAAGTATATTCTCACTAATAACAAGTGCACTACTATATGAGAACGTATTTTCTATTGTTTCATTGAAAATAAAACAGCAAAGTCCATTTGGCTGTCATCTGTTTTGATATGATTTTTTTTTCATGCTTGAAATAAGAAATTATTACTTTAAAAAAGTAGTTTTATACTTGTGAGTGTTGATGACACAGCTTTGCAACAGTTGATAATTCTAGTTTCAAGCGTGTTTTACTCAATATAGGTCATCAAATCTCAGCAACAAGCTGTAATATCTTACTGAGATCATTTAGGACCAAAACCCTTAAAACAAGTAAAACACTAACATAAAATCTGCTATGTGAGAAGAATTATCTTATCAGACAGAAAATAAGCAAATATCTCCCTTATTTGAAATATTTAATCTTACTTAGATTTCAGTTTTTGCAGTGTATGCATAACAAGCACCTTACCTTATCAAAATCTTCCAAATACTTGTTTATGTTATTAACTTTTTATAGTTTTTATTTTATTTCATATATATTTTTATAATTATATTGTGCAACTGCTGATGTTTTTGTTGTTGTTATATGTATTATGAGACCAGTTTTTCTGCCCTCTTAGCCAGGATTCTTGTAAAAGAGATTTTAATCTCAAGGAGTTTTTACCTGTTAAATACAGAACAGCCAACATCACCTTGTCAACATTTTCCCGAACTACTTGTCCCCATTTGTGCTGCAATTCTTTATTTATTCATTAGAGTTTAAAAAAAAAAATCTTGTAACATGTTATGATTCATGAATAGCCCCCAAACCTTATCAAAATTTCCCCAAACGTGTCCCAATCATTTGTGCTGCTATGACTATAGTTTTTATGATTCATAACCAGCCCCGTAACTTAAAAGCTACAAAACCCAAAACCAGTGAAGTTGGCATGTTGTGTAAATAGTAAATAAAAACAGAATACAATGATTTGCAAATCCTTTTCAACTTATATTCAATTGAATAGACTGCAAAGACAACATATTTAATGTTCGAACTGAGAAACTGAATATTTTTTTTGCAAATAATCATCAACTTAGAATTTAAAGGCCTACTGAAAGCCACTACTAGCGACCACGCAGTCTGATAGTTTATACATCAATGATGAAATCTTAACATTGCAACACATGTCAATACGGCCGGGTTAACTTATAAAGTGCAATTTTAAAATTCCCGCCACACTTCCGGTTGAAAAACTCCTTTGGATATGATTTATGCGCGTGACGTCACAAAATCCACGGAAGTGGTTGGACCCCATCGGACCCGATACAAAAACCTCTTGTTTTCTTCGACAAAAATTCCACAGTATTCTGGACATCTGTGTTGGTGAATCTTTTGCAATTTGTTTAATGAACAATGGAGGCTGCAAAGAAGAACGTTGTAGGTGGGATCGATCGGTGTATTAGCGGCTAAGTACAATACTTACAGCAACACAACAAGGACTACTTACTACGCCTAGCTGATGCTTGCCGCCAAACCCACGGATGAAGTCCTTCGTCGCGACGTTGATCGCTGGAACGCAGGTGAGCACGGCTGTTGATGGGAAGATGAGGGCTGGCTGGCGTAAGTGGAGTGCTAATGTTTTATCATAGTTCTGTGAGGTCCGGTTGCTAAGTTGCTAAATTAGCCTTAGCGTCGTTAGCAACAGCATTGTTAAGCCTTACCAGGCTGTGAATTTTTAACCGTGTAGTTACATGTCCATGGTTTAATAGTATTGTTGATTTTCTGTCTATCCTTCCAGTCAGGGGTTTATTTATTTTGTTTCTATCTTCATTTGAGAACGACACTAGCACGTTAGCTCAGTAGCTAAGTGTGTCACCGATGTATTGTCGTGGAGATAAAAGTCACTGTGAATGTCCATTTTGCGTGCTCGACTCTCATTTTCAAGAGGATATAGTATCCGAGGTGGTTTGAAATACAAATCTGTGATCCACAATAGAAAAAGGAGAGAGTGTGGAATCCAATGAGCCAGCTTGTACCTAAGTTACGGTCAGAGCGAAAAAAGATACGTCCATCACTGCCTCTCTAGTCCTTCACTCTTTCATCCTCGCTCAAATTAATGGGGTAATCGTCGCTTTGTCGCTCCGAATCTCTCGCTCCATTGTAAACAAAGGAAAATTGTGAGGAATATTACCTCCTGTGACGTCACGCTACTTCCGGTACAGGCAAGGCTTTTTTTATCAGCGAGCAAAAGTTGCGAAATTTATCGTCGATTTTCTCTACTAAATCCTTTCAGCAAAAATATGGCAATATCGCGAAATGATCAAGTATGACACATACAATGGATCTGCTATTCCCGTTTAAATAAAAAAAAATCATTTCAGTAGGCCTTTAATGGCAGCAACACATTGCAAAAAAGTTGGCACAGGGGCATTTTTACCACTGTGTTACATGGCCTTTCCTTTTAACAACACTCAGTAAACGTTTGGGAACTGAGGAGACACATTTTTTAAGCTTCTCAGGTGGAATTTTTTCCCATTCTTGCTTGATGTACAGCTTAAGTTGTTCAACAGTCTGGGGGTCTCCGTTGTGGTATTTTAGGCTTCATTATGCGCCACACATTTTCGATGGGAGACAGGTCTGGACTACAGGCAGGCCAGTCTAGTACCCACACTCTTTTACTATGAAGCCACGCTGTTGTAACATTGCTGAAATAAGCAGGGGCGTCCATGATAACGTTGCTTGGATGGCAACAAAACCTGTATGTACCTTTCAGCATTAATGGTGCCTTCACAGATGTGTAAGTTACCCATGTCTTGGGCACTAATACACCCCCATACCATCACAGATGCTGGCTTTTACACTTTGCGCCTATAACAATCCGGATGGTTCTTTTCCTCTTTGGTCCGGAGGACACGACGTCCACAGTTTCCAAAAACAATTTGAAATGTGGACTCGTCAGACCACAGGACACTTTTCCACTTTGTATCAGTCCATCTTAGATGAGCTCGGGCCCAGCGAAGCCGACGGAGTTTCTGGGTGTTGTTGATAAACGGTTTTCGCCTTGCATAGGAGAGTTTTAACTTGCACTTACAGATGTAGCGACCAACTGTAGTTACTGACAGTGGGTTTCTGAAGTGTTCCTGAGCCCATGTGGTGATATTCTTTACATACTAATGTCACTTTTTGATGCAGTACCACCTGAGGGATCGAAGGTCCACGGGCATTACCACTTATATGCAGTGATTTCTCCAGATTCTCTGAACCTTTTGATGATATTACGGACCGTAGATGGTGAAATCCCTAAATTCCTTGCAGTAGCTCGTTGAGAAATGTTGTTCTTAAACTGTTGGACAGTTTGCTCACGCATTTGTTCACAAAGTGGTGACCCTCGCCCCATCCTTGTTTGTGAATGACTGAGCATTTCATGGAAGCTGCTTTTTATACCCAATCATGGCACCCACCTGTTCCCAATTAGCCTGTTCACCTGTGGTAAGTTCCAAATAAGTGTTTGACGAGCATTCCTCAACTTTCTCAGTCTTTTTTGCCACCTGTGCCAGCTTTTTTGGAAACACGTTGCAGGCATCAAATTCCAAATGAGCTAATATTTGCAAAAAATAACAGTTCGAACGTTAAGTATATCGTCTACAGGACTGCAATGTTTTTTCCGGCAAATTTGCATCATATGTAATATTTGCATGAACATGTTAACAGCAGCACCTGGTACTCGTTGATAAAAGCGATACAGGTTTTGTCACGTCAGATTCTTTAATTAAAGGACTTTTCACTGGATTTGACGAAAACAAGCATCAAACTGAATCTAATCGAAGCAAACTATAACCTGCTACCCAAAAAAAGATATGCAACCTTGGAGAAAAATTTAATTTAAAACATTTGTATGCACGTACAACACTTAAAACCTTCAGTATATCAGTATGTGGAATTAAATGTTGGGATGGATTAATCAAAGAAATGAAACAATGTACTAATATGATCCAATTCAAGAAACTCTTAAAGAAGAAGAACCGTGATAAACATTCTGAATGTATTGATAGTCTTATTTATCTCACCATATGCATTACTTTACTGTAGGGCTGCAACTAATGATTAATTTGATAATTGATTAATCTGTCGATTATTACTTCGATTAATCGATTAATAATTGGATACAAGAGACAAACTACATTTCTATCCTTTCCAGTATTTTATTGAAAAAAAAACAGCATACTGGCATCATACTTATTTTGATTATTGTTTCTCAGCTGTTTGTACATGTTGCAGTTTATAAATAAAGGTTTATAAAAAAATAATACAATAAAATAAAAAAATAATTAAAAATTAAAATAAAAAAATTGCCTCTGCGCATGCGCATATCATAGATCCAACGAATCGATGACTAAATGAATCGCCAACTATTTTCATAATCGATTTTAATCGATTAGTTGTTGCAGCCCTACTTTACTGATTATTAATTAATTAATTTACTTTTTATTTTTATTACTTGTGGAGTATATTGTGAATAAATTGAGAACAGGAAGTGAACAAAAAAACATTTATTGTGACATGCTAACATTAGCATGCTAATGCTTTAGCTCATTTTGTATGTTTAAACCTAAGAATCGTGGATTTTGCAACTTGGTGACATCTTAGAAGTATGCTAACTTCTAGCATGCTGACATTTTTACAACATTTCTTCCATATAAACCTAAAAAACAGGACTTTCGATACTTGGCGCCATCTTAGAAGTATGCTTATGTTTCTTATGTTATCATGCTAACTTTTTATGCTAGCAGTTTTGCAAATTGTATTCTTATAAACCTAAAAATCATAACTTTCAATACTTGGTGTCATCTTAGAAGTATGCTAATGTTTCTTACGTTACCATGCTAACATTTTATGCCAGCATTTTTACTCATTTCAATTGTTTAAACCTAAAATCCTTGGCTTTTGATACTTGGCGCCATCTTGAAAGTATGCCAACTTCTCCCAAATTAGCATGTTACCATTTTATACTAGCATTTTTTGCAAATTTTTTTCGTATAAACCTAAAAATCATAACTTTCAATACTTGGTGTCATCTTAGAAGTATGCTAATGTTTCTTATGTTATCATGCTAACGTTAGCATGCTAACATTTCATGTCAGCATTTTTACAAACTTAAAATTCATGGCTTTTGATACTTGGTGCCGTTTTGGAAGTATACTAACTACTCCCATATTAGCATGTTAACATTTTATACTAGCATTTTTGCAAATGTTCTTTATATAAACCTAAAAATCATGGATTTTGACTCTTAGCGCCATCGTACAAGTTTATTAACTTTTACTATGTTAGCATGCTAACCTTTTATGCCAGAATTTTTACTAATTCCAATTGTATAAACCTAAAAATTCATGGCTTTTGGTACTTGGCGCCATCTTGAAAGTATGCCAACTTCTCCCAAATTAGCAAGTTACCATTTTATACAAGCATTTTTTGCTAATTTTATTCGTATAAACCTAAAAATCATAACTTTCAATACTTGGTGTCATCTTAGAAGTATGCTAATGTTTCTTATGTTATCATGCTAATGTTAGCATGCTAACAATTCATGTCAGCATTTTTATAAACTTAAAATACATGGCTTTTGATACTTGGTGCCGTTTTGGAAGTATACTAACTTCTCCCATATTAGCATGTTAACATTTTATACTAGCATTTTTGCAAATTTTCTTTATATAAACTTAAAAATCATGGATTTTGACTCTAAGCGCCATCTTACAAGTTTGTTAACTTTTACTATATTAGCATGCTAACCTTTTATGCTAGCATTTTTACTCATTTAATTTATATAAACCTAAAATCCATGGCTTTTGATACTTGGCGCCATCTTGAAAGTATGCCAACTTCTCCCAAATTAGCATGTTACCATTTTATACTAGCATTTTTTGCAAATTTTATTCGTATAAACCTAAAAATCATAACTTTCAATACTTGGTGTCATCTTAGAAGTATGCTAATGTTTCTTATGTTATCATGCTAACGTTAGCATGCTAACATTTCATGTCAGCATTTTTACAAACTTAAAATTCATGGCTTTTGATACTTGGTGCCGTTTTGGAAGTATACTAACTACTCCCATATTAGCATGTTAACATTTTATACTAGCATTTTTGCAAATGTTCTTTATATAAACCTAAAAATCATGGATTTTGACTCTTAGCGCCATCGTACAAGTTTATTAACTTTTACTATGTTAGCATACTAACCTTTTATGCCAGAATTTTTACTAATTCCAATTGTATAAACCTAAAAATTCATGGCTTTTGGTACTTGGCGCCATCTTGAAAGTATGCCAACTTCTCCCAAATTAGCAAGTTACCATTTTATACAAGCATTTTTTGCTAATTTTATTCGTATAAACCTAAAAATCATAACTTTCAATACTTGGTGTCATCTTAGAAGTATGCTAATGTTTCTTATGTTATCATGCTAATGTTAGCATGCTAACATTTCATGTCAGCATTTTTATAAACTTAAAATACATGGCTTTTGATACTTGGTGCCGTTTTGGAAGTATACTAACTTCTCCCATATTAGCATGTTAACATTTTATACTAGCATTTTTGCAAATTTTCTTTATATAAACTTAAAAATCATGGATTTTGACTCTAAGCGCCATCTTACAAGTTTGTTAACTTTTACTATATTAGCATGCTAACCTTTTATGCTAGCATTTTTACTCATTTAATTTATATAAACCTAAAATCCATGGCTTTTGATACTTGGCGCCATCTTGAAAGTATGCCAACTTCTCCCAAATTAGCATGTTACCATTTTATACTAGCATTTTTTGCAAATTTTATTCGTATAAACCTAAAAATCATAACTTTCAATACTTGGTGTCATCTTAGAAATATGCTAATGTTTCTTATGTTATCATGCTAATGTTAGCATGCTAACATTTTATGCCAGCATTTTTATGAACTTAAAATTCATGGCTTTTGATACTTGGTGCCATTTTGGAAGTATACGAACTTCTCCCATATTAGCATGTTAGCATTTTATACTAGCATTTTTGCAAATGTTCTTTATATAAACCTAAAAATCATGGATTTTGATTCTTAGCGCCATCTTACGAGTTTGTTAACTTTTACTATTTTAGCATGCTAACGTTTTATTCCAGCATTTTTACAAATTTCATTTGTATGAACCTAAAATCCATGGCTTTTGATACTTGGCGCCATCTTGAAAGTATGCCAACTTCTCCCAAATTAGCATGTTACCATTTTATACTAGCATTTTTTGCTAATTTTTTTCGTATAAACCTAAAAATCATAACTTTCAATACTTCGTGTTATCTTAGAAGTATGCTAATGTTTCTTATGTTATAATGCTAACATTAGCATGCTAACATTTTATGTTAGCATTTTTATAAACTTAAAATTCATGGCTTTTGATACTTGGTGCCATCTTGGAAGTATACGAACTTCTCCCATATTAGCATGTTAGCATTTTATACTAGCATTTTTGCAAATTTTCTTTATGTAAACCTAAAAATAATGGATTTTGACTCTTAGCGCCATCTTCCAAGTTTGTTAACTTTTACTATTTTAGCATGCTAACCTTTTATACTAGCATTTTTTTTCAAATTGTGTCTGTGCTAACAGACACAATTCCGTGGGAATTTTCCACAATATATGCGTAACAATTGGCCACAAACTGTACAAAAACAACAAACATTTATTGTGGCGTATATTGAAATCATTTTGCATGGTGCTGACGTTAGCATGCTAATGCTTTACACTAGCATTTTAGTCAATTTTCTATGTTTAAACCGAACAATCATGGATTTGGATACTTGGCACCATCTTAGAAGTATGCTAACTTCTCCCATATTAGCATGCTAACATTTTATGCTAGCATTTTTACAAAATGTCATCCGTATAAACCTAACAATATGGGCTTTTGATACTTGGCGCCATCTTAGACGTATGCTTACGTTTCTTATGTTATCATGCTAACAAATCATGTTACCCTTTTTGCGAATTGTGTTCGTACAAACCTAAAAATCACAACTTTCAATACTTGGTGTCATCTTAGAAGTATGCTAATGTTTCTTATGTTAACATTAGCATGCTAACATTTTATGCCAGCATTTTTACTAATTTCATTTGTATAAGCCTAAAATGGCGCCATCTTGGAAGTATGCTAACTTCTCCCATATTAGCATGTTAACATTTTATACTAGCATTTTTGCAAATTTTATTTATATAAACCTAAAAATCATGGATTTTGACTCTTAGCGCCATCTTACAAGTTTGTTAACTTTTACTATGTTAACATGCTAACCTTTAATACTAGCATTTTTTCGCAAATTGTGTCCGTGTAATCATTAAAATCGTGGTTTCCGATACGAGCCACCATCTTAGAGGTAACTCGTCCTATGTTATCGTGCTAACATTAAGAGATTGCAACGTTTTATGCTAGCATTTTAGCTTAATTTGATCATTTAAACCTAAAATTCATGGGTTTTGAGACATTTCTCCATCTTACAAGTGTACTAATTGTTCCCATTATAACATACTAACGTTTAATGCTACCTTTTTAACGTAAGAGGTTCACAGCACAGACAGCAGGCCCTTTAAAATTCCCGTGGGAATTTTCTACTATATTGAAATCATCTTATATGCGTAAAAAATGGCCACAAACTGTCCAAAAAAAAAAAACATGTATTGTGCCATATATTGAAATCATTTTGCATGGTGCTAACTTTAGCATGCTAATGCTTTACACTAGCATTTTAGCTAATTTTGTATGTTTAAACCGAACAATCATGGATTTTGATACTTGGCGTCATCTTAGAAGTATGCTAACTTCTCCCATATTAGCATGCTACCATTTTTACAAAATTTCATACCTATAAACCCAAAAAACAGGACTTTCAATACTTGGCGCCATCTTAGTAGTATGCTTATGTTTCTTATGTTATCATGCTAACAATTTATGCTAGCCTTTTTGCGAATTGTGTTCGTATAAACCTAAAAATCATAACTTGCAATATTTGGTGTCATCTTAGAAGTACACTAATGTTTCTTATGTTTACATTAGCATGCTAACATTTTATGCCAGCATTTTTACTAATTTCATTTGTATAAGCCTAAAATGGCGCCATCTTGGGAGTATGCTAACTTCTCCCATATTAGCATGTTACCATTTTATACTAGCATTTTTGCATATTTTATCCGTATGAACCTAAAAATCGTGGATTTTGACTCGTAGCGCCATCTTACGGGTTTGTCAACTTTTACTATGTTAGCATGCTAACCTTTTATGCTAGCATTTTTTCGCAAATTGTGTCCGTGTAAACATTAAAATCGTGGCTTTCGATACGAGCCACCATCTTAGAAGTAACTCGTCCTATGTTATCATGCTAACATTAAGAGATTGCAACGTTTTATGCTAGCATTTTAGCTTAATTTGATCATTAAATTTAATTATATAATATATTTATATTTATATATTTATTAATTTTAAAAAATTATATAATATTTAATTTAAAATTCATGGGTTTTGGGACATGTCTCCATCTTGCAAGTATACTAATTGTTCCCATTATAACGTTTTATGCTACCTTTTTAACTTAAGAGGTTCACAGCACAGACAGCAAGCCCATCAAAACTCCCCTGGGAATTTTCTACTATATTGAAATCATCTTATATGCGTAACAATTGGCCACAAGAGCAATGCAACAGAACATAAACAAAATAAACATGCATGAAAAATACAAATAAACATGTTGAACATGTTTTTCTTTATCATGATCCCAGTGGAGTCATTGTTAGATATGACTTTACTTAGTCCTTGTTGTGGTTGCCAGTTGAATATTTCTGCGCTGAAGCAGGTCGGTCAAAGAAATACAATAACAATACTACGCGGAAAGGAAAATTGCACGTCAGTGGTGGGTGTGCCCACGGTGCAGGGTGGCAGCAGACATGCCATCAAAAAACGACAGAGAAAACCTGCAAAACCGGTTCATATAAACAATCTTTAAAGTGCATGTGTTGTTTGATGAACTCGATCAAATGAAAGATGTTGGCCGGGCTATCAAACCCCGCCGTGACCTTTGACCCCAGCGTTGTGGCCAACACGACATCATCACTTGAGCGCGTACGTGCTCCAGCGCTGCAATAAAACTGCCGGGGAGCTCATTCTCTGAACGTCTTCGTTTCTGCTAAATCACATGACCTGCCGCTGCTCGCGCTCACCAGCAGGGGGCGTCTCCTCCTGAGCAAAGGGCAGCGAGTCAGGTGGTTTCTCGGAAACCCTCGTCTTAGCTGTGAAATCCTCTGCCTGCTCAGGCTCCCTCTTCCCCCACAAACTGTGAAAAAAAAAAGCCCCAAAATAAACCTTTTGAAGACTTCTAGTTGTTTAAAAAATGATGCACAATCCAAAAGATTTGCATGATAAAGTTCTTCACCATCATTTTTTGTGTGTATTAACACATATTCTGCACGGAATCATTATACTACTACACTGCAAAAAAAGAGATGACAAAATATGAGTTAAAAAATACTAAAACCTAGTAAAATGATCTGTGCATGCAGATGGATAATTTCACTTGACAAGACTTCCTAAATTAAGATTATCTAGAAATGAACTTTGAAGCTAGAAATAAGTATTTTATTCTAAAAATGTTGCAGACTCTTTAAACAAGATTTTCTATCTGGGGAAAACCAAAATTAGTGATGTGCCGATTGATACTGAAATACTGCAATACAAATTGCACTTCAATAAAAATTGAACATCTTGAAGTGTAGATGTTCCCTAATTGGAAAAACTGGGTTTGTTTTGTTGTTTTTTTGTTGCCAATTGCAGTTGCATACATTTTTTAAAATGCCTCTAGACATCTTATTTAATGCCTTTTAATGCCATTTAGAGTAATTTTCGCAAATACAAGATTTTTATGCTCTAATATCAATTCTCAAATCAAAATATCAGTACTTTTGATACTTTAGTTCAGGGGTGTCCAAACTTTTTCCACCAGGAGCCACATACTGAAAAGTCAAAGTATGCAGGGCCCATATTGATATTTTTTTTAATTATAAAAAAAAAAAATGCTATAAACAGTCAGCTTTGCATTATACTGTAGATCAGTGATCCCCAACCACCGGTACCGGTACCGCGCAAGAAATAAATAATAAAAAAATCAATACTTTAAAAAAAAAAATTGTATTAAATCAACATAAAAAACACAAGATACACTTACAATTTGTGCAACAACCCAAAAGACCTCCCTCATTCACAGTCATTCGCACAAAAGGGTTGTTTCTTTCTGTTATTAATATTCCTGGTTCCTACATTATATATCAATATAGATCAATACAGTCTGCAGGGATACAGTCCGTAAGCACACGATTGTATTTTTTTATGACAAAACCCCCCCCCCCACATATACACACATATATATATATATATATATATATATATATATATATATATATATACATATACTGTATATATACACACACACACACACACACACACATATACATACATATACATGCAACAATAAGGGTGTTTAAATATTGGAAACTTCGCAGTGAACTTCAACCAATATAATAACAGGGCTTCTGTAGGTATCAACAAGTCTAATTTAATACTTGTTAATGCAACTTAATTTTTTTTTTAACAATGCAGATAGTTATTATACATAGTCAAAAGCATACAATTGTCTGTATAGACAAACTTGTAAGCATTTGACAACAATCACCTGGAATAGTTAAATGTTTACATTAAACGTGGCCAAATTAAGCACTAATGTAATCGTAACATATATATATAATAATACTGCAAGAAATTATTTCAAATGCAATAAACATATTTTTCATTAGTGTAGTATTTTTACTATTGTAAATGGAAGCTCAATAACATAATTATCCTGAATATGTAAACAAACGTAAAACATAAAACGGACTTTCAATCTGTTAGCAAAAATCTTGAAGTGTAGTTTTTTCCTAATTGGAAAAACTGGGTTTGTTTTGTTGTTTTTTTGTTGCCAATTGCAATCGCATGCATTTTTTTAAAATGCCTTTAGACATCGTATTTAATGCCTTTTAATGCCATTCAGAGTAATTTTCGCAAATCCATTTGATGACTTTTAATGCTTTTTAATGACCCGAATAATCATAACCATCATTTCTTATGAGATGTGTTATTGGAAATTAAACTAATTTGCTTTGTCAACACAGAGCTGGGATGTTTTGATCATTAATCACATTGATCAGACTTTTTTTTAATTTTTATGAATACATACAAGTGTGCCTAATGTTGTGACCCGTGAGGGTGGATAAGCAGCACAAAAGGTGTCGTCCACGTTTAACGACAGTTTATTTAAAGACATATCATTACAGTATGTGCAGCCGTGCTTATAAGTATACAAAAAAATCAAACACGCCTTAGCTGTGAAGCCTTTTATCCCACTGTGGAACATTCCACTTGAGAGCAAAACGATTCTAAGGAAGCTAATTATCTTAACATGCCAGGAGGGTGACACACATCTGGGATTGCTTGCGGGCCAAAAACTAACGTTTGTGCTGTCATGGCAGGCACCACCTCGTTCTTTTGTTTGCAAAGAAGAAGCAATGCTTGGTGTATGAGAGAGGATTCAAGCACTTAAAGAGTTACTTTGGGAATGTGTAAACATGGGGGGGCAGAGGGGTATAAAGACAGACACACTTCCTGTGTCCACATTCCTTTTACATACACTAATCAGCATTTAGTTTGCTTTGCTTTTGATGCCATCTAGTGGTTCTTTTTGGTACATGTGCAGTTGAAATGTCTATATCAGGGGTGTCCAAAGTGCGGCCCGCAGCTAATTGCTTACCGGCCCGCCGCACATTCTGGAAATGCTATCGCAAAAATAAAAAAAAATACATTTTAAAAAGTGGACTGAGGTGAAATCTAACGAGAAAAAGTTGCAATGTTGACACAAAGCTGTCATGTAGGCTGTTTTTTTTTCCTTTGCTCAAAAAAAAAAATTTACAAAAAAAATCAATGTTATAATTAATTATTTTCAAGGCTCCAAATACTTCAAAAACTTTACTTTAAAAAGTTTTATGTGGAAAAAATATTGCATATATTGTGTGGTTGCCATATAAAAAAATCAAAGTTTTATTTGACAAAAGACCATAAAACAAACAAAATAATAGTTTAAACGCAAAATCGACAGATATATCTGAAGTTGATCTCGTAACTTAAGTGTTGAAAGTTTAAAAAAACAAAAACTAATACAAATGTATTACTGTATGAGTGGGGCACCTTTTGGAGTGGGATTGTATTTATCTTTACACTGTGATTACTCAAAAAATAATAGTGAATTAAAATCAATGGTGTACTGCATTATTGATCTTTTATGCTTCTAATTACTAAATACTGCATATTTCAGTTTTACTATAAAAAACAAAGTTGTCTATGACCAAAAAAGGCATAAAACCATTTTTTAATTATTTTTTTTTTTACTTCATATCAACATGAAGTTGATATAGAGATGTACTGTAAGCGTTAAATAATTAAAAAATAATAATAATTTGACTTATTTTTAACATTTTAATGACTGAGACCCTTTATGGTCCCCGGGAGCCCTAAAGGTAAAAAAAAAAAATCCATATATTTTGTTATGGTTTGAAAATGAAAAATATCAAAATGGCCCCCCGCATGCTTTAATTTTTCAATTTACGGCCCTCAGTGGAAAAACTTTGGACACCCCTGGTCTATATAGTGTAGCTGTCCTCACTTGTAAAGGACATCATGTCATGGCTGTCTTGAGTTTCCAATCATTTCTACAACTCTTACTTTTTTGTGATAGAGTGATTGGAGCACATACTTGTTGGTCACAAAAAACATTTATGAAGTTTGGTTCTTTTAAGAATTTATTATGGGTCTACTGAAAATGTGACCAAGTCTGCTGGGTGAAAAGTATACATACAGCAACATACATTATCAATTTTGGTGATGTAGAAAAGTTACAATCAAATCAAACAAGCTTCATGGCATGGCCTCTTAACTTGATGTGAGTGATTATGACACCTGTTGACTTGTCTGAGCCCATTTAAGTAGGGCTCATGTGATGCAGTCATTAGACTCGGTTACAAACGCAACAATGGGAAAGTCAAAGGAACTCAACACAGATCTGAAAAAACTAATCATTGACTTGAACAAGTAAGGAAAGTCACTTTCAAAGCAGCTTAAGGTCCCAACAGCAACTGTGCAGACAATTGTTGGTAAGTATAAAGTGCATGGCACAGTTTTGTCACTGCCACGATCAGGAAGAAAACGCAAACTATCACCTGCTGCTGAGAGAAAATTGGTCAAGATGATCAAGAGTCAACCGAGAACCACCAAAAAGCAGGTCTGCAATGAATTGGAAGCTGCTGGAACACAGTTGTCAGTGTCCACAGTCAAGCATGTTTTGCATCGCCATGGACTGAGAGGCTACCATGCAAGAAGGAAGCTCTTGCTCCAGAAGCGACACCTTAAGGCTCGTCTAAAGTTTGGACAAAGATAAGACCTTCTGGAGGAAAGTTCTGTGATCAGATGAAACAAAATTTGAGCTGTTTGGCCACAATACCCAGAATATGTTTGGAGGAGAAAAGGTGAGGCCTTTAATCCCAGGCCTACCGTCAATCATGGTGGTGGTAGTATTATGCTCTGGGCCTGTTTAGCGGCCAATGGTGCTTTACAGCAGTGGTCCCCAACCACCGATTGGTACCGGGCCGCGCAAGAAATAAAAAAAATAAAAAAAATAAATTGTTTTAATTTTTTTATTTTTTATTAAATCAAAATAAAAAACACAATATATACATTATATATCAATATAGATCAATACAGTCTGCAGGTATACAGTCCATAAGCACACATGATTGTATTTCTTTATGAAAAAAAAAATAAAAAATTCAAGTCAAAAGAGAAATTAATTATAATCTGAAAGGAAGTAAGG
>NC_084744.1:51746610-51834110 GCF_033978785.1 Entelurus aequoreus
ACAGACTGATGGATACCTTACTTTAAAACCCTAAGTCAAGAAGACAAGCAGATTTTCAAGTATTAATTTTTGAAAACTTTGATAACAATCTTCCTTCTGCAGAAAAGAGCTGTAAGAATCATTACTGGAAATGCACACAGGGAACCCACAAACCCGACATTCAGACAGTTAAATTGATTAAAAAATCATGAACTGGTAGAGTATAATATCCTACAAATCATGTACAAAGCACATGCAGCAATTCTACCAAACAACATTCAAAACAGATTTGTCAAAAGGGAAATTAATTATAATCTGAAAGGAAGTGAGGTCTTTAATAAATCTCGATTTAGAAAAGTGATAATGGAAAGAAGTATTTCAATCAGAGGTGTTAACGTATGGAACAAATTTGATAGTGGAATAAAACAATGTAAATCTCTTTCTGTATTAAAATAAATTGTAAAAATCATGATGATTGAGTAGAATCTTTTTTTCATTGTTGGTTTAAATCTTGAAAAATTTAAATATGGCTTTGTAGTCGCCAACATTGAAAGTCAATTGTTGTATTTGTGAAAAAAAGGGAGGACGATATACGTTTTTTTACTTCTTCCTGCTCCTTTTCATTCATATTTTACTTTATGTTATGTTGACTGATTTATTTTTATTTAATTCCTTTGTTTGATTTTTTTATGAATGAAAATAAATGAACTGAAAAAATTTTGGGGGACGGCCCACGTTAAAATTAAGTGGCAGTCCAGGATAAAATAACTGGCACAGGTGTCAAACTTGAATTTGACACCTGTGGTCTACAGTATTGGTGCTTTAGTGACCTCCAGTGCTTCCTCATAATAACATGTTTCTTCATCAAAACACATCATATCAACATATGCTTAGCAGTTATAATTGTTTATTGTGGAAGAAAACTTTACATACTCAGCAAAATATGTTTATATAGTCATTTTACAGTCAAATGTGATATTCTAATCTATGTTGTAATAATTTTTTTCAGTGGTTGTTATCCTTATACTCACTCTTTTTTTTGGCAAAAAATTTATATATATATATATATATATATATATATATATATGGGCTGCAACTAACGATTAATTTGATAATCGATCAATCTGTCGATTATTACTTCGATTAATCGATTAATAATCGGATAAAAGAGACAAACTACATTTCTATCCTTTCCAGTATTTTATTGAAAAAAACCAGCATACTGGCACCATGTTGTGGACATTGGGGGTGCAGCATACACCAATAATAACACAGAAATGTAACTCATCAGAACTGAATCAGATATTGTACACGTTTCTGTTGTGAATAATAAAGGATTCATTTTAGGCTGCCTCTGAATAATAGCATGAAATATTCCAGCACCTTCATAACGTTTAGTTATACTAAAGCGTCACTCAAATCTAAATATATTTATATAGCTTTATCGGCCCGGCTACATTGATCCATTATGAAACCAACCTGAGATATTTCTGTCCGTTACGTTTATTTCGAAATTGGTAACCGTGCGTTTTCTCTCTCAAAACGGAGTCAAATGTGCCGGAGACACATTATCAGCCCCGCGTTGCAACAAAGGCATAACTTTAACGTTACTCACAAAAAAGCTGAACTCATGAATGCTTGTTGCCACTATGGACTTAAAAAGTTACGTACTGAGTTCCTCCCTTCATCCATGGCTCCAACATGTTTCTTCTTCAGGTGCTCCAGAAGCAATGTTGTACTTCCGTGCCATTTTGCAGGAAACGGTCTTCTTTGAAGTCTTTAAAGTGAAGTGTTCCCACACTTTTGACGACTTAGGTCGTACACTTTTCTCCATTGAAGCAATAACCTCAAGATGTTTCTCCGCTAAACTATCGGTACTGTTTTCCTGCGCCATTTTTCGAATTTTTCCAGCAAAGGAGACGCCGCCGTCACGTGAGCTGCACATGACACATCATTGGCTAGCTTACGCCACCTCATGAGACGTAGCCTGACCGCCGCCCTGGCGCTGTTTTGTACTGTTTTTGTACTTATTTTGATTATTGTTTCTCAGCTGTTTGTAAATATTGCAGTTTATAAATAAAGGTTTATAAAAAATAAAAAAATTAAAAAAAAAAAATAACCAAAAAAAAAAAAAAAAAAAAAAAAGCCTCCGCGCATGTGCATAGCATAGTTCCAACGAATCGATGACTAAATTAATCGCCAACTATTTTGGTAATCACACACACACACACACACACACACACACACACACACACACACACACACACACACACACACACATTAATTATATAAACATATATATATATATGTTTATATATATGTGTGTGTGTGTGTATATATATATATATATATATATATATATATATATATATATATATATATATATATATATATATATATATATATATATATATATATATATATATATATATATATATATATATATATATATATATATATATAAACACACACACGCACACATATTAATTATATAAACATAAATATCCATCCATCCATCCATCTTCTTCCGCTTATCCGAGGTCGGGTCGCGGGGGCAGCAGCCTAAGCAGGGAAGCCCAGACTTCCCTATCCCCAGCCACTTCGTCCAGCTCTTCCCGGGGGATCCCGAGGCGTTCCCAGGCCAGCCGGGAGACATAGTCTTCCCAACGTGTCCTGGGTCTTCCCCGTGGCCTCCTACCGGTCGGACGTGCCCTAAACACCTCCCTAGGGAGGCGTTCGGGTGGCATCCTGACCAGATGCCCGAACCACCTCATCTGGCTCCTCTCGATGTGGAGGAGCAGCGGCTTTACTTTGAGCTCCCCCCGGATGACAGAGCTTCTCACCCTATCTCTAAGGGAGAGACCCGCCACCCGGCGGAGGAAACTCATTTCGGCCGCTTGTACCCGTGATCTTGTCCTTTTGGTCATAACCCAAAGCTCATGACCATAGGTGAGGATGGGAACGTAGATCGACCGGTAAATTGAGAGCTTTGCCTCGCGGCTCAGCTCCTTCTTCACCACAACGGACCGATACAGCGTCCGCATTACTGAAGACGTCGCACCGATCCGCCTGTCGATCTCACGATCCACTCTTCCCTCACTCGTGAACAAGACTCCGAGGTACTTGAACTCCTCCACTTGGGGAAAGATCTCCTCCACCCTTTTCCGGGCGAGAACCATGGACTCGGAGTTGGAGGTGCTGATTCTCATCCCAGTCGCTTCACACTCAGCTGCAAACCGATCCAGTGAGAGCTGAAGATCCTGGCCAGATGAAGCCATCAGGACCACATCATCTGCAAAAAGCAGAGACCTAATCCTGCAGCCACCAAACCGGATCCCCTCAACGCCTTGACTGCCCCTAGAAATTCTGTCCATAAAAGTTATGAACAGAATCGGTGACAAAGGGCAGCCTTGGCGGAGTCCAACCCTCACTGGAAACGTGTCCGACTTACTGCCGGCAATGCGGACCAAGCTCTGACACTGATCATACAGGGAGCGGACCGCCACAATCAGACAGTCCGATACCCCATACTCTCTGAGCACTCCCCACAGGACTTCCCGAGGGACACGGTCGAATGCCTTTTCCAAGTCCACAAAGCACTTGTAGACTGGTTGGGCAAACTCCCATGCACCCTCAAGGACCCTGCCAAGAGTATAGAGCTGGTCCACAGTTCCACGACCAGGACGAAAACCACACTGTTCCTCCTGAATCCGAGGTCCGACTATCCGGCGTAGCCTCCTCTCCAGCACACCTGAATAGACCTTACCGGGAAGGCTGAGGAGTGTGATCCCCCGATAGTTAGAACACACCCTCCGGTTCCCCTTCTTAAAGAGAGGAACCACCACCCCGGTCTGCCAATCCAGAGGTACCGCCCCCGATGTCCACGCGATGCTGCAGAGTCTTGTCAACCAAGACAGCCCCACAGCATCCAGAGCCTTAAGGAACTCCGGGCGGATCTCATCCACCCCCGGGGCCCTGCCACCGAGGAGCTTTTTAACTACCTCAGCAACCTCAACCCCAGAAATAGGAGAGCCCACCATAGATTCTCCAGGCACTGCTTCCTCATAGGAAGACGTGTTGGTGGGATTGAGGAGGTCTTCGAAGTATTCCCTCCACCGATCCACAACATCCGCAGTCGAGGTCAGCAGAAAACCATTCTCACCATACACGGTGTTGATAGTGCACTGCTTCCCCTTCCTGATATATATGTTTACATATGTGTGGGTGTGTGTGTGTGTGTATATATATATACATATATAAACACACATATAAACACACACACACGCACACACACATTAATTATATAAACATATATATATATATATATGTTTATATATATATGTGTGTGTGTATATATATATATATATATATAAACATACATATAAACACACACGCGCACACACACACACACACACACACACACACACACACACACACACACACACACACACACACACACACACACACACACACACACACACACACACACACACACACACACACACACTTATAAAACCCCCATATAAATGGACTTCTTAAAAATAGTTTAAAAAAGCTGCTTAATTAGCAATCTTATTAAAACTGTTCACAGTTAACCTATATATTATATAGATTAAGTAGGATAGAGTAAATAGACAGAAATACTAAAGAATATTTAGTTGAATTTCAAAAGGGACAAGCGGTAGAAAATGGATGGATGAATAGATGGATAGTTATGAATGATCCAAATATTTTCGCAAATGCTCCTTTTGCCTTAAATGACTTCGGTTTGGCGACATCTAGCGGCCGGTGGGAACATTTAACTCCTGCAGTACGCTTGTAAACAAAGTTTTAAAGTCAAACTTATGCGATGTAAAAGAACATGTTTGCCCTCAAACCAGAGTACTTTGTGACTCAACATGGTCCTGATATGAATTTATGGCTTCGAATGTTGAGTAAATGTACACTTTGTTGGTTTTACACAACAACACCGGAAGTAACGTTGTCAGTAAACAAACTGTCACAAAAACAACACGAAAAGGAAATAAGCTTACCTTGAAAGTAGCACTGTATTCCACGTGTAGTTAAAAACAAATACATGAACATGAAAATAAAAATACAAATACAAATCTACACTGCTGCAAGCTAACCAAACAAGAAAACGACTGACTGCTAGCTTACTTTCACTTTTACTTTCTGCAACGTCGGAGCCTTCAAAGTCTTTGCAAAAACGCCAGTTTGAGCAGTCAAAAAACTAAAGTGATTAAACTAAAATATAGCCTACATCTGTGCGGACAAAAAAGGAACCCAAATACGTATTTTCCCCAAAAATATATCAGGCTGCAGATATTTAGTGTGGAGTCACGTCCGGGGAAGCTCTCAGTACAGGAAACGCCAAATTAAAAATAATTTATCTTTCAAAATAAAGTGGTACTGATTTTCTTCAATGTTTGAACAACCCTTCTCTGGCTGTAACCTACCAATATGAATACAAACACAAACAAAGAGAATTTAGTAATAATTACGTTTATTTAAAAATGTTTGAACAATTACTTGAAGTTCAAGTAACATGATATCTTTTCCGGAGATATTTTATTTTTTAGACCACACACTGGGCAACTTTTGGAGATCCAGTGGTTAATTAACTAAACAGGCAATAATTGAAGTATTTGTCATACTAAAATATTGTATATTAGCATTTTTTGTGTCGTGCATACCAAAAATGTTTATGTTTATATTTCTCCTTGTTGGTATAAAATGATAGTGACATACAAATATGTGATAAAATAATACTTACTGTTATTGTATTTAGAAGGAATTTTCTGTGGTCTGCTTCACTCTTTTAATATATTCTGGAATACCTAATAGAGTTAAAGTTAAAGCACCACTGATAGTCACACACACACTAGGTGTGGTGAAATGACCCTCTGCATTTGACTCATCCCCTTGTACCACCACCAGGGAGGTGAGGGGAGCAGTGGGCAGCAGCGCTCGGGAATCATTTTGGTGATTTAACCCCAATTCCAACCCTTGATGCTGAGTGCCAAGCAGGGAGGTAATGGGTCCCATTTTTATAGTCTTTGGCCGGGGTTTGAACTCACGACCTAATACTATTAATGACTTCAGTAACTATTAATCAGGTGAAATATTAAAGGAGCCATATGTAATAATTTTATGTCAAGTCATTATTAAATGGCCCTGATATGTCAAAAGGCATTAATAAATCATGTCTATAACTGATAACAGTAGTTCAGCCGGGATATGCTCATTCCAAAATTTGATTTACAGCCCCGAAATCTTGTTATTGTTTTCATTTAGATTCCCCGCCCTCAACTGTTTGACCAATTAGAAAGTCCGTGAGTGTGTCACATCCAGGTTGCCAGTTACGCACCGCCATTTTCGTCTAGCTACTTCCACCGGTAAAGTTACTGTCAGGTGTATTTATAACGACATGGCTTCCCACACTTGAAAAGGAAGGACTCGATGAGGCTCAGGATTTCACTCGTATTTCAGTTTATTAACTGGAATCTTGGAAGGTGAGAAACCGGTAGTCCGTTTGGTTTGAGTCCTTTTTCCCATGCGTTTGTGAAGTGCTTTCGTGGTTTTAGTGATCGTCTCTGTCTCTGCTGCTCTCAGCTCCGTCCTGCACACTGCTGGAGAGCGCACCTGGTGAGGCGCGCCGCGGAGCAGCGCTTCTGCTGTGACGCGCATGCAGCGCTTCTGCTGTGACGCGCATGCAGCGCTTCTGCTGTGACGCGCATGCAGCGCTTCTGCTGTGACACGCATGCAGCGCTTCTGCTGTGACGCGCATGCAGCAGCACAGCCGCTGTCACACACACACCTTCAGCCGCACCTCCAGGCAGATCGCCGCAACACCTCCCACTCGATCTTTGCAGTGTAACCTGGAAAGATCGCACCTCTCAGGCGAGCTGGTCTCCCCTGACCTGATCCTCCGCCGGGATGAGGACGACAAGGCGTCGGACGTCTCGATGCAGTATGGTGCCCTGGAAGTCCTTCTCCTTAGACCTGGACTCTTTAACGACAGGGTTTGGAGTCTTCACCTGAACGCACCCACTTGGAGAGACTTTCACGTGGACATCTCGGACAATGCCTTTGGGATCTGCGTTCACACTGACAACTCTTGCTAGCTTGAACTGACCCCTCAGTGCATTTTGGTCGCAGAGCCACACTATGTCTCCAATGGCAGCATTTCTTTCAGCAGTATGCCATTTACTGCGGATGAACAGGTTTGGACCTGCGAGTTGGCTCCAGGACTTCCAAAAGTAGCTGACTTGCATTTGAATCTCTTGCAGCCTTTTGAAGGGGTAAGTTGTGTAGTCGAATGTTTTGAAATCTCCACTTTGTGTGGCTCGACCAAGCAACAGGGTGTTTGGAGTGATGTATTGGATGCCGTCCTCACGGCACTGGACTCTAGCGTCGATAGGCCTTTCGTTGGCAAGGTTGGCGGCCAGCTTGAGTACAGTCAGGAATTCACTGAAGGCAAGGCCTTCTCCTCTACCAAGGCTTTGTAGAGCTCTTTTGGTGATCTTGACAGCAGCTTCGGCGGCACCGTTTCGGTGAGGTGAATCGGCTGGAAGGATTCTCCACATCCAGTCGGTCCCATTCCTGGCAGCATATTCTTCTAGTGATCCTTTGTTTTGTCGTCTCAGGTAACTGTACATCTCTTCAAGGACAGGTTTTGCTCCAATAAAGTTCGTACCTGGATCGGACCAGATCTTCTGAGGATGGCCTCGGACAGAAGTGAACCTCTGGTAAGCAAGTAGAAAGCTCTCCGTTGTTAGCGTGTTTGCCAGTTCGACATGGATGGCTCGGCTGGACATGCAGCAGAAGAGCACACCCCATACTTTCATGCTCACCCTCCTCTTGACATCATCCTTCACTTGGTACGGTCCGAACAGGTCGACAGACGTGAATTGAAATGGTGCAGCCGGATTCGATCTCTCCTCAGGCAAGTTTCCCATTATTTGCTGGCAGGTCTTTGCTTTTGCTTTCTTGCACACGACACACTTGTCAACAACTTTTTGGGCAATAATTCTTCCTTTGATGACCCATGCTTTCTTTCGCATCCGCAGTGTAGTTCCTGCCACTCCTTCATGTCCCTCACTGTGTGCTTCCCGGGCTAGGAGGGTGGAGATCCAGGCCTGGAACGGTAGCAGGGGAACAGCTCTGTGGTCTTCTCTGAAGGTCTGGATCCTGCCACCACACATCAGGAGTCCGCTTGTTTGGTCCTTGTAAACAACCAGTCTGTCTGTTGTTGTGTTTGGAAAGTGTACGCCCTCCTGTGCTGCCAAGCATAGGTCTCTGAACACATCTTCTCTTTCGTTCACAGTGATGACACCAGATGAAGGTACTGCCTCCCACTTTTCTTTATCGCCGGGGCACAGGAATTTCTTTACTGCTCTCCAAGTCCATACTATTGTCCCGACCAGCCGTCTTAGATTGCTGAAGCGCCTTTCGTCCAGTAGCTTTTGGACTGCTGCTGCTGCAGGTGGTCTTCTGAATCTGGACTCTGTTTCTTGGACTCTTTTTGGGTCCTGTGCTTTCTGTTGACTTCGGGTGAGTACGGCGACAAATGTTTTCTTCTGTATTTTTGTGATATTGTCTCTTGCTTGTGCGGCGACGTCTTTGGCTGATTTCTTCGGCCACTCACTTTCAGGAAGTCGAAGGAACTTTGGACCTGACTGCCACTCGGATTCCTCAGTTAAGTCATTTGGACTGGCCCCTCTGGTTATGATATCTGCAATGTTCTCGGGCCCTGGAATCCACCACCAGTCTTGGACATTTGTGCTGCTTTGGATCTCGCCGACTCGGTTGGCAAAGAAGGTCTGGTAACCATAACTCTCCCGCTGGATTGCGCCTAGGACGGTCTGACTGTCGACGAGATGGTACCACTTCTCAACATCGATTCGGCAGTGTCTCTGGAAGTAGTTCTTCAACCGGGCGGCAAAGACTGCTCCACACATCTCCGCCTTCACAGGGTCACCCTTGTGGTCGAGAGGGGTCAGCTTGGCCTTAGATTCAACTAGCCTCACAACAACACCATGGCTGCAGCTCCAGCGTAGGTACAGCACAGCGCCATATGCGTGCTCACTGCCATCAGAGAAGGTGATGCCACTTGGTTTTGCACGTGGATTTGGTGGTGTCAGGGGTCTGGTGAATCTGAGTTGGCTCAGCTCTGCATAGTCTTCTAGGAGCTTTATGGCATCTTCTCTGAGTCCTTTGGACAAGGCGGCATCCCAGGTGTCTTCTATGCAGTACATGACTTTTGCTTCTTGAAAAGCTCTTCGGATGAGGATGGCTCCCTTCTGCTTTGCAGGAGCCACGAGGCCGAGTGGATCATAGAGACCAGAGACTTGGCTCAACAGTTCTCTTCTGGTGAATGGATCTGGGGTTTGTCTTCTTACTTCATCTCTCAGTAAGTCCTGACCAAGGCGCATTTTCCTCTTCTTCTTGGAGAAGTTCACTGCAACCATGACATGTAGTGTGTCATCCTCAATGGTGTAACCAAGGCCGAGGGCTTTGTTATCCTCTTCAGTGAGCTGGTTTGGCAGGATCATGGTCTTTGACTCCATCTTCTCACCTCTCGGCCCTTTCCTCCCACTTTGATCGGAGTAGACCCAGGGCTTCATGATGAATCCTCCAGCTTTAAGGATCTGTTCGATGTTGGATGTGAGGAGTTTGAGGTGCTGGAGGTTGTTGTGAGAGGTCAGGATATCATCCACATATGCATCTTCCTCTATCACACGTTTCTCTTCTTTGAAGTGTTTGAATGAAGGCAAGTTGGCGGTCTCTCTCATGGCGACTTGGGCTATGCAACCAGCAGGTTTGTCTCCCATGTTGACCCTTGTTATGGCGAAGTCTTCTATTTCAGCCTTTTCAGTGTCACGCCACAGGAACCTGTGCAGGTGGACCTCTCTCTCTTCCAACCAGACAGAGTTGTACATCTTGCGGATGTCACCGAGGGCAGCAAAGACACCAGCTCGGAACCTCAGTAGGACAGCTCTGATTGGGTTCAGGACGTCAGGACCTTTGATTAGTATGTCGTTCAAACTCAGGCCTCTGTACTTCTGGCTGCTGTTCCATACTAGCCTCACTGGGGTGGAGACTGAATGTGGATTTGGTGCAATCAGGTGACTTATGTACCACACTGGCCCAGTCCAACTCTGCAGAACCTCTTTGGATAGCTTCACTGCAGCTTTGCGATGAAGCATTTCATGGACTTGTGACATGTAGGCTGTCTTCAACTCCGGTTCCTTTGCCAGCTGCTTCTCTGTCCTGAGGAATGTGGCTTCAACCGCTCTCCTGTTGTTGGGTAGAGATGCTGGATCTTCTGTCCAGGGATACTTGGCATGCCAGTGGGGATCAGGGCTGTGATGGTCTCCATTCACATACATCAACCCGTTCTTCACTATCTCCATCTCTCTTTCTTCAGCCAGTGTCATTTCTTTTCCCCCGGGTTGGCAATTCCCACAGCGACATCCTCCACATCTTGGCTCACAAGCAGCTCCAATACTTTCCCACTTCCACCACTTCAGAAAGTCTCTGCTGCTAGTGGCTGTATTGGACTGGGTGTGGGGCTTGTCGGGAGACTGGCAGGAGATTGGATCTCTACAGATGAGTTCACTGTATTTGACTGCTGCAGTTCTCATGGATCTTGCGAAGTGTGTCTTTGATGTGTGGGCCATTAAGGTGACTTCTTCAAAGAGGTCCGGGTGTGTGCCTCCGATCGTCTTGCCGAGGGGGCCGTCCCAGAGCACAAGGTTGCCAACAGAACGAACCTTCTGGGGTACTAGCTGGCCTTCCTTGTGGCTGATCAGGAGTTGCACCTCTTTGGGTCTAGCAAGGTCTCTTAGGGGAACATCTGGGAAGATTTTCTGTAGCTTAATAGCTGGAACATGTCTGTGAAACTCTGCAATCTTATCAAGGCCATAGCAGATTAGTTGATGTGACCTGAGGGTCCCTCTCGGAGTGTTGACCCGAATCTTGAGGAGGTAGCGCTTAGTTGCAACAGACACCTTCATCCCTCCAACGCCGTAAACCACCAGTGTCACATCTTCACCTCTCAGGTTCAACTTGCTGGCAGCTCTATGTGTTATATAGTTCGTGTCTGATGCCAGGTCGATGAGGGTCCCAATTCTCTGTCCATCGTTGGCAGTGACATCAAAGAGCATCAGGATCACTGGATACTCATGCAAGCCATTTTCCTCTAGAAGACCTCTTTCAACTGCTGTGGTGTTGTATGCTCTGGATGTGACGTTGCAGAAGGTGTCTCGACACTGCTGCGCCAGCTCAGGGGTAAGCCTGGATAGGAAGTCTTTTTGAGCTTCGGTGTATCTTTTCCCCTCAGCTCTCACTGGACTGGATTTAGGTGTTCTTTGGGACTGGGGTCTGGCAACTGGACAGAGAAGGTAATGATGTTGGTCTTTGCACTCTGGGTTCCCGCACAGATACGTGGTGTTTCTGCAGGGGTCGCTGCTGTGGACCTCGAGACATCTCTTGCAGGCACCGAGCTGTTGTGCTGCATCCCTCTTCTCCGATGGCTTTAGGTTGATCCTAAACCTTCTGCAGAAATAGAGTCTTCTTCTGTGCTTTGGGTCACCACAAATGATGCAGCCTGCTGTTTCACTGCTGGACTTGGCTGACTTTGTTCTGGCATACTTGATGAGCTTAGTCTGCTCCTTGGCGGGTTCAAAGACGTTGCTCAGTTGATCTAGTTGCTCATATATAGATTCTTGGGACTTTAGGAATGTGATGAGCTTGTCGAAGCGGTTCTGGGGGTTAACAGATTTTTCACAGATTAAAGACAGACTCAAAAGATGGTAACTTTAAGCGCAAATGTTTAGTTATATTATTGTTATTGCTCTCAGGAAATGTTGAGACTAATCCAGGCCCTGATACACCTACACAATGTTTTACACCTGCGGATTTTAAAACTAGATCTGGTCTTGGGATTATTCATATCAATGTTCGGAGTTTACTCCCTAAACTTGATATGATAAAGATCTGGATAAACTCAACAAATGCTGATATTGTAGTCTTATCTGAGACTTGGCTTAAACAATCTGTGCTTGATAAAGATATTTACATTCATGGCTATAATGTCTATCGTACTGACCGACAAAGAAAAGGTGGCGGAGTGGCCATATATATTAAGCAGAGGTTTGATGTTAAATTAGTCCTCTCTGAATCAGTAAGTAAAGAACTTGAACTGTTAGCACTTGAAATTGAATTAGCTAGAAATCACCACATTATGGTAGTGGGGTGTTATAGGCCTCCATCTGCCCCTAGTAATTCTCTATCTACTCTTGTGAAGCTTCTGTCTCAACTGAAATACAATGAAATAGTGATGGTTGGTGATCTGAACTGGGACTGGCTCACATCTGTGTCTGACTCTTTGAAAGCACAGTGTGAATCTCTAAATTTAACACAATTAATTAACTCAGCTACAAGACCTAATCCTAAATGCCCTCAAAAAGCTACACTCATTGACTTAATTCTAACAAATATGCCCTTTAAATTTGTTGCATCTGGTGTTTTCCCTAATGATGTGAGTGATCATTGTGTGATTGCAGTAGTGCGAGACACAAGGATTCCTAAAAGCAAGCCTCGTCTTGTTGAAAAACGTAATATGAAATTATTTGAGATGCAAGCTTTTTTACATGACTTGCATCTTTTTAATTGGGATAGAATTGCTCTTTTTGATAATGTTGAACTGGCTTGGAAATATTTTCACGAAAACTTCTTGAGTATAGTGAACAAACATGCCCCTTTTAGAAAATTTAGGGTTAAAGGTCGTGACAATCAGTGGTTTACATCGGACCTGTCAGATGTATTGCATGAGCGTAATGCTGCTTGGGCCAGGGCACGCAAGTCAGGGTTAGAAGCGGATTGGTTGAATTTTAGACAATTAAGAAATCAATTTACTTCTCTCATTCGGAAAGTCAAATCAGAATTTTATTTCTCCACAACAACAGAAAACCTCAAACACCCAAAGAAGTTTTGGAAAATCATCAAATCTTTGTCCGGCTGCTGTAATTCAGTCAATCTCCCACCTAGTATACTTGTTGATGGTGTCAGAGTAAGTGACAGAAGAGAAATGGGTAGTCATTTTAATAATCATTTTATTTCCTCTGGTTTTCTCTACAATTCTGACAACTCTACTGAAGTTCCGCTAACTCCGGAAAGAACCGTTGAAAATACCCAGGTTTTTAACTTTACGCCCTTTACCACAACAGAGGTCATGAGGGCTCTAAAGCAACTTAAACCTAGAAAGCCAGCTGGCTCAGATAAGTTGGAGCCGATCTTTTTAAAGTTGGCAGCTGAAATTATAGCTGAACCACTGACTCACATTTTTAACCTTACTCTAATTTCAAATGAAATCCCTTTGGATTGGAAATCTGCCCTTGTAATCCCCCTATTAAAAGGAGGTGACCCTAGTAATCTAAATAATTACAGACCGATCTCTAAACTCTCTGTTCTGGCAAAAGTGCTTGAATCCCTTATCAGTGAACAGATAAAAGACTTTTTGGACACCAACTTTATCCTGTCACCATTTCAGTCAGGTTTTCGCAGAAATCACAGTACTGTTACTGCTGCTATGAAGTTTATAAATGATGTAACTGAAGCTCTTGACAAGAAGCAGTGCTGTCTGTCCCTCTTTATTGACTTTTCAAAGGCATTTGATACTGTTGATCATGTCATTTTAATCAAACGTCTTTCAGCTATTGGTTTTTCTCAGCAAGCAGTTGGATGGTTTGCAAATTACCTCACAAGTAGAACTCAGGCTGTTCAGATAGAAGGTTCCTCCTCGGACGTACTGCAAGTGAAAAAGGGTGTCCCTCAAGGTTCTGTGTTGGGCCCATTATTATTCACTATTTACATAAATAATCTTGGACAGAATATTCCGAACTCAACTTTCCATTTCTATGCTGATGATACTGTCATATACTGTACAGCACCCACTCCTGCTGAGGCCTTTAAATATCTACAACATGCATTTAACAGAGTACAAGAACAACTTTGCTATCTTCAACTGGTTTTAAATGCAGAGAAAACAAAGTGTATGTTCTTTACCACATCAAAAACTGTAAGATCAGCACTGTGTGAGAACATTTTAACAAGAAATGGGCAACAAATTATGTTAGTATGTGCTTTTAAATATTTAGGATTTTTAATTGATGACCACTTGAGTTTTAAGGAGCACATTCAGTATGTTGTAAAAAAACTGAAACTTTTACTGGGATTTTATTATAGAAACAAGTCTTGCTTTTCTTTTACTGTGAAACAGAAATTGGTGGAAACAACCTTCTTACCTGTTATTGACTATGGAGATGTGTTGTACATGAATGCTACTGCTGGTTGTCTCCACAAGCTGGATAGTGTGTACCACGGTGCACTGAGATTTATCACCAACTGCGCTCCCCTTACTCACCATTGCGTATTATACTCAATGGTTAACTGGACATCTTTATGTGCTCGACGCCTCAATCATTGGTATGTGTTCATCTACAAAACCATTCTGGGTATCACTCCATCTTATCTGTCTTGTCTTTTAACAAAGAAACAAGGAAGTCACAATCTTCGTTCAATGAATGTTCTGCAATTTGTCGTCCCCAAAGTAAGAACTGAACTGGGCAAGAAAGCATTTAGGTTTTCAGCAGCGAAGGCTTGGAATAACCTACAATCAAATATTAAACTTCAAACCCTTGTTACGTTGAATGAGTTTAAAGCTTCTGTGAAAGGACTGCAGTCTACCTTGTCTGTATGCACATGTGTTATGTGAGCAAGTTTTAATGTCGTAAATGTGATGTTTTATGTATTTGTTGACTGTTTTTAATGTAACCTTGCTGCTGCCCTCTTGGCCAGGTCTCCCTTGGAAAAGAGATCTTTGATCTCAATGGGATTTTACCTGGTTAAATAAAGGCTAATAATAATAATAATAAACAGTGTTTCCTCTGTCAGCAGCATAGGTGAGCCAGTCTTTCTTCAGAGTTTCTGGGAGTTTGCTCTCGATGGATCTAATCACCAGTGGGTTCTTTAAGGCGTCTGCATTATCCAGTTCGTTTAGATCATAAAGGGCCTTTACCACAGTTTGGATGAGCTCTACGATTTTCCTTGGATGGCCGCTCCTGGCTGATGGTCTTGCTTGTAGCTCTTCTATGATCTCAAGAGCAATGCTGGCTTGGTTCCCAAACCGGTTTTCCAGGACTCTGAAGATCTCATCTGCTGAGCTGCACGTTGACAGACGTAGTTCCCTGGCCACCTTTTCATCAAGGCTATCCAGTAGTTGGAATTTCTTAACCTCTGAAGATCCGGTTGGTTCACCTTGCTTCTGCAGAGCCTCCCATTCCTTCCTCCATCTGTAGTAGTTTCGCTGGTTGCCGGCAAACTTTGGTAAGGCTGTGGCCTTTAGCTTTATCGCTGCCACTGGAGCTGAGCTGCGGGCTGAGATGGGCTGGGGTCCAGCGTCTTTCTTTATACTTGCTGCTTGGATGAGGGGGGCCTTCTGTGACACCAGCTTGGGAAGGACCACCTCGAGCTCTCTTAAACGGTAATCAAAGTCCTTTTTCTCGGCAAGCGGAGCCCAGTGGTTCCAGTTCTGGTGCGCTTCCTTTGCCTTGTCCACCAACTTCTGTAGGTGGGTCAGCATGAACTCACAAGCCTCCAGAGTTGTGTCTGGCTGGAAGGAGACGTTCCTGAATTCGGCCTCTGCAACTTGTAGAGCCAGGGAAAGTTCCTTTTCTCCATATGTGGTCCAGAGCGTCTCTCGGATTAGGAGTTTGACTTCTTTCGTCTTCTGCTCACATTCTTTCTCCGTCTTTGCTATGTCGGCTTTCTGGGGGTCGCTCAGCTCCTCAGCGTCTGCCATGTAAGCGGCTTCCACTTCTTCGTTTGCCTCGAAGACACGAGAGCTCTCTAGCATCAGCTTCTTGAAGTTCTCCTGTAACTCCTCCTTAGACATCTCTATGTAGGTTCTCGTAATGTTGTTGGCAAGGCGGGAGAACTGTCTCTTAGCTGTGGTCCTCTCCACTTTCAGTTCATCTGTTGGCTTTGGATCAGCCATCTTGCTCTCTTTGGCTGACAGACAGCAGTCTTTGTCCTCCAGGCCCCAGGTGGAGTGTCCTCCCTCTCGGTGGTGGCCGCAAGTGGAGTCTTTTGCTGGTCACAGACGGTTTTTCACTGTCAGGTGTATTTATAACGACATGGCTTCCCACACTTGAAAAGGAAGGACTCGATGAGGCTCAGGATTTCACTCGTATTTCAGTTTATTAACTGGAATCTTGGAAGGTGAGAAACCGGTAGTCCGTTTGGTTTGAGTCCTTTTTCCCATGCGTTTGTGAAGTGCTTTCGTGGTTTTAGTGATCGTCTCTGTCTCTGCTGCTCTCAGCTCCGTCCTGCACACTGCTGGAGAGCGCACCTGGTGAGGCGCGCCGCGGAGCAGCGCTTCTGCTGTGACGCGCATGCAGCGCTTCTGCTGTGACGCGCATGCAGCGCTTCTGCTGTGACGCGCATGCAGCGCTTCTGCTGTGACACGCATGCAGCGCTTCTGCTGTGACGCGCATGCAGCAGCACAGCCGCTGTCACACACACACCTTCAGCCGCACCTCCAGGCAGATCGCCGCAACAGTTACTAAACATGTCAGACCTTAGTCAATCTAAAAGGCCTCGTTACGATTCTCAACTTATCCATGACAAAGCCAGGAACAAAACCAGCCTTTGAAAGATGGCGAAGATTTTTTCATCTGATGCCAAACTTGCTAATTTTGTAGGTGTACATCTCAGTCATATTTGGATACTTGATGCATGCTAACGTTATCATGCAAACATTTAAAACACATTTGTCAGGCACGAAAATCAAAGTAGTACATTATGGTACTTGACGCATGTTACAGTTAGCATTTTAGCATGCTAACATTAGCATGCTAGCTTTTTTAGATAGACCAATATATACAGGTATTTCAGTAATGCTAACAGTGGTAAAAAAAAAGGAGCTAAACCGGAAGGTAAAGCTCTCAATTTACCGGTTGATCTATGTCCCTATCCTCACCTATGGTTATGATCTTTGGGTTATGACCGAAAGGACAAGATGACGGGTACAAGCGGCCAAAATTAGTTTCCTCCATCGGGTGCAGGTTTAGCCCTTAGAGATAGGGTGAGAGGTTCTGGCATTCGGGATAAGATCAAAGTAAAGCCGCTGCTCCTCCACATGGAGAGGAGCCAAATGAGGTGGTTCGAGCATCAGGTCAGGATGCCCCTCGAACGCTTCCCTGGGAAGGTGTTTGGGGTATGTCCAACTGGTAGTAGGCCACGGGGAAGACCCAAGACATGTTGACATTTTAGTTTGGCTTTGGCTCTTTAGCATTCACACATAATTTCTACCATACCAAGATTGCATTTTCTAGTTCTTTGAAATCAATTTAAATATCGCATTGGTTTTAAAGGTGAAAACTACCAAAATGGCCCAGATCAAGATCCTAAGGCCCAAAGACAACATGTTTCTTATCTTTAAGATGTCCAAGATGTCTGGAATCTTCACCTTCATTGGACATACTAGTCAGTTTGTATGCAGTAGTTACAACACTTCACCAGTGTTGCCTGCAAAATCAGTTTTCAAAAACACCACATGGTGGGGCTGTTGGATCTCATAAGTCGTAAGGACTGACTTGAAAGCTCAATGCGCTCCACAAGGACCCAGCTGCACCTTTAGGGTGTTTAAAAACCTTCTAGGGTTCCTTCTAGTCATTTTAGAAATAATCTCAACCCGCATTCTTTTTCTTCAGGTCGACAACAGTTGTCCAATGTCCAGTTCTTGGACATTCTTGGACTTTTTTTTTTTTTAGCAGCCTTTCATGATCTCTGCAGTCTACCTTCTTAGTGGACCATGACCGAAGATCCTGAGGTCTAAAGACTGACAGCAGGTTTCTTTTCTGTAAGATGTCACACATCTGTGATTTAGACCAGGGGGTGTCAAAGTCAAGTCACATATAATCTAAGAAGGCACTATGAAACGTCTAAGAAACACAAAGACAAGAATATGGACACGGAACAAAGGCTACAGAAGGTGGAAGAATTAAAACAAGGTCTTAAGTCCCGACAGGCTCTGTTCATTAAAGCCACTTCACAAAGCTATGGTGTCATTTTGATAACTGACACCATGTTTAATTATAATTGTAATATTTGAATGATGGTAAATGAATGTGTTGTGGCAGTATGCAGATTTCACCTGTGCGGCGGTTTGTGGAAACAATCGGTTGCAAACATTTTTAATAAACTGCCAACGTTAGAATGCTAAACAGGAAGTGCTTGAAGTTTAATGGCTTTGTAAAAACACTGAGACAAAGTCTAAGTTCATTGTGTTCTTCATGGTGTTTTTGAAACTGCACCAATTTTTTCCTCAGAGTTTTCAACATACGTCAAGTGTTTTGCCAAGAGGATTATTTGCAGTATGTACATTTCCGCAAATCACAGGGCCAACACAAGATAGACAGACAACATTCACACTCACATTCACACACTAGGGCCAATCTAGTGTTGCCAATCAGCCAATCCCCAGGTGCATGTTTTTGGAGGTGGGAGGAAGCCGGAGTACCCGGAGGGAACCCACGCAGTCACAGGGAGAACATGCAAACTCCACACAGAAAGATCCCGAGGGCAGGATCGAACCCAGGACCTTCGTATAGTGAGGCAGATGCACTAACCCCTGTTCCCCCGTGCTGCCCCTTATCTGTACTGTAAAGTTCAAATTTGAATGACAATAAAAGGAAGTCTAAGTCTAATAACACTTATATAAGACTTAACATTTTTGTGGCTCCAGACAGATTTTTTCTTTTTGTATTTTTGGTCCAATCTGGCTCTTTCAACATTTTGGGTTGCCGACCCCTGGACTAGTCTGATGGCATACACAGTTTTCAACACTTCAACTGTGTTGCCTGCACAATTAGTTTAAAAAAGACCACATGGTGGTGCTGCTGGACCCCCGAAGTCATAAGTATTGACTTGAAAACTGAATGAGCTCTACAGAGACCCAGCTGTTACTTAAGTCCCAGAGTTCCTTCTCATCCCTTTACAGGGTATCTGAACCAGAATTATTCGTCTTGAGGCTGACAACAGTTGTCCAATGTGCGGTTCTTGGACTTTTTACCAGATCCTTGCAGGCATGACCTAGTTCCTGAGGTCTAACGACGGACAGCAGGTTTCTATTCTTTAAGACGTCCTTGATTTCATTGCCTTCAGGTCTTCAGACCAATGAATTTGACTCAAAACATCAGCACCATGAGATCGTGAAGAACTATTCCAGCTATAAGAATGTTTTCTTTCTTGCACTTTGCTTTGAGGTCGCATGTGACATTTCCCCGCGGTCGATCTTTTCCTATTGTGAGTGACATTTGCAACCAGTCCATCATTTGGAACGGGTTTCAGAAATGCAAGCAGTGATCCACACCCACCGAATGTCTCCATGTTGGCTTGCCGGGAACCTGAGCATGCAGTTTGAAGGTTGAAAGTTGAACGCCACAATGCTGGTGGGTAGAAAAATGAATGAATCCACAACCTTGAGGTAGGAATACACGGGCAGCTAGCCTGACAGTCTTGTTATAAATGAATGCTTGATCTGATAGACCAGCGCTCCCGACTGAAGGAAGAATTTAAGATTGGATGCTTGATGATCCCGCATCTCATTAAGACTTGCAGGTAGGAGACATTTTTTATCGCTTTTGGGCTCATTGAAAGTCTGAAGTGGTTTCCTCATTAAAATGATTATGGACTTCACTCGTAATAACCAAGGTGAATAAAACTTTGAAACTATGAGACACAGACGTAACCGATGTGTTAATTAGTTGTTTTAATTTCAGCAATAGGTCTTGAAAGTGTGACTTAGTAAACGCAACGCATTATGTCGATACTACAATGGATTAGTGTTTCCCCGATACTGTCAAGACTTGGACTTTGGGGTTTGTTTTCCCGGAAGGCAACGGAAAGTTGGCGCGGGCAAGACGTGAATGTAAGTACATGATTTATTTAACACTATCAAAAAAGAACAAACAAAAGGCGCGCACAATGGCGGAGAACAAACTTGACTATTGAAACAAGACTTGCACAAGGGCAGAAACTATAAACAATAAACAAAAACTTACTTGGCATGGAACGGTGAAACAAACAGCGTGAACTGAGCATGGAATCGTAAACATGGCATGAAGCAGAGTGATGATAATGTCGCCAGCCCGACTGCCTGGCAACTGAAAGCTTAAATAATCGTGGCATGATTACAACAGGTGCGTGTGTCCAAATGAGTCCGGTGCGTGAGTCCAAAAACAGCTGAAACTAATAAGTAGTCATGGAAACAAAACAAGCAAGAGTGCACAACCAGGAACTAAAAAGAGTCCAAAAAATAAACAGCCCATGGCCAAACAAAAACATGATCAACAGACATGACAGATACCAATACCGGTACCAAAATTATTTCGATACTTTTCGGTACTTTTTGATACTTTTCTAAATAAAGGGCACCACAAAAAATGGCATTATTGGCTATATTTTAACAAAAAATCTTAGAGTACATTAAACATATGTTTCTTATTGCAAGTTTGTCCTTAAATAAAATAGTGAACATACAAGACAACTTGTCTTTTATTAGTAAGTAAACAAACAAAGGCTCCAAATTTAGTCTGCTGACATATGCAGTAACATATTGTGTCATTTATCATTCTGTTATTTTGTCAACATTATTAAGGACAAGTGGTAGCAAATGAATTATTAATCTACTTGTTCACTTACTGTTAATATCTGCTTACTTTGTCTTTTAACATGTTCTATCTACACTTCTGTTAAAATGTAATAATCACTTATTTTTCTGTTGTTTGATACTTTACATTAGTTTTGGATGATACCACAAATTTAGGTATCAATCCGATACCAAGTCATTACAGGATCATACATTATGCCCGTGGTTTCAGCACATGGAAGCCCGGATTTAACTTCGAGGAATGACCCAGGATGTGATGAAGTATATCCAGGTAGTGGTTGTGTTGTAGTGGCCGGGTGACTGCCGTAGCAGTGACGTTCGCTATCAGTGAGTCTACAGTAGAACACACTCAAGGCTACTATATCGGGTGAAAGGAGACTATATGGCTGTTATGTCATGTTTAAAAGGCTGTTAAATTAAAAAATGTTTTTAGAATTTTTTTTGTGCTGTAACTATGAAAATATTCAATTTATTTACAAACCCCGTTTCCATATGAGTTGGGAAATTGTGTTAGGTGTAAATATAAACAGAATACAATGATTTGCAAATCCTTTTCAACCCATATTCAGTTGAATATGCTACAAAGACAACATATTTGATGTTCAAACTGATAAACTTCTTTTTTTTGCAAATAATCTATAAATTTAGAATTTGATGCCAGCAACACGTGACAAAGAAGTTGGAAAAGGTGGCAATGAATACTGATAAAGTTGAGGAATGCTCATCAAACACTTATTTGGAACATCCCACAGGTGAACAGGCAAATTGGGAACAGGTGGGTGCCATGATTGGGTATAAAAGTAGATTCCATGAAATGCTCAGTCTTTCACAAACAAGGATGAGGCGAGGGTTACCACTTTGTCAACAAATGCGTGAACAAATTGTTGAACAGTTTAAGAAAAACCTTTCTCAACCAGCTATTGCAAGGAATTTAGGGATTTCACCATCTACGGTCCGTAATATCATCAAAGTGTTCAGAGAATCTGGAGAAATCACTGCACGTAAGCAGCTAAGCCCGTGACCTTCCATCCCTCAGGCTGTACTGCATCAACAAGCGACATCAGTGTGTAAAGGATATCACCACATGGGCTCAGGAACACGTCAGAAACCCACTGTCAGTAACTACAGTTGGTTGCTGCATCTGTAAGTGCAAGTTAAAACTCTCCTATGCGAGGCGAAAACCGTTTATCAACAACACCCAGAAACGCCGTCGGCTTCGCTGGGCCTGAGCTCATCTAAGATGGACTGATACAAAGTGGAAAAGTGTTCTGTGGTCTCAATTTGTTTTTGGAAACTGTGGACATTGTGTCCTCCGGACCAAAGAGGAAAAGAACCATCCGGATTGTTATAGGTGCAAAGTTCAAAAGCCAGCATCTGTGATGGTATGGGGGTGTATTAGTGCCCAAGACATGGGTAACTTACACATCTGTGAAGGCGCCATTAATGCTGAAAGGTACATACAGGTTTTGGAGCAACATATGTTGCCATCCAAGCAACGTTACCATGGACGCCCCTGCTTATTTCAGCAAAACAATGCAGAGCCACGTGTTACATCAACGTGGCTTCATAGTAAAAGAGTGCGGGTACTAGACTGGCCTGCCTGTAGTCCAGATCTGTCTCCCATTGAAAATGTGTGGCGCATTATGAAGCCTAAAATACCACAACGGAGACCCCCGGACTGTTGAACAACTTAAGCTGTACATCAAGCAAGAATGGGAAAGAATTCCACCTGAGAAGCTTCAAAAATGTGTCTCCTCAGTTCCCAAACGTTTACTGAGTGTTGTTAAAAGGAAAGGCCATGTAACACAGTGGTGAACATGCCCTTTCCCAACTACTTTAGCATGTGTTGCAGCCATGAAATTCTAAGTTAATTATTATTTGCAAAAAAAAAATAAAGTTTATGAGTTTGAACATCAAATATGTTGTCTTTGTAGTGCATTCAACTGAATATGGGTTGAAAAGGATTTGCAAATCATTGTATTCCGTTTATATTTACATCTAACACAATTTCCCAACTCATATGGAAACGGGGTTTGTATAACAATCCTACATTGCGTGAATTTTGTTTACCACGGTCAGGCCTGGAAACAGTTAACGAGGGACTTGTGAATCCCAATTGGAAAAGGTACTTCAATTAATTAATGTGAAAACATTTGAATGCTTGTAATCTAAATTATTTTAGCAAAACTTCACATTTTTGTTGTTTATTCTATAGTTTTCACAATGCATTTCATCTTCAACACCGTCAGCTCCACATGACATTGGTGAGCCTTTGAAGAGTGCGATGTGGAATGACAATGCGGGACATGCAATGCTATCAACACAGAATGCTAACAACGCAGCAAATCTGTCAAGTTGACCAACTTTTGGGAGAGCAACTTACGCCCGTGGTTTTAGCACATGGATGCCCAGTTCTAAGTTAGAGGAATTACCCAGGATGTGACGAAGTATTTCCAGGTCGTGGTTGTGTTGTAGTGGCCGGGTAACAACCATAGCAATGGAGCCTGTAGCATCCTCAGGGCTAGCAGTGAGTACTGTAAAGGATATATAAAAGAAGTGTAAAAGTGACACAATAGCTTTTATTTCATGTTTAAACCTAAAACGCCAAACGTATCATAAGTGATACATACGTTTTTGAGCCCTCTCCATCATTATTGTCGTTTGTTTTTTTTCCTAAAAAGCACGACACATCATAACTGATGTATGCAATAAATGTAGAATCCACACGAGGGCAGTAATTGACTTATTAGAGGGCTGTCCAGTTATCCTGCAAGATTGCCACAAAGAAGACACGAGAGACACCAGATTTATGAAGACAGCCTTTACCAAATTTGAAAGGGATAAGGTAAGACGCATCAGTATAAACAGGTCATTCCTTGATGTAGTGTGAAATCACTTATTTCATTTATTTTTTTGACAGTAAAACTGTGTTGAAAATGTGTGTATCCAATATGATACAACAAGTGATTTTAAATAGGCAGACAAACAATGTGGTAGCTTGCAGTAAAATAATTATTATTTATTGATTAAACGAGCGAGCGCAACAGGGGAGTGCTCTGAACGGACAAACAGTGAGGGAAACAAAACCAAAATGCTGGAACACAGCAAAAACACTTACTCGGAAGGTGGAGCAGACGGCGTCCACAAAGTATGTGTGTACTAGAGCTCAGCATCGAACAAATCCTTAACAGTCACCAGTGAATCGTGAATAATTATAACTGCACCTTACATTATAGCTGTCTGGTTTTTATGAGAGAGAGATAAAAAAATCACATTAATAAACACAAAAATATGTTTTTTTCAGATGACAAATAATTACACCATAGAAGATGCTTTGAAAATGAAAAAGGATGTATTCAAGTGATCTGGAGCAGCCGGGGGAAGATAACAACGACAAATGTTCTCTTTATGTTTGGAAATAACATGATGGATATTTCTGTGTATTCCATTACAACTGGTTTTGTTATAAGAATAAAATAACTAGTTTGTGACCTGCTGTATCAAATATGATACAAATTGAAAATCATATATGGAAAACGATTTTTGTCAAAAAGGACCAATAAAAGCTCCAGTTTCAAATAATTAGACTTAGACAAACTTTAATGATCCACAAGGGAAATTGTTCCACACAGTAGCTCGGTTACAAAGGATGGAAAGTGTAAGGATGGAAAGGATAATGCAGGTATAAAGTAGACTTAATTGGACATTTCTGTCAATGATTTAGTGGTTTAGGCTTTAAAGCATTAGATGGATATAATTATAGTGACACATTTGTTGTAACTGTGAATTTATTTGATTTATTAATATTAATCCATTCATCCATTTTCTATAATCCTACTTTCCAAAAAATGTGCTTACCACCATCAAGCCTGGAACCAATTAGCTGCGATAAAACGAGGGAATGTACTTCATTGAATTCCAGCAAATACCTTTTTGCAAGCTTGAAATGAAAATGTTTCAGCAAAATTTCACATTTTTGTCGTTTATTCTGTAGTTTTTTTCACAGTGCTGATGATGCAAGACCTGAACTCGAGAATCAAAAGGTACCCGTCTGATATTCAATCCGAGTGGTGGCTGCGCTTTTGGTTTCCATGGCGATGGTCACCTGTATCATCATGCTGGAAAAAGATGTCCTTGCTTGCTTGGCACTTGCATTCCAAGAGCTGCTGAGAAGAACCGGATTAGGATTAGGATTATCTGATGTGTGTTTGCACTTGTTTTATTAATAACAGGCTGGATTGTGACTAGTGTTGTCCCGATACCAATATTTCTGTACCGGGACCAAAATGTATTTCGACACTTTCTGATACTTTTTTAAATAATGGGGACCACAAAAAATTGCATTATTGTTTCTATTTTAACAAAAAATCTTAACACAAACCTTCCTAATTGTTAGAAATCCCACTGTTTATATTAAACATGCTTCACTTATGAGAGTATTTGGAGAGCGCCGTTTTGTCCCATTAATTTCAGCGATCCTTGAACTCATCGCAGTTTGCTTACATCTACAACTTTCTCCGATGCTGCTACAGAAAGACGTGTTTTTTTGCCACTTCTTTTGTCTCATTTTGTCCACCAAACCTTTTATTCTGTGCGTCAATGCAAAAAGGTGAGCTTTGTTGATGTTATTGACTTGTGTGGAGTGCTAATCAGGCACATTTGGTCAGTGCATGACAGCAAGTTAATTGATGCTAACATGTTATTTAGGCTAGCTATATGTACATATTGCATCATTATGCCTCATTTGTAGGTATATTTGAGCTCATTTAATTTCCTTAAAGTCCTATGTGAATTTAATTTATATTTGCATGTCTCATGACACATTATCTGTATGTAATATTGCTTGTATTTCAGATAGTTGTTTGTGTGCCATGTTGTTCCAGACCACAGCAAACATTACCCAGCTCGCAAAGATTGTAATAAATCCATTAGAAGAAGACAGCCTGCCGTTTCCTTAAACTTGGACTCACACATCTATACTTTTGGCCATTCTGAGTCAGTAATTTCCAGAATGTATTTCATCCCGTGAGAAGTCTCCGTTTTACTAATGATTTTCAATGTTAAAAAAATAAACTCTAAGTCCAAAAAAAGGGACTAAAGAGTACTGATTGCCAGTTCATACACCGGCTCTCATAATAAGTCTGGTAAGTCCGAAAGAGTAAGAGATGGTACAGTATTATCTACAAACCCCGTTTCCATATGAGTTGGGAAATTGTGTTAGATGTAAATATAAACGGAATACAATGATTTGCAAATCATTTTCAACCCATATTCAGTTGAATATGCTACAAAGACAACATATTTGATGTTCAAACTGATAAACGTTTTTTTTTTTTTTGCAAATAATCATTAACTTTAGAACTTGATGCCAGCAACACGTGACAAAGAAGTTGGGAAAGGTGGCAATAAATACTGATAAAGTTGAGGAATGCTCATCAAACACTTATTTGGAACATCCCACAGGTGAACAGGCAAATTGGGAACAGGTGGGTGCCATGATTGGGTATAAAAGTAGATTCCATGAAATGCTCAGTCATTCACAAACAAGGATGGGGCGAGGGTCACCACTTTGTCAACAAATGCGTGAGCAAATTGTTGAACAGTTTAAGAAAAACCTTTCTCAACCAGCTATTGCAAGGAATTTAGGGATTTCACCATCTACGGTCCGTAATATCATCAAAGGGTTCAGAGAATCTGGAGAAATCACTGCACGTAAGCAGCTAAGCCCGTGACCTTCGATCCCTCAGGCGGTACTGCATCAACAAGCGACATCAGTGTGTAAAGGATATCACCACATGGGCTCAGGAACACTTTAGAAACCCACTGTCAGTAACTACAGTTGGTCGCTACATCTGTAAGTGCAAGTTAAAACTCTCCTATGCAAGGCGAAAACCGCTTATCAACAACACCCAGAAACGCCGTCGGCTTCGCTGGGCCTGAGCTCATCTAAGATGGACTGATGCAAAGTGGAAAAGTGTTCTGTGGTCTGACGAGTCCACATTTCAATTTGTTTTTGGAAACTGTAGACGTCGTGTCCTCCGGACCAAAGAGGAAAAGAACCATCCGGATTGTTATAGGCGCAAAGTTGAAAAGCCAGCATCTGTGATGGTATGGGGGTGTATTAGTGCCCAAGACATGGGTAACTTACACATCTGTGAAGGCACCATTAATGCTGAAAGATACATACAGGTTTTGGAGCAACATATGTTGCCATCCAAGCAACGTTACCATGGACGCCCCTGCTTATTTCAGCAAGACAATGCCAAGCCACGTGTTACATCAACGTGGCTTCATAGTAAAAGAGTGCGGGTACTAGACTGGCCTGCCTGTAGACCAGACCGGTCTCCCATTGAAAATGCGTGGCGCATTATGAAGCCTAAAATACCACAACGGAGACCCCCGGACTGTTGAACAACTTAAGCTGTACATCAAGCAAGAATGGGAAAGAATTCCACCCGAGAAGCTTCAAAAATGTGTCTTCTCAGTTCCCAAACGTTTACTGAGTGTTGTTAAAAGGAAAGGCCATGTAACACAGTGGTGAACATGCCCTTTCCCAACTACTTTGTCACGTGTTGCAGCCATGAAATTCTAAGTTAATTACTATTTGCAAAAAAAAAATAAAGTTTATGAGTTTGAACATCAAATATCTTGTCTTTGTAGTGCATTCAACTGAATATGGGTTGAAAAGGATTTGCAAATCATTGTATTCCGTTTATATTTACATCTAACACCATTTCCCAACTCATATGGAAACGGGGTTTGTACTCACAGATGCTACCTGGTGGATGTTTGATCACACTGCAGCTAGTCCTGTATAGTCCCACTCCTTAAGGCTTCAGCCCCACGCAGGATTCTCACAGGAATGAAGCCAAAATACAACCTCGCCTACAAGTTGGCTTGGTTTTTAGCAAACAATTTCAAAACCCGATCATTCCAGTTCAAGAGTGCTGTGACGGAATGTCCCTGAATGTAGCGTGACAGGCAGATGGCGGAACATTCTAGAAAAAAAAAAAAACTCCCACTGTTTTCTCTGCATTAGCTGCGCATCAATAGCACGTCAAACGCCCGCCAGCGTTAATAAAAGTGACCAGCTGGCTCAGGCGGAGACGCCGGCGGCCCCGACAGGGAGTCGCAGCCTCGTCCTGACGCTCGACAGCTTGCATACGCTCAAAAGTCAACGCGGATCTGGCACTATTCTTCTGCTGTCACGTCGCGTTAATTAGCTGCTAGCTTTGATTAGCGCTAAGTGGAGCCGTGGCGACAGGTGAGGAAAACAGTAAGGCAGTACTTCTCAATTGTTTACATCACACCCCGCCAGGAAGCAGAAAACCTTTCGCGACCCCCCCCCCGCCCCACTCTCCGCCGCGACTGTAAATAGTATAACTTGTTAATAAAATTGTTATAAGTACACCTCTGCGTGACAATGCATATTTAACATTAGAGAAAACAAAAACAAAGAAATATAGATCAGCTTACAACAAAGAACCACTTTATTAACATTGTTTTTTTAGTTAGATAAGATTTAAAGTGCATTAACTTGCCTGAAATTTAAAAAAATATAATCCTTATTTAAACTAACATTTTTTTGACTGTCTTGAACCATTTAATACTGAAAAATAAAATTATATAAAGTTAAAGTACCACTGATTGTCACACACACACGAGCTGTGGTGAAATTACCCTCCGCATTTGACCCATCACCCTTGATCACCCCCTGGGAGGTGAGAGGAGCAGTGAGCAGCAGCGGAGGCCGCGCCCGGGAATAATTTTTAGTGATTTAACCCCCAATTCCAACCCTTGATGCTGGGTCTGTCACAACGAGGGTGCAGTTTGCTGCGGTTCGTTCTCTCAACGCAACAAGACGGCTCCGGACGACAGCGTGAAGGTAGGCTTTGGTTTATTAACATAAGTAATCCAAACTACCAACAGTACAGGCAACACAACAAAAAGAAAGGCAGGCGTGCCTAAAACACGAGAGGCTATAATCACTTAAACAGACGCTATGACATGGAACTTACAAAACTTACTTGGGACAGGTGTGACGCAAAAACAATGACTCCACACCGAGTGACCGGAAAAGGCAGAACTAAATAGAGTCTCTGATGAGTGACAGGTGCGCGTGCAGGGCAGGTGAAAATAATAAGTAACCATGGTGATGAAACAAACTCATAAGTGCACAGGCAATAACAAAAGGAGTCCAAAACTACCAGAAAACACAAAACAAACATGATCCGGACCCAGGATCATGACAGGGTCCCATTTTTTTTTATAGTCTTTGGTATGACTCGGCCGGGGTTTGAACTCACAGCCTACCGATCTCAGGGCGGACACTCTAACCCAGTGGTCCCCAATCACCGGGCCGCGGTCAGGTATCAATCGGTCCGTGTACCGGTACCGGGCCGCGCAAGAAATAAAAAAAAATATATATATATATTTTTTTAAATTAAATCAACATAAAAAACACAATATATACATTATATATCAATATAGATCAATACAGTCTGCAGGGATACAGTTCGTAAACATACATAAATGTATTTCTTTATGAAAAATAAAATAAAATTTAAAAAAAATAAAAATCCACCCCCCACCCCCCTGGTCCGTGGGACAAATTTTCAAGCGTTGACCGGTCCCCAGCTACAAAAAGGTTGGGGAGCACTGCTCTAACCCAGTGTTTTTCAACCTTTTTTGAGCCAACGCACATTTTTTGCGTTGAAAAAATCCGGCCCGGAACCAATCGGCCCCGGACCGATTGGTACCGGGCCGCGCAACAAATAAAAAAAAAAATAAATAAATAAATAAAAAAAAAAAAAAATATATATATATATATATTTTTTTTTTAATTAAATCAACATAAAAAACACAATATATACATTATATATCAATATAGATCAATACAGTCTGCAGGGATACAGTCCGTAAGCACACATACATGTATTTCTTTATGAAAAAAATAAATAAATAAATAAAATTAAAAAATCCCCCCCCCGGTCCGTGGGACAAATTTTCAAGCGTTGACCGATCCCCAGCTACAAAAAGGTTGGGGAGCACTGCTCTAACCCAGTGTTTTTCAACCTTTTTTGAGCCAACGCACATTTTTTGCGTTGAAAAAATCCGGCCCGGAACCAATCGGTCCCGGACCGATTGGTACCGGGCCGCGCAACAAATTAAAAAAATAAAATAAAAAAATATATATATATATTTAAAAAAAAAAAATTAAATCAACATAAAAAACACAATATATACATTATATATCAATATAGATCAATACAGTCTGCAGGGATACAGTCCGTAAGCACACATAAATGTATTTCTTTATGAAAAAAATAAATAAATAAATAAAATTAAAAAATCCCCCCCCGGTCCGTGGGACAAATTTTCAAGCGTTGACCGGTCCCCAGCTACAAAAAGGTTGGGAAACACTGCTCTAAACCAGTGTTTTTCAACCTTTTTTGAGCCAAGGCACATTTTTTGCGTTGAAAAAATCCGGCCACCATCAGAAATCATTAAAAAACGAAACTCAGTTAACAGTAAAAAGTCGTTGTCACAATTGTTGGATATGACTTTAAAGCATAACCAAGCATGCATCACTATAGCTCTTGTCTCAAAGTAGGTGTACTGTCACCACCTGTCACATCACCCCCTGACTTATTTGGAGTTTTTTGCTGTTTTCCTGTGTGTAGTGTTTTAGTTCTTGTCTTGCGCTCCTATTTTGGTGGCTTTTTCCTCTTTTTTTTGGTATTTTCCTGTAACAGTTTCATGTCTTCCTTTGAGCGATATTTCCCGCATCTACTTTGTTTTAGCAATCAAGAATATTTCAGTTGTTTTTATCCTTCTTTGTGGGGACACTGTTGATTGTCATGTCATGTTCGGATATACATTGTGGACGCCGTCTTTGCTCCACCGTAAGTCTTTGCTGTCTTCCAGCATTCTGTTTTTGTTTACTTTGTAGCCAGTTCAGTTTTAGTTTTGTTCTGCATAGCCTTCCCTAAACTTCAATGCCTTTTCTTAGGGGCACTCACCTTTTGTTTATTTTTGATTTAAGCATTAGATACCTTTTTACTTGCACACTGCCTCCCGCTGTTTCCGACATCTACAAAGCAATTAGCTACCGGCTGCCACCTACTGATATGGAAGAGTATTACACGGTTACTCTGCCGAGCTCTAGACAGCACCGACACTCAACAACAACACATCATTTGCAGACTATAATTACTGCTTTGCAAAATTTTTTTTTAACCCAAATAGGTGAAAGTAGATAATCTTCAGATTATCTATCCTGAATAACTCAGGATAGCAATATATAAAACACTTCCCAGCATTGATACAATGTTGATTATACGTACCGTATTTTCCAGACCATAGGACACACCGGATTAAATGGTGCACTGCCGATGAGCGGGTCTAGTCAGGTCTATTTTCATACAAAAGTCACACCGGATTATAGGGCGCATTAAAGGAGTCATATTATTATTATTATTATTTTTTTTTTTTCTAAATGTAAAACACTTCCTTGTGGTCTACATAACATGTAATGGTGGTTATTTGGTCAAAATGTTGCATAGAGGATGTTTTACAGATCATCTTCAAGCCGCTTTCTGACAGTCGCTTCAGGATGTGGCGGTCTTATTTACGTGGCTCACCTTCGACAGCGTCTTCTCCCCGCCATCTTTGTTGTAGCGTGCAAGGACTGGAGTGGAAGAAGTGTCAAAACTGTTTTAATGACATTCAGAATTTACTTAAATCCATAACGGAGCATCTCCTCATCCGCCGGAAATGTGTCCCGTGAAAAACCGTCTGACCGGAACTCTCTAATAACTAAAGTTCCTTGGGTGAATAATGTAAACTCACTACACCGGTATGTTTTAGCGCTTTCATGGCGAGTTTACTGACAGATATAAGTAAGAACTTTACACTACTTTATATTAGAAATGGCAACAGCGGAGGATGAACGTCCCATAACAAGAAGAACGTTCGACTGTGCAATGGTTGACTCCATTGTGAGCTGACTTTTGCTAAGGTTTGTTTACGATTTAGAATGCATAACAAAAGAAAAACGTGTGTATTCTTGCCTTTCATAAGGATTGTGAATGATAGGTGAAATTCCAAAAAAAGATAAAATCTAATATTTGCTCATCATCTCATTTGCACTTTTCCCACCTGAAAAAAAAAAAAGCCGGAGCGAAATATAGGGAAAAAAATGGAAATTTGCAAGAGCTCAGCGTGTGTTTGCTGAATTTGTCTTTTTTTTGCTTTGGGCTTTTTTCCCACTTATGTTTGTTTTACATTTTTAATGCCAAGACAGACTTATTTTTCCTCAAAATCTCCTGTTTATTTGCTACTTTCTTTTCCGCAGTGTCCCTAAATGCATCGTTTTGTCTGCTCGTACTGGCAGAGAAGCTAATCACCCAGACTTACCGGATGTAAAGCAGCTCTGTGGGATTGATTGATTGATTGAAACTTTTATTAGTAGATTGCACAGTTCAGTACATATTCCGTATAACTGACCACTAAATGGCAACACCCGAATAAGTTTTTCATCTTATTTAAGTTGGGGTCCACGTAATCAATTCATGGTAACATGGGACAAAACAAAGCGTCGTTAATGTAGATCATGGAAATATGAACGGAAGAAAACATTTTTAAAAAATGGTGGGAAATGCCATGAAAGCAAAAAGACTTTGTCTTCCAGAGGCACTAATAACTTGATTTGTCAGCTCGAATGCAAAGCAGACTCAGCAAGAAGCGTCCAAAACATCGCTTGCTCATATCAAGCCTGACTTGGCACATTTTGTTGGGGATAAACGCGGTTAAAAGAAGCAAAGTGATACGTTTATGCAGGAATTTGTAGTCAATCACAAACCCATAACAGTCATAATATTATCATTATTAATAAGTCACTTCTAAGGGGTTTCATTTTGTGTGTGAATTATATTTATATAGCGTTTTTCTCTAGTGACTCAAAGCACTTTTACATAGTTAAACCCAATATCTAAGTTACATTTAAACCAGTGTGTTTGGCACTGGGAGAAGGTGGGTAAAGTGTCTTGCCCAAGGACACAACGGCAGTAACTAGAATGGCGGAAGCGGGGATCGAACCCGGAACCCCCAAGTTGCTGGCACGGCCGCTCTACCAACCGAGCCATTTTGTATGTATTATCATATTAATATTAAGAAAATAATGATTATGATAATAATAATAATGACATTAAAATTATGACAATATGATTAATGATGATAAACAATGATGAGAACAATTATTATTTGGAGGTTCTGAAGCAGAGGTGTCAAAGTCCTTTTCACTGAGGACCACATCGCAGTTATGTTTGGCCCCAAAGGGCCGCTTCTAACAGTGAATACTATTATTACACAATTTTTTTATGCATTTTATTAGCAGATTTTTTTTTAAAACTCAAATGTAAAAAAAATATGGTAAATTGCAATCATTTCACCTTGAAAATTTTGTGTGTATTACTGTAAATGGAAAAACAGTAGTGCTGTTTTTGTGGTATAAAAAAAAGGCAGCTCAGTTGCCAGAATTTTACTGTAAAATTTACACATGTTTTTTTTTACTGTAAATAAAAAAACTTGCAATTTTACAGTAGATTTTTTATTTTTTGTAATATTTTTTTACTGCAAATCAACAACTGTAGATTTTTCGGTGTATTACTGTAAATGCCAAAACGGTGTCAAAGTCGTTATCTTTGGCCCCAGAGGGCCACTTCTAACAGTGAATACTATTATTGCACATTTTTTTAATGCATTTTATTAGTAGATTTATAAAAAAACTAAAATGTAAACAAAATATGGTAAATTGCAATAATTTCCCCTTGAAAATGTTGTGCTTATTACTGTAAATGGAAAAACAGCAGTGCTGTATTTATGGCATAAAAAAGGCAGCTCAGTTGCCAGATTTTACTGTAAAATTTACATGTGTTTTTTTACTGTGAATAAAAAAACCTGCAATTTTACAGTAAATTTTTTATTTTCATTATTTTTTTACCGCAAATCAACACCTTTACATTTTTCGGTGTATTACTGTAAATGCCAAAATGGTGTCAAAGTCGTTATGTTTGGCCCCAGAGGGCTGCTTCTAACAATGAATACTATTATTGCACAATTTTTAAATGCATTTTATTAGTAGATTTTTTTTAAAACTCAAATGTAAAAAAAAAAAAGGTAAATTGCAATAATTTCACCTTGAAAATTTTGTGTGTATTTCTGTCAATTGAAAAACAGTAGTGCTGTTTTTAAGGTATAAAAAAAGGCAGCTCAGTTGCCAGAATTTTACTGTAAAATTTACATGTGTTTTTTTTTTACTGTAAATAAAAAATCATTATTTTTTTTTTACCGCAAATCAACAACTGTAGATTTTTCGGTGTATTACTGTAAATGCCAAAACAATGTCAAAGTCGTTATGTTTGGCCCCGGAGGGCCGCATCTAACAGTGAATACTATTATTGCACAATTTTTAAAAGCATTTTTTTAGTAGATTTTTTAAAAACTAAAGTGTAAAAAAAAATATGGTAAATTGCAATAATTTCACCTTGAAAATTTTGTGTGTGTTACTGTAAATGGAAAAACAGTAGTGCTGTATTTATGGCATAAAAAAAGGCAGCTCAGTTGCCAGAATTTTACTGCAAAATTTACATGTGTTTTTTTTTACTGTGAATAAGAAAACCTGCAATTTTACAGTACATTTTTTATTATTATTATTTTTTTACCGCAAATCAACACCTTTAAATTTTTTGGTGTATTACTGTAAATGCCAAAACGGAACCACAGTTTATTACAGTAAAAAAAAGTAAACATTTTTTTAATTTAGAGAAAAATAAAAAGCAAAATTTCACAATTTTACCTTTATATCTATTACTTATTATACTTTTACATTGCACAATTTGATGGATAACATGCTTTGAAATCATTATTATTAATATTTAAAACCATTTAAAAATGGTTTGAATGTTTGATAATATATTTTGGCATAATTAGACAATATTTATGTTAACAGAATTTGCGACTACATGGAGTACATATATATTTTTCCCCCCAAAATAGAAAGAAATAATACATTTAGTAAGAAAAGTTAAAGTACTTTATTGATACATATTATTTACAGGCTTTCAAGGGGCCAATAACAATGAAGTGGCGGGCCACATCTGGCTCGCGGGCCTTGAGTTTGACACCTGTGTTCTTGAGCATTTCTTATTAGTGCTCTGGAATGTTCTACCAGCTGCTACCTCAATGGAAGCATTAAAGTCCCGCTTTAATAATTATAATAATACATATGTATACACACACTAAAAAATGTTGAGTTAAAAAATAACCACATTTCAACCCAACTGCTGGTTCAGAAAAGGACAAATCCCTTATCTTATTATAATAACTCAAAATTTTGGGTTCATTTTTTCAACCCAACTTTTGCGTTGAATTATTTAACCAAAAAGTTGAGTTATTATACCTTAATGTTGGGTTATTCCCAGCCAAACTATTGGGTTGAATTATTTAACCCAAAAGTTGAGATATGCTAACTCAATGTTGGCGGACTCATAACCAGTGTTGGGTTAGTTACTGAAAACCAGTAACTAGTTAGTTACTAGTTACTTTATTTCAAAAGTAACTCTGTTACTAACTCAGTTACTTACACCAAAAAGTAATGCGTTACTGTGAAAAGTAACTATTTAGTAACTTCTTTTTTTTTTAAAGCTCCCATTAATGCCCTTTTATCCTTCATTTCAGTACTGTTAGCACTGGAGAATAATACAATGTGTTGATCAACTTGACATGCATTTGCATCACTGAAGTCTGCTAAGCAATGTGGTCTACATGCAACACACAAAGACAAAGATATGTTTCAAAGGGCCAATTTATTTCAGGCCAGAACAAATTGACATAACTATTTTAAATAGCTGCAACATAACATACATAAGTAACAAACAGCATAATAACAAAATAGCTGTAAACCAATGAAGTACTTTAACTTTAACTTTAAATACACAAAGCCTAAACAGGCGTTTTTTTCTCTCAAGGAATTGTGAAATAAAATCATGTCTGAAGCCCAGAACACTCTACGCATTTCCCCAGTTTTAGTTTAGAGAAAAGGAAAGATTGGCCTGGCCCACTAGGATCCCTCTTTATGTTTGTGAACTTTATATTCTATACATTTAGAGTGATGTGATAATCAAACACTCTAGAAGTCTAGAATGAAAGAGTATATAAGAGAATTGACAGAGTGTGTGTACCTTCAGTGCTGAATGATGAGCAGAGGCAGAGTTTGGAGTGTCTTCTTTAGCTTGCTTTCCATGTTTATGTGCTCACTGTCCACTGTGTCCAGGAACTTGGAAAATGTTTTCATGCCCTTTGCTGTTTGACGCCCGGTATCATGCTAATTAGCTGCCTGAAAGCGGGTGACTCCACTGTAGAAATAGCCTGCATGTCTTCTAGCACATACGCTGCGATGGTTCTATCAATGTTGTCCTGGCTAGCAGTGCCTCCGTTAAAATCCTTAGGTGAAGTGTCTCTCTTTACTAGCTTCGTCGAAGCATGTTGCTTTTATCTATTGACCATAAATCATGCGGGATACAAACAAAAGAGCACCAGCGTGCCGATAGCACAGGAAGCTAACGGAATAGCGAACAAGAAAAGCTTAGCATGTAAACAGGCAAACAAAAAGCTCAGGAATCAAATTAGTAGCCGTCCTAACTGTTGCGTGGAAGCAAATGAGAAAGCCAGACTGAGCGTGGCGAAAAGCAGGGAATAAGTAGCTCTCTGATTAGTGCCCAGGAGCAGGTGAGCGTCCCGGACACTAATCAGAGGCAGGTGAAAACAATCTGCAGTCATGGCAACTAAAACACAAACCCAGGGGTGCTCAAAACAGGAACTGAGGGAAAATAGTAGTTCTATACAGCATGCGCAAATATTTTCATGTACATAAGATGTGTGATTTTAAATAATGTTAGTAATAAAATTCCCTTCAAGAAAAAAGTACCTTTTTAATAAAAAAAAAAAAGCCTTTTACCCAAAAATGTGTTACTAATTGAAAAACAACCCAAAAATGGTTCATAGTTTTGAAATCCCAGAAATTTTGTTATATTAGTACCTGTCACGGCCCGGGCGCACCCCAGTGCGCATTCATCTGTGCGCGCCACTCCGGCTGCAGCAGGCAGCTGCTTTCCATCAGCAATCTACACACCTGGCGCTGATGAGCTTCCGGGGGCTTCTTAAGCCAGTGCAAACCTGTGTTCCGGGCCAGAACCTAGCGACCTGTTCAGTAGTAGCAGGGAATAAATAGCTCTCTGATTAGTGCCCAGGAGCAGGTGAGCGTCCCGGACAGTAATCAGAGGCAGGTGAAAACAATCTGCAGTCATGGCAACTAAAACACAAACCCAGGGGTGCTCAAAACAGGAACTGAGGGAGTTAAAAACTAAACAAACATGATCCGGGCAGCTTGCGCTGATGAGCTTCTTAAGCCAGGGCAAACCTGTGTTCCGGGACAGAACGTAGCGACCTGTTCAGTACAGTAAGCCGACTCATCCAGCTCTATGCACCCTCTCTCTCTTTCTTTGTGTTTTCTCCCCCTCCGTGTTCATTTGTCTCGTGTCATCCTTGTCGCCTTCCATCAGCATTCCTTCGTTCCCGCGTCACGAGCGGTGTGTCTCGTCTCCCCGTATTCCCTCTGGTTCCCTGGCTCCCTCTTGGATCTCGACCTCCCGCCTGGACACGGACTTTGACGCCTCGCCCCTGCACTTGACCTCACGCCTTCCCACAGACCTCCGAGCCTGCCTTGCCCCTCTTGGTCTTCCGCACCTGGCTCAACACTTCCGGTAACACTCTACAGATACACGCTACATACACATTTTGGTTTAGCTACACGCCTCATTGCATATTGTTTATATAAATAAATATAGAGTTAAGCAACGTCCTGCATTCTGTGCCGTCTTCTTCCCCTGTACCGTAAAATTAATCCTTAATAAAATTCCCCTAAAAAAAAAGTACCTTTAAAAAAAATAAAAAAATTTTTTATCCAAAAATGCGTTACTCATTGAAAAACAACCCAAAAATGGTTCATAGTTTTGAAATCCCAGAAATTGAGTTAAAATAATACCCTTATAACCCCCAAAATGGGCTGCTCTTCATAAAATTAACTCCAAAATTTAACCCAACACTCGCAACTCATAAATTGGGTTATCAAAATAACCCAGCATTTTTTAGTGTGCATACATACAGTCGTGGTCAAAAGTTGACATACACTTGTAAAGAACATAATGTCATGGCTGTCTTGAGTTTCCAGTAATTTCTACAACTCTTCTTTTTTTGTGATAGAGTGATTGGAGCACATACTTGTTGGTCACAAAAAAACATTCATGAAGTTTGCTTCTTTTATGAATTTATTATGGGTCTACTGAAAATGTGAGCAAATCTGCTGGGTCAAAAGTATACATACAGCAATGTTTGTCCAGACTTGGTCCTTGGGGTTTGTTTTTCCGGAAGGCAACGGAAAGTTGGCGCGGGCAAGACGTGAATGTGAGTACATGATTTTATTTAACACTATCAAAAAAGAACAAATGAAAGACGCACACAATGGCGGAGGTACAAAACTTGGCTAATGAAAACAAAAGACTTGCACAAAGGCAAAAAACTATAAACGTGAAACAAAAACTTACTTGGCATGGGACTGTGAACATGGCATGAAGCAGAGTGATGATAACGTGTGATGTCGCCAGGCAGACTAACTAAAAACAATGGACTTAAATAATAATACAGACATGATTGACAACAGGTGTGTGAGACCGAACGTGAAAACAGGTGAATCGGTCGTCATGGTGACAAAACAAGAGTGCACAAATAGTCCAAAAACCAAAACCGAACATAACTAAAACAAAACATGATCACACAGACATGACAATGTTAATATTTGCTTACATGTCCCTTGGCAAGTTTCACTGCAATAAGGCGCTTTTGGTAGCCATCCACAAGCTGACAAAATTAGTGCAGTTCAGCTAAATGTGTTGTTTTTCTGACATGGACTTGTTTCTTCAGCATTGTCCACACGTTTAAGTCAGGACTTTGGGGAAGGCCATTCTAAAACCTTCATTCTAGCCTGATTTAGCCATTCCTTTACCACTTTTGACGTGTGTTTGGGGTCATTGTCCTGTTGCGCCCAAGACCCAACCTCCGGGCTGATGATTTTAGGTTGTCCTGAAGAATTTGTAGGTAATCCTCCTTTTTCATTGTCCCATTTACTCTCTGTAAAGCACCAGTTCCATTGGCAGAAAAACAAGCCCAGAGCATAATACTACCACCACCATGCTTGACTGTAGGGATGGTGTTCCTGGGATTAAAGGCCTCACGTTTTCTCCATCAAACATATTGCTGGGTATTGTGGCCAAACAGCTCAATTTTTGTTTCATCTGACCACAGAACTTTCCTCCAGAAGGTCTTATCTTTGTCCATGTGATGTCTTTTGATCGCGACTATATATATGTATATGTGTATGAAATATAATTAATATGTATTTTATTACTATTAATTATTAGAATATAAAAAAAACAATATCATGATCAATTGTATTTTTTATTATATTATCATTATTTTATCAAATACAAAAGCAAACTCCTTGAAAGTTACAAGTTAGTTTTTTAGCCCAAAGTCGAGACAACAACACTAATACTAACCTCTTATCAGTCCTCGTGAATTTGAATACAGACACTGAGATTATGTTTGTGTAGATACTGCCAGCCTGCAGGAGGTGGGGAGGAATGCTTATTGTTTCCCATGAATACATCAGGCGAGGCATAACGCCAAAAGAAATAGTTTGTCTTAAAGGGCAAAGTGAAAATGAAATATCTGCAAATCCATCTTAGCTTCTCGAAACCTTCCAGGATCTGCTGGCTAAACTTTGTGGGAATGGGAAATGGTTTTTGTAGCAGCGTTTTCTGTTTACTGCGTTTCTTCGATTAAATATGAATGGGTCAATCGTGACCTTTCACCGTATATGTGTGTCTAAATGGAGCAATATGGCCTTTGATGAATGCGCATAGGCATGCGCCCGGGCCGTGACGCATGACTTAATAGTCCAAAAATAACTTTCACCAACTCAGAGGCCATGCAGCAGCTCAATATGTCAATATAGCAGCATAAATGGTAAATGAATGGTAAATGGGTTATACTTGTATAGCGCTTTTCTACCTTCAAGGTACTCAAAGCGCTTTGACAGTATTTCCACATTCACCCATTCACACACACATTCACACACTGATGGCGGGAGCTGCCATGCAAGGCGCTAACCAGCAGCCATCAGGAGCAAGGGTGAAGTGTCTTGCCCAAGGACACAACGGACGTGACTAGGATAGCTTGTTAGCTCTCTGTGATCACGGCGTGGCTAAAATAGTTTGTCTGCGTTAGCGCTTATAATAACGATATCGCTAATACTTGGTTAATAGTCAGGTCACAACATGTAAATAAAGTATTATTGGCGCTTTTTTGTTGCTTTCTAGAGGGCTTTACAGGTAGAATAGTGTACTCCCATTAGCTGCAGTGTTAGCCACCTCCTACTTGCCGTATTTTACGACTTAGAATGCAAAAAAACGAAAGACATATGTGTTCCTGTCTTACATAAGGATTGTGAATGATAGTAACTAGAGTCGGACTGCCGATATTATCGGCCGATAAATGCTTTAAAATGTGATATCAGAAATGATTGGTATCGGTTTCAAAAAGTACAATTTATGACTTTTTAAAACGCCGCTGTGTACACGGACATAGGGAGAGGTACAGAGCGCCAATAAACCTTAAAGGCAGTGCCTTTGCGTGCCGGCCCAGTCACATAATATCTATGGCTTTTCACACACACAAGTGGAAAGCAAGGCATACTTGGTCAACAGCCATACAGGTCACACTGAGGGTGGACGTATAAACAACTTTAACACTGTTACAAATATGCGCCACACTGTGAACCCACACCAAACAAGAATGACAAACACATTTCGGGAGAACATCCGCACCGTAACACAACATGAACACAACAGAACAAATACCCAGAACCCCTTGCAGCACTAACTCTTCCGAGACGCTACAATATACAACCCCCGCTACCCCCTACCCCCCGCCCCACCTCAACCCCGCCCACCTCAACCTCCTCATGCTCTCTCAGGGAGAGCATGTCCCAAATTCCAAGCTGCTGTTTTGAGGCATGTTAAAAAAAATAATGCACTTTGTGACTTCAATAATAAATATGGCAGTGCCATGTTGGCATTTTTTTTTCCATAACTTGAGTTGATTTATTTTGGAAAACCTTGTTACATTGTTTAATGCATCCAGCGGGGCATCACAACAACGTTAGGCATAATAATGTGTTAATTCCACGACTGTATATATCGGTATCGGTTGATATCGGAATCGGTAATTAAGAGTTGGACAATATCGGAATATCGACAAAAAAGCCATTATCGGACATCTCTAATAGTAACATTTCCAAAAAAAGTACAATTCCCTTTTAAGTGGATCATTCAAGCTAAACAAGTCCAGTCATAGTTATTTCCATTATGCTAAGAGACGTTTAAAAAAAAAAAAAGGCTTCCACTATGCTCTTTGGAAACCCCTGATCATTATGTAAATAAGTTCCTTCAGCATCAATACATCCCGGGTACTGTTTTTTTTTTAAAATTCTTATTGAGGCCCTTTATTATAGAAAGCATATTGCTGTGCTAGCAGATGGCGTCCAAAAAGCGCATGCAAGTTTGCTCAAGGTCTCACGACTTTAAATGTTGCTGCTTTTTTTTGCAGTGATTTACTGATGTCTGCTCACCTCAACCTCCGTGTCCTTCCCCTCCACCACAGCCCACACACACACACACACACACACACACACACACACACACACACACACACACACACACACACACACACACACACACACACACACACACACACACACACACACACACACACACACACACACACACACACTATGTGCAAACGTCTATCCCGTGGAGGCCGAGTCCCGTCGGCCGGTGCCAAGCAGCGCCGGCTGATGAGGTGAAAGTAATCTAAAAAGGCGCGGCATCATCACGCCGCCACGGTGGCATATGGCCGCTGGTGCATCAAAAAAGGCGGGCTCGAAAATATCAGAACGTGAGACGAGGGAGGGAAGGGTCAGTAATTGGAAAAATTGGACGACTGTCCAAAAAGTCACGACAAAGTCAGCAAACTCTTTTATTTTCCAGAAGCCAAGTGGGAGCAGACGAGCAGGCCAGAAGGTGTTTGTCTCTCTGTGTTTGCAGTGTGTGTGTGTGTGTGTGTGTGTGTGTGTGTGTGTGTGTGTGTGTGTGTGTGTGTGTAAATATGAGCATGCACGACTCCCAACTTCTATAATGTCCTTCTGTCAAGAAGGAGCTGACCCGCCGCGGTGGACGTCAACAGAGGGGATCGTTTGGGGACATTTAGGAGGAGGCGTCTTGTTGTTGGCATGGCAACAGAGGATGCCAGGTGAGAATATGAGGGGTTTGCCGGACAGTTGGACACTTTTGACCGAATAAATTACCCGTGAAAATCCTCATTTTTGGATTATTTGAATTGTTTCCAACAATTGACTGTACAATATGCAATACATATATATATATATATATATATATATATATATATATATATATATATATATATATACACACAATATGCCTTATAGCATATATTAATGGCTAATAATGCCTGAAATAATGCATCCTTGTGAGTTTTACTCGAAACATATGCTTTTTTAAGGCTTGCAAACACAAAAAGTAGTTTTTTTACTCAATATGACAGTAATGTTCTTAGAATCCTGAGATAATGCGAAAAAAGCAATAAAAATGTATTTAAACACAACTCCCAAACCAAACATGCAAAATGTCTACTAATGCGTGAAGAAATGTATCTTTGTGAGTTTTACGAGAAACATTTTCTTTTGTAAGGTTTGCAAAGACACAAGTTCGTTTTTTTTTTACTCAATATGACAGTATAACTGTCATACTAAATATAATAATAATAATAATAATAATAATAGATTGTATTTGTTAAAAAGCACTTTACATTGAGTAAACAACCTCAAAGTGCTACAGTGTATTAAAAAAATTGAAATAAAAAGATAATAAAAAATAAATAAAAATAGCTAGAACTAGTATGCATATATCTAAAAAAAGGTTGTTGTTTTTTTTTAAAGAAGGGTTTTTTAAGCCTTTTTTTAAAAGCATCCACAGTCTGTGGTGCCCTCAGGTGGTCAGGGAGAGCGTTCCACAGACTGGGAGCGGCGGAGCAGAAAGCCCGGTCTCCCATTGTTCGTAGCTTTGTCCTTGGAGGTTAGCCTGTCCGGAGCGGAGGTGACGTGTGGAGGATTTGGGGGTGAGTAGTTCTTTGAGGTAGAGGAGGGCATTTCCATGGAGGCACTGGAATATATATATGAAATATGAAAGTTATAACATGCAATATGTCTAAAAATGTAATATTGTATCTATGTGAGTTCTACGAGAATCAGGTGTTTTGGTAAGGTTTACAATTACAAAAATTAGGTTTTACCCATAATGACATATGTAGCACATATGTATATGGGGAAGCTACTTGGAAGATGTAGCAAGCTAAGCTAGAAGTTACTCTCGATTAAATGTCGCTAAGCTACAGGGGAAGCTATACCCGGAAAATTGTAGCAAGCTATGTCATGATCCATTGCCTGAATCATGTTTTATTTTAGTTTGACTCTTTTAGTTCTGTTTTCAGCACCCCTGGGTTTGTGTTTTAGTTGCCATGGGTGCTAATTATTTTCACCTGCCTCTGATTAGTGCCATGCTAATAAGGTCACAAAACAGGTCGAAGGTTAAAAACGCTCCGTTTGGTTGCATGGGGATGGTCTAAAAACACATTTAAAAAATGCATTTGTTAGAATAATTGTATCTAAGTTATCACACAAGTTTGTGTTTCAATGAGTTCCCAGCGAGAAGCAAAAACATGTCCTTGAACCTACCAAGAAGAAGGCTTGTAAAACTCCACTGTGTAGGATGGAAAGCAACTTGAAGGTGTTCTGTTTCTTTCATGTATTGTAATCAACAGAAAGATATTGTCGTGACCCAAGAACTACAAAGCGGAGAGGAAGCAGGGCCTGACTCCCCTCCAGACACCGCTTTTTTGAACCCTTTTACAAACCTCTTTTTGAACTCTTTTACGACCTCTTTTTTGAGCCGACCTTTTCTTTTGAACTGTTTTGTAATCAAAGGCGATGGCTGTTTACGACCCATGTCCCTTTGGAAGCAGCTGTTGCCATGTGGTCAGGGAAGGTCCAAATAAAAGAAGGAGGTGTACAATCTTTTGGCAGAGCGTGTTGAGACATTGTGCAAGGGTACAGTGTCCAGACGTTTCTCCTCAATTTGAGCCAAATTTAATTCTGTCTCTGTTTAATTCTTTGCTTCTTGTCTTGTTTAATATATGTCATCAGTGTTTGAACCTGACAGCATTCTTTAAAATTCTATATACTAATTTATATATTTTTTTAATCGATTTTTGAAAATTAAGAATCAATATAGATCCAGGATGAATACAAATAGTGATTCCGAATTTTTGTTAAACATGTGTAAACATGTAATGTTAGCATGTAACTGACATAGCAATTCCAGAGACCATGCTATTGTACCATGTCCCTAATGTTACAGTGTTGTATGTGATAGATGGCATCTATTACATTGGACAAGTGCACACTAACAAACAGTGTTAGTGTCAAAAGTGGATCAAGTACACATCGGTCACCTCGATCTCCTTGGACGTATCCTCCCTTGGTGGGCGGCCGAGGGTGGAGTCGGCTCTCTTGGTTGCTTTGTTGGGTCTGCTCCTGTCTCTGGTCATGCTCACCCTACCCCACCCCCTCTGGAACGCTCTCCCCGACCATCTTAGAGGACCGCAGTCGGTCGACTGTTTTAGGAAGGGACTAAAAACCCAGCTTTTTAGCAGAGCTTTTATCTAATTTCTCTGCCTTCTTGTTTTAAATACACTGCTTGCCTATCTGTTTTATCCAGTGCTTTAATGCTTTTATTTCTATTTTTATCAATGTTTCTGTTTTATATAGTTTTTATCTAGTGTTTTTCATGTTTTCATTTCTATTTTAATTTTCTATTATATATTCTAACTTTTTTTAAATTTATTTTTTATACATTGGAGCACTTTGAGATTTTAACAAATGTAACGTGCGCTACAAATTTAATTCATTATTATTATTATTATTACCCCCGCAGGCGATGGCGTGGAACGCCGCAGAGGCCACCACAGTGTATATGTTTTGTTGTTGTTGTTTTATTTTTGTAGCTGTATGTAGAAATGACTGGTTGCATCAGCTATGCTCTTTTAATGTCTTTAATGTCCTTTGTGTTCTTTGATGGTTCCCTCTTACACACATGCTTATGTGTGCTATGGTTATGAGGTTTTTTCTTAATTTCCCCTCGGGGATAAATAAAGTATTTCTGATTCTGAAAAGCGAAACAAACAGCTCCTTAGCATTGAAGCTACAAACAGACAGTAGTTGTCAGGTTCAAACACTGATGACATATTTTAAACAAGACAAGAAGCAAAGAATTAAACAGAGACATAATTAAATATGGCTCAATTTGAGGAGCGACGCATGGACACTGCACCCTTGTACAGTGTCTCAGCACGCTCTGGCGAAAGATTGTACGCCTCCTCCTTTATTTGGACTTTCCCTGACCACATGGCAACAGCTGCTTCCAAAGGGACGTGGGTCGTAAACAGCGTTGCCTTTGGTTACAGAACAGTTCAAAAGAAAAGGTCGTAAAAGAGTTCAAAAAGAGGTTCGTAAAAGAGTTTAAAAAAGCGGTGCCTGGAGGGGAGTCAGGCCCTGCTTCCTCTGCGCTTTGTAGTTCTTGGGTCACGACAATATCTTTCTGTTGATTACAATACATGAAAGAAACAGAACACCTTCATGTTGCTTTCCATCCTACACAGTGGAGTTTTACAAGCCTTCTTCTTGGTAGGTTCAAAGAAATGTTTTTGCTTCTCGCTGGGAACTCATTGAAACCCAAAGTTTTTGTGATAACTTAGATACAATTATTCTAACAGTAGTGTTTACTAAAAGTACTGCCTAATTGTGTATTTATTGTTAAAGAATAGTATAACTGACCCTCATTTTTGAACCCTAATAACGTAAGACGATCACCTTTAGCCCCCAGCTGACCTCCACTTAATCCTTCTGTTGCGAGAGTCCTGCCAGGTTTTGGTGCAGTTTAGAGGTGAGTCTGTCCACAGAGACAGAAGAAAAAAAACACTTTTATTTAACGGTTGCCAAGTGATTGACAGACTTAAATTGCTTTGCTGGTGACATTGAAGGACTGCTGAAGTTCTTGGAACTTTGTGTTGGACTGACTTGGCTCACATTGATGAAATCATTGTTTATTCAGATAATTATTTAAAGGCCTACTGAAACCCACTACTACCGACCACGCAGTCTGATAGTTTATATATCAATGATGAAATCTTAACATTATAACACATGCCAATACGGCCGGGTTAACTTATAAAGTGACATTTTAAATTTGCCGCTAAACTTTCGGTTCGAAACGCCTCTGAGGATGACGTATGCGCGTGACGTAGCCCGGGGAACACGGGTATGCCTTCCACATTGAAGCCAATACGAAAAAGCTCTGTTTTCATTTCATAATTCCACAGTATTCTGGACATCTGTGTTCGTGAATCTGTTGCAATCATGTTCATTGCATTATGGAGAAGGAAGCTAAGCAAGCAAAGAAGAAAGTTGTCGGTGCGAAATGGACGTATTTTTCGAACGTAGTCAGCCACAACAGTACACAGCCGGCGCTTCTTTGTTTACATTCCCGAAAGATGCAGTCAAGATGGAAGAACTCGGATAACAGAGACTCTAACCAGGAGGACTTTTGACTTCGGTACACAGACGCCTGTAGAGAACTGGGACAACACAGACTCTTACCAGGATTACTTTGATTTGGATGACAAAGACGCAGACGTGCTACTGTGAGTATGCAGCTTTAGCTTCTAAACATTTGATCGCTTGACCGTATGTGCGCAACTTTTTTTTTGCGTATGTACGTAGCTTTTTTAAAATATATAAGCTTTATGAACCTTGGGTTAGGTGAACGGTCTTTTGGGCTGAGTGATTGTGTGTGTTGATCAGGTGTTTGAATTGTATTGGCGTGTTCTATGGAGCTAGGAGCTAGCATAGGAGCTAGGAGCTAGCATAACACGTACCGTACCGTACGTGCGCGTCACGTACGTAACTTATTAAAAATATATAAGCTTTATGAACCTTGGGTTAGGTGAACGGTCTTTTGGGCTGAGTGATTGTGTGTGTTGATCAGGTGTTTGAATTGTATTGGCGTGTTCTATGGAGCTAGGAGCTAGCAGAGGAGCTAGGAGCTAGCATAACAAACACGCAGGTGTTTTTATGCAGGATTAATTTGTGGCATATTAAATATAAGCCTGGTTGTGTTGTGGCTAATAGAGTATATATATGTCTTGTGTTTATTTACTGTTGTAGTCATTCCCAGCTGAATATCAGGTCACCCCCTGCTCTCACAGCATCTTCCCTATCTGAATAGCTTCAACTCCCCACTAGTCCTTCACTTGCACTTTACTCATCCACAAATCTTTCATCCTCGCTCAAATTAATGGGGAAATTGTCGCTTTCTCGGTCCGAATCTCTCTCACTTCATGCGGCCATCATTGTAAACAATAGGGAACTTTGCGTATATGTTCAACTGACTACGTCACGCTACTTCCGGTAGGGGCAAGCCTTTTTTTTATCAGATACCAAAAGTTGCAATCTTTATCGTCGTTGTTCTATACTAAATCCTTTCAGCAAAAATATGGCAATATCGCGAAATGATCAAGTATGACACATAGAATAGATCTGCTATCCCCGTTTAAATAAAAAAAATTCATTTCAGTAGGCCTTTAACTTTGAAAGTAGATTAAACTTCAGTCTTTCTTAACCATTGTTGGGGTGCGAGTTTCTCAGCTGTGGTCCGTATGCAGTACTCAGTCGTAAATAGGGGTGGGTACCAAATCTGGTACTTTTTTTGGCACCTACCGGGCACCGATCTTCACCCGAGTGTCCACAACATGAGACGGCAAATCCGGTGATACAACCACAAAGTCCATCATCGAACTGCGGCCTAGGGTGTCCTGGTGCCGAGTGCACATATGGACACCCTTATGTTTGAACATGGTTGTGGAGGGAGGTGTAGCCAGCGCTGCCTGCAGGAGCAAAAGTCACCGCCTCTGTCTATGGTGCGGAAGACAGAGCACCATCAGACGGGGGCGTGGCAGTGCTGACGGCGAGACACAGCTGGCAGGTGATTAGATTTCCCCAGGTGGTACGAGTTGTCTAATCACCTGTTGTCTTTAACAGTAGCGGTCGGGAACAGCAGGAGGAGGAAGGTTGGAGAGTTGGAGAGAAAGACGACGGACTGAAAAGTCAAAACAGCTTGTTCAACTCTGAACGGCAGACTCCTGTGAAAGTGTGTGATCAGCGGCACTCGCTAGGACGCGACTTCCACAATGGTGTTTGTATCTTAAGGACAATCTGTGACGAGCACAAAAGCCTAATAACAAAACCCCACTCCGGTTCAGATCAGGGCGGCTGTTTTTTTTTTACCAATCACGCCTCTCCAGGTCTGGTGAGCATTGAAGTCCCCCAGTAGAACAAGGGAATCACCAGAGGGAGCACTCTCCAGTACTCCCGCTAGGGACTCCAAAAAGGGCGGGTACTTTGAACTATTGTTTGGTGCATAAGCACAAACAGCAGTTAGGACCCGTCCCCCCCACCCGGAGGCGGAGGTAAGCTACCCTTTCGTCCACCGGGTTAAACTCCAACGTGCAGGCTCTGAGCCACATGGCAACAAGTATTGCCACCCCAGCCCGTTGCCTCTCACTTCTGGCATTGCCAAAGTGGAAGAGAGTCCAGCGCCTCTGAAGAAGACTGGTTCAGAATCAGAAATACTTTATTAATCCCCGAGGGGAAATTAAAATTTTCAGCACAACTCATTCAAGATCAGACAAACATTACAGGGAGACAGAACAGTATCGCAGACGGGTCTGCCAACTTCCGACGCCCCTTACAAAAAAGGTCAGATACAGGTAAACAATGGGGGGGGTTTGGAGGGTGAGAAAAAAAAATCGGTCTAAGCCTGGGCCCCTGGAGAGGGGGTCCAGACTGAGGCCAAGGGAAAAAACAACTCATAGCCATAGCACACATCCTTCTTACATGTGCATAAGAGGGAAACATCAAAGACCACAAAGGACATTAAAGGCCTACTGAAATGAATTTTTTAAATTTAAACGGGGATATCAGATCCATTCTATGTGTCATACTTGATCATTTCGCGATATTGCCATATTTTTGCTGAAAGGATTTAGTAGAGAACATCGACGATAAAGTTCGCAACTTTTGGTCGCTGATAAAAAAAAGCCTTGCCTGTACCGGAAGTAGCGTGACGTCGCAGGTTGAAAGGCTCCTCACATTTCCCCATTGTTTACACCAACAGCGAGAGTGATTCGGCGACGATTACCCCATTAATTTGAGCCAGGATGAAAGATTCGTGGATGAGGAACGTGAGAGTGAAGGACTAGAGTGCAGTGCAGGACGCATCTTTTTTCACTCTGACCGTAACTTCGGTACAAGCTGGCTCATTGGATTCCACACTCTCTCCTTTTTCTATTGTGGATCACGGATTTGTATTTCAAACCACCTCGGATACTATATCCTCTTGAAAATGAGAGTCGAGAACGTGAAATGGACATTCACAGTGACTTTTATCTCCACGACAATACATCGGCGAAGCACTTTAGCCACGGAGCTAACGTGATAGCATCGGGCTTAACTGCAGATAGAAACAAAAGAAATAAACCCCTGACTGGAAGGATAGACAGAAAATCAACAATACTATTAAACCATGGACATGTAACTACACGGTTAATGCTTTCCAGCCTGGCGAAGCTTAACAATGCTGTTGCTAACGACGCCATTGAAGCTAACTTAGCAACGGGACCTCACAGAGCTATGCTAAAAACATTAGCTATCCACCTACGCCAGTCAGCCCTCATCTGCTCATCAACACCCGTGCTCACCTGCGTTCCAGCGATCGGCGGAGCGACGAAGGACTTCACCCGATCATCAATGCGGTCGGCGGCTAGCGTCGGATAGCGCATCTGCTATCCAAGTCAAAGTCCTCCTGGCTGTGTTGCTGCAGCCAGCCGCTAATACACCGATCCCACCTACAGCTTTCTTCTTTGCAGTCTCCATTGTTCATTAAACAAATTGCAAAAGATTCACCAACACAGATGTCCAGAATACTGTGGAATTTTGCGATGAAAACCAAGCTTTTTGTATTGGATACAATCTTCCGTTTCAACGATTGACGTCACGCGCATACGTCATCATACATAGACGTTTTCAACCGAAAGTTTAGCGGGAAATTTAAAATTGCACTTTATAAGTTAACCCGGCCGTATTGGCATGTGTTGCAATGTTAAGATTTCATCATTGATATATAAACTATCAGACTGCGTGGTCGGTAGTAGTGGCTTTCAGTAGGCCTTTAAAGACATTAAAAGAGCAGAGCTGATGCAACCAGCCACTTGTACATACAGCTATGAATAAAAAGTAAAAGAAACATATACTCTGTGGTGGCCTCTGCGGTGTTCCACGCCATCGTCTGCTGGGGTGGAGGGAGCATGGCCAGAGACAGGAGCAGACCCAACGAAGCAACCAAGAGAGCCGACTCCACTCTCGGCCACCCACTAACTCGGCCAGTGTCCAGTCCGCATGGATGAGCGAGGATGCATCTAAGGAGACCGAGGTGTCCGATACCTGCTCATTCAGCCAAGACCCTGTGAAGCCTGTCTCTGCAGCCCTGTCTCTTCATCCGCATCTCCTCCAGTCTCTCCAAACGGACTCTGGTGTGGCAGAGACCCAGCAGCTGGTCTCTATGGCCAAAAGGCTCCCGGGAGGCAGATCCAGAAGTCCACAAAAAAGCACCACAGAAGTCACGAAAGTGCCACCCCTTGTCACACAGTCCCAAAGGGTCCCAAACCAATGGTCCAGAGCCCTTGCTGTGTGTCGAAGTGAGGCCGACTAGATCCAGCCCGGACTTCTCTATCTCGCGCACCAACTCAGGCTCTTACCCCCCAAGCAAGAAGAGCTATCTTCTGTCGCAGAGGATCGGACCACCAAGGGCCCTGCCTTCGACTGCCGCCCAGCTCTCAGAGCATCCGACCATTGACCATGGAACCCCACCTCTGGGCCTGGCTCCAGAGGGGGGCCCCGATTACCCAGGTGGTCTTCTATTTTGTGTATCTTTGAGCTTCTCTTGGTCTGGTCCCTTACCTAGGACCTGTTTGTCACGGAAGACCCTACCAGGGGGCATAGAAGCCTCGGACAACATAGCTCCTATGATCATTGGGAAACGCAAACTCCTCCACCACGGTAAGGTTGCAGCTCAGGGAGGAGCATATGATTATTGAATATGATTAAAGTCAAGAGTAAGATTGCTAATTCAGTGTCAGTATTTGAGTGGGCCCTGGGCCCCCCGTAGTGGAAAAGTTGGGCCCCGTGGATAAAAAGGTTAAAAAAAGATCCGGATTAAAGCACTTGAGTCATATTTAACATAGTTAGGATTTACTTTAATTTCAAATAGAAGAATATCTCTTTTTTTCCGCCATGTAGTTCACACACACACACACACACACACACACACACACACACACACACACACACACACACACACACACACACCTTCTCCTCGTCGCTGTGTTTCGGGCTGCCGGGTATAAATAGCATATCAGAAAAATTGAAATTGGGCCGCGCTTGGGGGAGCATGAAAAATGTCGAACTCTCGCTCTCCTAAATTCCCGCACATCCATTAGCTTTTGTCTGCTCTCGCAGCATTAAGCCCGCCGCGTCGCCGCGGCTACATCGGCAGATTGGCTCAATCGAGAGGTGACTACATTATTGAAAACCCCCACGAGAGGAACCCAATAATATTGTGTCAGCACATAGGGCCTCGCTTAGAAGGGTCTGAAGAACGTCAAATAAATGGCACTCCGTGCGTGTCATAGACCCCAAAAAGTCCGATTGACTTGAAATTTTTCACACAGTTCAATGCGCTGTGTCAGGAAACAAAAAGTAACAAAAGGTGACTTACAGGGGACTTACAGGCCCATTTGTGTAATGATTGTATGACAATGGAGAATAGAAGTTGTTGAAACGGCAGTAAAACAGCTAATGAAACAAAACAGAAGTCCTTGTCATGGACCCACTAGCTGCAAAAGCTAGTTCTCCAATCAGCCAAACAGACTCAATAACTCAATAACAGTACAAGGGTACACAAATATAAATATTGGCATTGACAAACTTGTCATGATTAAACAATAAATACACAAAAATGTGTTCAGTGTTCGTATTTATTTGTTGCCAAAACTTTTTTCGGTGGCAATACAGCTTTTTCTACAATATAATTTTTTTTGTTTCCGTACCAAATCAACGATAGTTGAAATCTCGTATTTCAACACAAATTTATCAATCAATCAATCAATCAATGTCCCACACAAGGGACGTCGATGTGAATGACTATGAGAAACCTTGGAGAGGACCGCATATGTGGGTAACCCCCCCCTCTAAGTACAGTCCCTAGTGGATCCACATAACAGTGAGAGTCCAGTCCATAGTGGGGCCAGCAGGAGACCATCCCGAGCGGAGACAGGTCAGTAGCGCAGAGACGTCCCCAACCGATGCACAGGCGAGCGGTCCACCCCGGGTCCCAACTCTGGACAGCCAGCACCTCATCCATGGTCACCGGAACCGGAATAACCCGGCGAGGGGGCAAAGGAGAAAAGAAAACGGCAGATTAACTGGTCTAAAAAAGGGGGGTCTATTTAAATTTAGGTTACTTTTGTCACACCAAGCTGAACAGGTCTTGTGTTAAATGTCTTAAATGAATAAATACAGCTACACTTCTATTTTAAAGTGGCTCTTTTCTCTCCACGTAGAAATGTAAGAAAGTATTTTTCCATACGGACTTTCGCCAAATATCACGGATATATCGAGATAAACTAAAAATACATATTTAATTTATGTGATGCTTATACTACATCCTTAAAAGCCTACTGAAATGAATTGTTTATATTCAAACGGGAATAGCAGATCCATTCTATGTGTCATACTTGATCATTTCGCAATATTGCCATATTTTTGCTGAAAGGATTTAGTAGAGAACATCGACGATAAAGTTCGCAACTTTTGGTCGCTGATAAAAAAAAAGCCTTGCCTGTACCGGAAGTAGCGTGACGTCGCAGGCTGAAAGGCTCCTCAAATTTCCCCATTGTTTACACCAGCAGCGAAAGAGATTCGGACCGAGAAAGCGACGATTACCCCATTAATTTGAGCGAGGATGAAAGATTTGTGGATGAGGAACGTGAGAGTGAAGGACTAGAGTGCAGTGCAGGACGTATCTTTATTCGCTCTGACCGTAACTTAGGTACAAGGGTTCATTGGATTCCACACTTTCTCCTTTTTCTATTGTGGATCACGGATTTGTATTTTAAACCACCTCGGATACTATATCCTCTTGAAAATGAGAGTCGAGAACGCGAAATGGACATTCACAGTGACTTTTATCTCCACGACAATACATCGGCGAAGCACTTTAGCTACGGAGCTAACGTGATAGCATCGTGCTAAAATGCAGATAGAAACAAAATAAATAAACCCCTGACTGGAAGGATAGACAGAAAATCAACAATACTATTAAACCATGGACATGTAAATACACGGTTAATGCTTTCCAGCCTGGCGAAGCTTAACAATGCTGTTGCTAACGACGCCATTGAAGCTAACTTAGCTACGGGACCTCACAGAGCTATGCTAAAAACATTAGCTATCCACCTACGCCAGCCAGCCCTCATCTGCTCATCAACACCCGTGCTCACCCGCGTTCCAGCGATCGACGGCGCGACGAAGGACTTCACCAGATCATCGATGCGGTTGGCGGCTAGCGTCGGATAGCGCGTCTGCTATCCACGTCAAAGTCCTCCTGGTTGTGTTGCTGCAGACAGCCGCTAATACACCGATCCCACCTACAGCTTTCTTCTTTGCTGTCTCCATTGTTCATTAAACAAATTGCAAAAGATTCACCAACACAGATGTCCAGAATACTGTGGGTTTGTCATAGAAAAAATACAATCATGTGTGCTTACGGACTGTATCCCTGCAGTCTGTATTGATATATATTGATATATAATGTAGGAACCAGAAATATTAATAACAGAAAGAAACAACCCTTTTGTGCGAATGAGTGTGAATGAGTGTAAATAGGGGATGGAGGTTTTTTGGGTTGGTGCACTAATTGTAAGTGTATCTTGTGTTTTTTATGTTGATTTAATTAAAAAAAATATATATATATACACTACCGTTCAAAAGTTTGGGGTCACATTGAAATGTCCTTATTTTTGAAGGAAAAGCACTGTACTTTTCAATGAAGATAACTTTAAACTAGTCTTAACTTTAAAGAAATACACTCTATACATTGCTAATGTGGTAAATGACTATTCTAGCTGCAAATGTCTGGTTTTTGGTGCAATATCTACATAGGTGTATAGAGGCCCATTTCCAGCAACTATCACTCCAGTGTTCTAATGGTACAATGTGTTTGCTCATTGGCTCAGAAGGCTAATTGATGATTAGAAAACCCTTGTGCAATCATGTTCACACATCTGAAAACAGTTTAGCTCGTTACAGAAGCTACAAAACTGACCTTCCTTTGAGCAGATTGAGTTTCTGGAGCATCACATTTGTGGGGTCAATTAAACGCTCAAAATGGCCAAAAAAAGAGAACTTTCATCTGAAACTCGACAGTCTATTCTTGTTCTTAGAAATGAAGGCCCCAAACTTTTGAACGGTAGTGTATATGGAATGTAGCATCAAGCTAGCACATTTTGAAACGCGGAGCTTTACTACTTAGTGCTTTCTTTCAGGCATGCTTGCTTTGTTGGCATGGATAAGTGAAGTGATTTGTATTTATATAGCGCTTTTCTCTAGTGACTCAAAGCGCTTTTACATAGTGAAACCCAATATCTAAGTTACATTTAAACCAGTGTGGGTGGCACTGGGAGCAGGTGGGTAAAGTGTCTTGCCCAAGGACACAACGGCAGTGACTAGGATGTCAGAAGCGGGGATCGAAACTGAAACCCTCAAGTTGCTGGCACGGCCGCTCTACCAACCGAGCTATACCGCCCCAAGTGCAACATTACATAGAGACAGTCAGACTGCGTTCACTCGGAGTGCTTGTTTACCCACCAAGTGCTTGACTCGTTGCCAAGTCTGTAACCAGACCTGACGGTACATTTAACAAAATTATCGCTATATGGCACCCTTTGATTTGACATGGATCTGTAACTGGAAGTACCAATGAAATTATGTTAGTACCTTATAAAAGTACCAAATTCGGTCCTTATCCCTTACAATCTGGTGTCAATCCAAATTCAGATTGCTCGGGCTTGGTGGAGGTCTCCATTCTTTGTAGTGGTTAGTAAACAATATCGTTCCATCTCTACCTAATAATCCCCGGCAGTACTTTAGAGCAAAATTCACATTATATGAGCTTATCTTTATTAATAGTCTCTGGGTTGCCATTATGCATACCCTTTAGGAGCGTATTTGATACACGCTCAGCGACCATGACATCATCTTGATCGCTGTAGCGAGATATTAGAAATCCATACTCACTCCAAACGTGATGTATGACTCGGCCGACGAGGAATTGACCGGCGCTTTTCTTCGGGAAAAAGAAAAAGAAAGAAAGAGAATAATTTGTGCGTTCAGCGCGGCGGAAAAGGTCAGGCGGCAAAGACGGCTTAAAGAAAGGGGCGATTACTTTTGATGAGGACGGATGGCGGCGTGCGGCGCACGCGGCTCGTTAAGGGAGCTCAGGTGGCCAGCGAGCGGCGCGGCGCGAGCTAATCGAGCCCGATTTTCACCACTTGTCACCCCGCTTTCACAGCCGGGAGAAACGTGTCATCAAAAACCGCGTTTAACGGAATTATCCGGAGCAGCTGATGACTCGTCGTGATGACTTTGGCGACTTTTTCCAGCACTTTTCCACGTGTGTGCCTTAAAAGTGAAAGTTAAAGTACCACTGATAGTCACACACACACGAGGTTTGGTGAAATTACCCTCTGGGAGGCGAGGGGAGCAGTGAGCAGCAGCGGTGGCCACGCTCGAGACTCATTTTGGTCATTTAACCCCTAATTGATGCTGAGTGCCAAGCAGGGAGGTAATGGGTCCCATTTTTATAGTCTTTGGTATGACCCGGCCGGGGTTTAAACTCACGACCTAACGATCTCTAACTCTCTAACCCAGGGGTGTCCAAAGTGCGGCCCGGGGGCCATTTGCGGCCCACAGCTAATTGTTTACACATTCTGCAAAAATTGCAAAAATTGATAATACTGCAAAAATTTTCAAAAACATTTAAAAAAAGTGGAATGAAGTGAAATCTAACAAGAAAAAGTTGCAATGTTGACACAAAGCTGCCATGCAGGCTGTTTTTTTTCTTTTGTCTTTGTTTATTTTTCTTTTTTTTGCCATTGCTAAAAAAAAAAGAAGACTAAAAATCTATGTTATAATGAATTATTACTTAAAAAATATCACTTTAAAATGTTTTATGTGGAAAAAAATATTGCATATATTGTGTGGTTGCCATATAAAAACATCAAAGTTTTATTTGACAAAAGAGCATAATACAAACAAAATAATAGTTCAAACGTAAAATGGACAGATATATCTGAAGTTGATCTCGTAATTTAAGTGTTAAAAGTAAAAAAAAAACGAATACAAATGTATCACTTTATGAGTGGGGGACCTTTTGGATCCCAAATATATTTAGTAGGATTTTATTCAACTTTTCACTGTGATTACTCAAAAATATTAAATAATTAAAATCAATGGTGTCCTGCATTATTGATCTTTTAGGGCTCTAATTACTAAATACTGCATATTTCAGTTTAACTATAAAAAACTAAGTTTTTTTTTACTTTATATCAACCTCAAGTTGATATAGAGATTTACTGTAAGTGTTAAATTTTAAAAAAAAATAATAATTTGACTTATTTTTAACAGTTTAATGACTGAGACCCTTTATGGTCCCCGGGAGCCCTAAAGGTTGAAAAAAAAAAAATCCATATATTTTGTTAAGGTTTGAAAATAAAAAATATCAAAATGGCCCCCGCATGCTTACATTTTTCCGTGTGCGGCCCTCAGTGGAAAAAGTTTGGACACCCCTGCTCTAACCACAAGGCCACTGAGCAGGTTTACAGTGATTGTGCATTCAAGTGAGTTCCAGTCCAGGTGAGGCATTAAAGAAAATATTTTTAAACCATTGTAATCACACAGAAAATATATTTCTAAAACAGTTTCATGAGCAAGTATTCATATTTATTTTATGTTTTTCAATCAACCAATGTCCTTTATTTAACCACACTGTAAAAAAAAAAAAATCGTATTTTTATGGTTAATTTACACTAAATTTCTACTGTAATTTTTCTATTTTTTATAAATAGTTTATAAAACTGTAGAATTGAAGACATTATCTGTAAATAAACAGTCCGCCTGTTATTTTAAGTAATATGCCAGTAATGACAAATTATGTATATTTCTTTTTTTTTTTTACAGAAAAATACCAAATTAATTATTCATAGCATTTTCTGTTTTCTTAAATTACTTTCAAATTCATGTACAACTACAGTAATTATCTTTCATTAAATATGTAGCTTGTTATATAAAGGTATTTTTCTGCAGAACTGTTTGCATCGTCACTTTATTAAAGGTGGTTGATCTTAATAATTTAGCTGAGAAGCTGGACAGGACAAAAAATTAAAAAAAATACAAATAAAAATTATAATAATAATAATTTAGTAAAAATCTGTAAAATTACGATATTTTTCCGCAAATATGAAAATTTCTGTAAATATAAAGTTTTTCATCATTATTTGCTTTACAATGTTTTACTTTAATTTTATGGTTTTCGTTTGGCAGCCGTAGCTGCCAATAGATGACCGTTTTTTTGCAGAATTTTTTTTTTTTACAGTGCAGGTAAATAACTCATTTGTTACGTACGGCGGCAAGAATCAGTCCAATAGGTTTATTGAAACTGACGAAATGTTGGAGTGTGTATGCTACTCTATGTGAATGGTGTAATTATTTTGACTCGGGGGCCACATTTAGAGAGAAAAATGTGTCTGGGGGCCGGTATATCTATTTTTAAGAACACTAATACAAAACCTCACAATAATGTCTGATTGAATACTAAAAACATTATGTCAGACCGCCTTAAAAAACATAATGGAATTTTACATTTTTCTATGTACGATAAAACACTGAATATTGACAAAATATGAACGTCACACCCCCTTTCGATCGACATATTTTACAATCAAGTGAAACGCAACAAAAATGCAACAAACAGTGAAATATGAACGCGAAGGGTACAAAATAAACCCACCTACAATCTGATACATCTGATATATCACTAAGCTTTAGAACAGGGGTGTCCAAACTTTTTCCACTGAGGGCCGCACACTGAAAAATCAAAGCTAGCAGGGGCCATTTTGATATTTTTTATTTTAAAAACCAATACAATATATGTATAAAAAATATAAATATATTTAGGCCTCCACTCAGACTTGATACCGGGGACCCCAAAAGGATTTGGTCAAAAAAATATTACAAATGTGTCATTATTTAGTATTATTATTATTATTCAAGGTTTAAAGCTCTAGATCAACACTAGGTCTATCTGTCAAGATAACGCTTTTAAAGATTTAAGTTGTATGCCATTTTTGTCAAGGAAAACCGTGTTTTTTTATGGAAAAAAACACAAAATATGCAATATTTTCCCCCAATAAAAATTTTAAGTGGAATATTTGAGATTATATAATAATTGGAGTCTTAAAAAGGTCAAATTCTCATAACAACATTGATTTTAATTCATTATTTTTTTGAGCAATGACACTTAAAAAAAAAAAGTCCCACTAAAATGATTGGGGATCCAAAAGGTTGCTGCTCAGTAAAGTTTAAAAAAATAAATCCAACATTTTTAAAAACTTTTACCGCAATAGTCTCAAGATCAACTTCAAATCTATCCGTCAATTATAAGTTTTATTGTTGTTTTTGTTTGTTCGTTTTAGGCCCTTCTTTAAAAAACTTTGTTTTTTAAATGGCAACCAAAAAATATGCAACATTTTCCCCCAATAAAATTTTTAAGTGGAATATTTGAGATTATATAATAATTGGAGTCTTAAAAAGGTCAATAACTCATAACAACATTGATTTTAATTCATTATTTTTTTGAGCAATGACACTTAAAAAAAAAAGTCCCACTAAAATTATTGGGGATCCAAAAGGGTACTGCTCAGTAAAGTTTAAAAAAATAAATCCAACATTTTTTTTAAACTTTTACCACAATAGTCTCAAGATCAAGTTCAGATCTATCCGTCAATTATAAGTTTTATTGTTGTTTTTGTTTTTTCTTTGTTCGTTTTAGGCCCTTCTTTAAAAAACAAAGTTTTTTAAATGGCAACCAAAAAATAGGCAACATTTTCCCCCCAAAATATCTCAAAGTGGACTATTTAATGTGAAGTAAATGGAGCCTTGAATAGGTCAATAATTCATAATGACATTGATTTTGATTCATTATTATTTTTTAAAGAAAGAAACAGCCTGCATGGCAGCTTTGTGTTATTAGAGTAAATAATGCAACATTTTCTTGTTACATTTCACCTGTTTGCTCTTTTATACCACTTTTTATGTTTTTTTTTTGTTTTTTTTCATCGTATTTTTAGAATGTGTCGTGGGGCCGTTAATAAATTACCTGCGGGCCGCAAATGGCCCCCGGGCCGCACTTTGGACACCCCTGCTTTAGAACTTTGTCGCGAAAATCTCCTTCCGCGTCTGTGGAAACGCTTCCCGCCCACACTGCTTGGTGCCTCGTCTGAGCTGCTGTGACGTAGATGACCATAGTAACTAATTAGATGAGCATAGTAACTAATTAGATTACCATAGTAACTGGTATATCAGCCATAAGCGCATATACTTTGTATAGTTGAAGACTTACGATCATTAGAAAACATGACTGCACATCATAATGGCAGCTACAATTTCCATCTTAAAGATCTAAAAAAATGATTTGGGAATGTCCAGTCCGTGGGCAAGCTCGATCACGGGAACCAGAGGGACCACTGCGGGGAACACAGAGGACATAAGACACGGGCAGAGGGAAGGCACAGAGAGAGCAGGTACGATGAGGGAAGCCGGAGACGGGATGCTTACTACAAGGAGTGAACTATGTTCCGGCACTGGATCTTCGGGTACGCTGGTCTTTAAACCGTCTGCCCTAAAGGGCAGCAAAACAAATTTACAGCAATACATATACAACAAGCCTTGAACAATTTCCCTCGTGGATCTAAAAATAGCAGCAGTCACACACCCCAGTTAAAAAAAAAATCTTACATATATTAACATAAAAACACATGACAGGTCAAAAAAGATATAAAACGTTTCAGCAAAAAAATATGTAAAAACAAGTACAATGCCGAAATATAGTAAAACAAAAAATATGTTTTTTTCTTTATCTTTTTCCATTTTCACACATCTCTGACAGAGGTCCAGGGAGCCACTAGGGTGGCGCTAAAGAGCCACATGCGACTCTAGAGCCGCCGGTTGCTAACCCCCGCCATATAAGAGCACAAATAAGGGGGAACCAGCCCAAGAAGTGATGTATATATAAACAATCCATTGGGAAAATCTGCGAACTGACAAAGATGGACAGTTTGCCGTTGCATACAAAGTGCAATGGTGGACAAGGTTGCCACAACCAGTAATAAAAAGGTAAGGCACAGTCATATACAGTATTTCGATTTTTCAAGTAAGTGCTTTCTTAAAAAGCACGTCTCCATAATCTAGCAAAAGCATGGAAATGGACAGAATCCTAAAGTGTAGAGAAAACCAGTTTGCAAAGAAAAAAAACTATTTAATTTTATGTTTAGCTACAAGTTTTTCAATGTGAGATTTTAAAAACTAGTTCTTATCAATAGAAATTCCCCATTACAAGTTTAGCCCTATAAGAATTTGATATGTTTGGAATGTTCAATGGCAGTTGTTTGTAGGGATGTCCAATAATATTGGACTGTCGATATTATCGGCCGATAAATGTTTTAAAATGTAATATCGGAAATTATCGGTATCGGTTTCAAAATTATCATTATCAGTTTCAAAAAGTAAAATGTGTGACTTTTTAACGCCGCTGTGTACACGGACGTAGGGAGAAGTACAGAGCGCCAATAAACCTTAAAGGCACTGCCTTTGCGTGCCGGCCCAGTCACACAAGAGAATGCCATGCATACTTGGTCAACAGCCATACAGGTCACACTGAGGGTGACCGTATAAACAATTTTAACACTGTTACAAATATGCGCCACACTGTGAACCCACACCAAACAAGAATGACAAACACATTTCGGGAGAACATCCGCACCGTAACACAACATAAACACAACAGGATAAATACCCAGAACCCCTTGCAGCACTAACTCTTCCAGGACACTACAATATACACCCCCCGCTACCCCCTACCCTCCCCACCTCAACCTCGCCCACCTCAACCACCTCATGCTCTCTCAGGGAGAGCATGTCCCAAATTCCAAGCTGCTGTTTTGAGGCATGTTAAAAAAAAGTAATGCACTTTGTAATAAATAAATAAAAAAATGGGTTATACTTGTATAGCGTTTTTCTACCTTCAATGTACTCAAAGCGCTTTGACAGTATTTCCACATTCACCCATTCACACACACATTCACACACTGATGGAGGGAGCTGCCATGCAAGGCGCTACCAGCACCCATCAGGAGCAAGGGTGAAGTGTCTTGCCCAAGGACACAACGGACGTGACTAGGATGATAGAAGGTGGGGATTGAACCCCAGTAACCAGCAACACTCCGATTGCTGGCACGGCCACTCTACCAACTTATGGCAGTGCCATGTTGGCATTTTTTTCCATAACTTGAGTTGATTTATTTTGGAAAACCTTGTTAAATTGTTTAATGCATCCAGCGGGGCATCACAACAAAATTAGGCATTATAATGTGTTAATTCCACGACTGTATGTATGGGTATCGGTTGATATCGGAATCGGTAATTAAGAGTTGGACAATATCGGAATATCAGCAAAAAAAAACATTATCAAACATCTCTAGTTGTTTACCATTTGAGAATAACATAATTTCTCTGCATTTAGCACTAGTTTAAGCTGAGTCAGATGGGACTGAACAACATCAAAAGCAGACTGCAAAAGCTCAAGGGTTCGCGCTACAGTGGGGGATGAACAATATACTGTATGACCGCGTCGTCTGCAAAAAAATTAAACAGCATTGTCACAGGGATTATTTACATCGATTGACAACAACATTGGACCTAATATGGAACCCTGTGGTACACCTTTTAATAAAGTCGAAGAGGACCCAGCAAACTGGTAATAAGAAAACAACTTTACAGCATGCTGAGATACGCCAATCCTGTGCAGTCTGTCTGCCAAAATGATATGGTCGACGGTATCAAATAATTTTGACAGGTTGATTAATAGAGCTAATAATATTTCTTGCAATCCAAAGCCTCAATTTTGTTATTCCTAACTTTGATAGCAGTGGTTATGGTGCTACTGTTTGTCTCTTTCTAAAACCTGATGAATGTTGAGAAAGGAGACTATGTGCAATAATTCTCAAAGTTGTTCACTAACAAACTTTTCAAGAACTTTAGCTAGACCGCATAACTTGGAGTTGGGTCTATAGTTATTAAAAACAGTAGAGCGGTTTCTATTCGGGCTCCAGTACTCTGGAATGCCCTCCCGGTAACAGTTAGAGATGCTACTTCAGTAGAAGCATTTAAGTCCCATCTCAAAACTCATTTCTATACTCTAGCCTTTAAATAGACCCCCCTTTGAGACCAGTCGATCTGCCGTCTCTTTTCTGCTCTGCCCCCCTCTCCTGCGTGGAGAGGTTATCAGGTGACCACAGAGTCGGGACCCGGGGTGGAACACTCATCTGCGCATCAGTTGGGGACGTCTCTGCGCTAGTGATTTGTCTCCACTCAAGATGATCCCCTGCTATGGACTGGACTCTCACACTATTGACTAGATCCACTTGACGTCCATTGCACCTGACACCCAGAAGGGGGGTCCCCACTGTCAGGTTCAAACACTGATGACATCTATTAAACAAGACAAAAGGCAAGGAATCAAACAGAGACATAATTAAATTTGGACTCAATATTGAGGAGAGACATGGCCACTGTACTCCCCGTACAGTCCTGCACCACGCTCTGACGAAGAAGGTTTTCGTCTCCTCTTTTATTTAGATGTTCAATGTTTACGCAACAACACATTTCTCAACAGGAATGGGAAGTATGTAAACAGTCCTTGTTTTCGGTCATATTGAAGACAAAAGAAGAAGATGCCTCGGGCTTGGGCTCGTCCTGGATCCAGCTTGAGCAGGTTTTCGAGGACAATGAATGACCCCTCCAGTCTCATTCCACCGTCCACAGCGGAATCTTCCAAGCGTTTGGCTTGGTGCAACAAAGACAGCTTCTTGTCTGTTCATTGAGAACTCAGAACGGAAAGTTTTTTGATAATTTAAATTCAATTTTTCTGACACCCACATACGCGGCCTCCTCCAAGGTTTCTAATTGTATCCCATTGGGTTAAGTTTTTTCTTGCCCTGATGTGGGATCTGAGCCAAGGATGTGGTTGTGGCTTGTGTAGCCCTTTGAGACACTCGTGATTAAGGGCTATATAAATAAACTTTGATTGATTGATCGATTGATTAACAGCTGTGGGATCTTATGATTTCAACAAAGGTAAAACAAAGGCAGATTTACATATGTTAGGAATCTCATTACCGGACAAGGAAATATAAAAAAAATATGCATAAGTTCTGCGATAAAATCAACGGCTGACTTTAAAAAGAAGGGCTCAAGTTTGTCAGGACCTTCAGATTTATCAGGATCCACTCATTTTAAGGCTCTCTTGACCTCAAACCCATCAAGAGAAGTCAAACTAAATGTATGAGCCATGGAAGTGTGAAGGGATGGCGACATGCAAAACCTTCTGAACATTGATTTGGATGTGGAGATAAGGAATCAAATGAAGAACTAGAAGAAATAAAATGCTCATTAAAACAATTAGGATGGCTGATTTATTGGTTAGACTACATGAGTCTTTCTCAATTCAAGTTGGCAGCTCATTTGTGGTTTCATTTGCATAAGTGTGTATCATTAGTTCCCCTGGAAGCACGTTCCTGGTGCATGCTTAAAGGAGAACTGCAGGTTTTTTGGAATGTTGCCTATCATTCACAATCTTTAGTGTAAGACAAGAACTGTTGGGAACTCGCATGGCTGCAGTAGTAGTGACCCCAAGATGCAGGATCAGGTAAGAGTCTTTTAATACTAAAAACAGAGCAGGAAGCAGTCGTGCATGTAAGGTTCTTAACATAGTCAATCCTCGAGGAGACATGCAGGAAATGGAAATCATATAGGAGCGCTGGCAGGAACTAAACACAAAACGAGGAAACACAAACCGAAGTGAAGTGACAGATCGTCCCAAGAACCCTAACACCCTGTCTACATTAAGCCGGATAACTCATTAAACGAATAATTATTTAGCCTAAGTCCCGTTTCGGCCACACTAAATCATCGTTTAAGGTTGATCGTTTACAAACTGAGTTCGGAGAGAAAGGGACGTCAGAAAGACTCCACACTTGAAGTGACACAGAGGATAGGGTTCGGAGGTCACTGGACCCAAACTGACCACAGGAAATAGGCTGACTAATGAAGCAACAAACTGGGTGTTGGCCAGACTGATCGGCACCAAGACTAGACCCACAGAGACAAACACTTAAATAATATTAATGGACAGAGTGGCGGGCCATAGTGCGGTTATCCATAAACTAGTATTAAAACAATGTAAATAAACATGTACTCTTGGGGGCCCACTAATGGCTGCGGGGCCCTACGCAGCCGCTTGGTTCGCCTACGCCCAGGGCCAGTTCTGCTCTTCTCTCATGAAAAACATTTCTCAATACATACGGAAAAGTCCAGACGAAAAACTGCTACTTTTATACTACACTTTGAACTCTGTGGCTTATAAAGCAGTGCGGCTAATTTATGGATTTTTCTTTGCTGATAATATAATAAGAATATAATAAAAACTAGTTAAAAAACAAACAAACAAGCAAACACACTTAAAAGGTGTGTTATTATTTGTGCTATGGGGTCATATTTTGGACGAGTTGGCTCACTGCAGGTGCTGCAGTGTCCTTCCATTTAGAGCTTTGGACCAGCAGTACAATTGCATTTTGTCTTCTAGTCGTCCATAGCGTTTCTACTCGTACGGATTCTTCATTCATCACTCCAAGCAACGTTTGTAAGTTTTACAATATAACTAAAACTGTTTATACTTACTAAATCGTCCCATGTGTTATGCCTGTAGGAGTGTTTTAATATATATTTGTATTTGCCATCGTAATCTAATGAAGCGAGCGCCGTTAGAATTAGCTAATATGCTAACACGTTTACAAGTGTCTGTGTTAGTATAATTAACTTAATTTGGCATTCTTTTTGTATTGTTTCAGTTTCACAAATTCCTCAGTAAATTCACCAAAACGTCACCGTGGACTTACTGAGTCTGTTTAGCTGATTGGAGAGCTATCTTACGCAGCTAGTGGGTCCATGACGATGACTTCTATTTTGTTTGATCAGCCGTTTTACTGCCGTGTTACAGGCACCATTTGGAAACATTTAGGGTATGTTAATAAACATTTATACCGGGGGTGCTCACACTTTTTCTGCAGGCGAGCTACTTTTCAATTGATCAAGTCGTGGGGATCTACCTCATTCATATATATAATTTATATTTAATTATTTATGAAATATATGTTTTTGTTAAGAAGTTAAAGGTGTTTAATGATAATGCAAGCATGTTTAACACATATAGTTAATATTTTTAATAAATTAAAGGTGTTTAATGATAATACAAGAATGTTTAACACATATAGTTAATATTGTTAACAAGTTAAAGGTATTTAATGATAATGCAAGCATGTTTAACACATATTGTTAATATTGTTAATAAATTAAAGGTGTTTAACGATAATACAAGAATGTTTAATACATATAGTTAATATTGTTAACAAGTTAAAGGTGTTTAAAGATAATGCAAGCATGTTTAACACATATAGTTAATATTGTTAACAAGTTAAAGGTGTTTAATGATAATACAAGCATGTTTAACACATATAGTTAATATTGTTAATAAGTTAAAGGTGTTTAAAGATAATACAAGAATGTTTAATACATATAGTTAATATTGTTAACAAGTTAAAGGTGTTTAAAGATAATACAAGCATGTTTAACACATATAGTTAATATTGTTAACAAGTTAAAGGTGTTTAAAGATAATACAAGCATGTTTAACATATATAGTTAATATTGTTAACAAGTTAAAGGTGTTTAATGATAATACAAGCATGTTTAACACATATAGATTCCTTTCTTTCATGAAGACAAGAATATAAGTTGTTGTATTACCTGATTCTGATGACTTGCATTGATAGGAATCAGACAGTGGTGCTGACAAAGTCCGCATTTTCGAATGGAGGAGAAAAAAAGTCCTCCTTTCTGTCCAATACCACATGAAAGTGGTTGGTTTTTGGCATCTTATTTGTCCAGATTCCGTACTCCTTTGTATACACTTTACAAGAAATACATTGGCGGAAAACTCCGTAGCTTGCTAGCTTGTGCACGCCAGCTTTCTGAGACTCTTGTTTTGTTAGCGCAGGCAGGATGAAGCAGCGCTTTTATTGTGCAACTGTGCAGTCGGTCTTTGGAGTTTTGACGACAGGTACAGCGCCAGAGTCTGTTGAAATAAAAAGTGTTTCTCGCCTTCCTGTCGGTAGTTTTAATGAGCTGGCAGCAGCCAGCGTCATCTCAGAAGACCCTCGGGTGCCGTGAATGTCAATCAAGTGACGAAAGTGATGTCATAGTGAAGATTTATGATCGCTCATTTTTAGGACTATTTTTTTAATGCCCGGCTGGCGATCGACTGACACACCCTCCGCGATCGACCGGTAGCTCGCGATCGACGTAATGAGCACCCCTGATTTATACAATATTTCTGTGTAGATAAGTCATTTCACAACGTATCTGCGGCTTATGGAGAGAGAAAAAATCCAAAATTTTGTGGGTGCAGCTTTTTTTTTTTTTACCGGAAAATATGATGTATGAAAGTTTTAAAAAAGTGACATTATTTTATTTCCCTAGTACTCGAGTTGGAATTTCACAAGAAAAAGGTCACAATTTCACAAGAAAAACTTAGAATTTTGGCAGTATTATAATTAAAGTCGTCATTTTACTCAACGCAAGTCAAAATTTTACAAGAAAAACTGAACATTTGTGCAATATTATGATAAAAGTTGGAATTTTACTCAATAACAGTCGCAATTTTACAAGAAAAGCTTAGAATTTTGTCAATTTTTTGAAAAGAATCGCAATTTTACTCGACAAAAGTCACAATTTTATAAGAAAACTTTTACATTTTGCCCATATTATAATAATAATCAGAATTTTACTCGGCAAAATGATGACAGAAGTCATACATTTACTCAAAAAATAACACCACTTTACAAGAACAACAGAAAAAATTGGCAATATTGTGATACAAGTCAGAATTTAAAATGACAAATGTCACCATTTCGCATTAAAAAGCAATCATTTTACATAAAAAAGTAAACATTTTACGAGATTACAGACACAGAAAGAATATGAGAAATTGTTCCCAATTTTATAAGAACAAGGTCGACACATTGTGACAAAAAGACTGCTTTTAGTTATTTTTTTGAATTTTTTGTCATTGGTTTTTAATCTTCATTATTTACTTCAAGTTATTACAGTATGTCTCTATATACATATTTATTTCTATTAAAAAAAATAAAAAATTGGCCAAAGGGGGCGCATTTCAATTTCTTACACACACTTGTTATTTCACATGTTGACCAGAGGGGGAGCACTTTTAAAACCGACACACAGTCAATTTGAAAAATCCCTCTTTAGGACCACCCTTTGAAGATATATAAAGATTTGTATTTACAACATTAATAATATATACATACTATGCAAATATAAAAAAGCTTGTTGTGAAAAATGAGTTGGAATTTCACAAGAAAGGTCACAATTTCACAAGAAAAACTTAGAATGTTGGCAGTATTATAATAAAAGTCGGCATTTTACTCAACGCAAGTCAAAATTTTACAAGAAAAACTGAACATTTGTGCAATATTATGATAAAAGTTGGAATTGTACTCAATAACAGTCACAATTTTACAAGAAAAGCTTAGAATTTTGTCAATTTTATGAAAAGAGTCGCAATTTTACTCGACAAAAGTCACAATTTTATAAGAAAACTTTTACATTTTGGCAATATTATAACAATAATCAGACTTTTACTCTGCAAAATGACAGAAGTCATACATTTACTCAAAAAATATCACCACTTTACAAGAACAACAGAAAAAATTGGCAATATTGTGATACAAGTCAGAATTTTAAATGACAAATGTCACCATTTCGCATTAAAAAGCAATCATTTTACATAAAAAAGTAAAAATTTTACGAGAAAATATTGCAATATTACAGACACAGAAAGAATATGAGAAATTGTTCCCAATTTTATAAGAACAAAGTCGACACATTGTGAGAAAAAGACTGCTTTTAGTTATTTTTTGGAATTTTTTGTAAGTGGTTTTTAGTCTTCATTATTCACTTTAAGTTATTACAATATGTCTCTATATACATGTTTATTTCAATTAAAAAAAATTAAAAATTGGCCAAAGGGGGCGCATTTCAATTTCTTACACACACTTGTTATTTCACATGTTGACCAGAGGGGGAGCACTTTTAAAACCGACACAGTCAATTTGAAAAATCCCTCTTTAGGACCACCCTTTCAAGATGTATAAAGATTTGTATTCACAACATTAATAATATATACATACTATGCAAATATAAAAAAGAGTTGTTGTGAAAAATGAGTTGGAATTTCACAAGAAAGGTCACAATTTCACAAGAAAAACTTGTTGGCAGTATTATAACATAAATCGTCATTTTACTCAACGCAAGTCAACATTTTACAAGAAAAACTGAACATTTGTGCAATATTATGATAAACGTTGGAATTTTACTCAATAACAGTCGCAATTTTACAAGAAAAGCTTAGAATTTTGTCAATTTTATGAAAAGAGTCGTAATTTTACTCGACACAAGTCACAATTTTATAAGAAAACTTTTACATTTTGGCAATATTATAACAATAATCAGACTTTTACTCGGCAAAATGAAGTCATCCATTTACTCAAAAAATAACACCACTTTACAAGAACAACAAAAAAATTGGCAATATTGTGATACAAGTCAGAATTTTAAATGACAAATGTCACCATTTCGCATTAAAAAGCAATCATTTTACATAAAAAAGTAAAAATTTTACGAGAAAATATTGCAATATTACAGACAGAAAGAATATGAGAAATTGTTCCCAAATTTATAAGAACAAAGTCGACACATTGTGAGAAAAAGACTGCTTTTAGTTATTTTTTGTAAGTGGTTTTTAGTCTTCATTATTCACTTTAAGTTATTACAATATGTCTCTATATACATGTTTATTTCAATTAAAAAAAATTAAAAATTGGCCAAAGGGGGCGCATTTCAATTTCTTACACACACTTGTTATTTCACATGTTGACCAGAGGGGGAGCACTTTTAAAACCGACACACAGTCAATTTGAAAAATCCCTCTTTAGGACCACCCTTTCAAGATACATAAAGATTTGTATTTACAACATTAATAATATATACATACTATGCAAATATAAAAAAGCTTGTTGTGAAAAATGAGTTGGAATTTCACAAGAAAGGTCACAATTTCACAAGAAAAACTTAGAATGTTGGCAGTATTATAATAAAAGTCGTCATTTTACTCAACGCAAGTCAAAATTTTACAGGAAAAACTGAACATTTGTGCAATATTATGATAAAAGTTGGAATTTTACTCAATAACAGTCACGATTTTACAAGAAAAGCTTAGAATTGTGTCAATTTCATGAAAAGAGTCACAATTTTACTCGACAAAAGTCACAATTTTATAAGAGAACTTAAAAATGTTGGCAATATTATAATAATAATCAGAATTTTACTCTGCAAAATTATGACAAAGGTCATCATTTTATTCCAAACATTTCATTATTGTACAAGAACAACAAAAATATTGGCAATATTGTGATACAAGTCAGAATTTTAAATGACAAATGTCACCATTTTGCATTAAAAAGCAATCATTTTACATAAAAAAGTAAACATTTTACGAGAAAATATTGCAATATTACAGACAGAAAGAATATGAGAAATTGTTCCCAATTTTATAAGAACAAAGTCGACACATTGTGACAAAAAGACCGCTTTTAGTTATTTTTTGAATTTTTGGTAATTGGTTTTTAATCTTCATTACTTACTTCAAGTAAATAAAGGAATAATTTTGAATTTTAATTACTTTATTGAAAAATAAAGTAACTGTAATAAATGACTTTTTTAAAAGTATGTTTCCCAACACTGATTAACACTAAACCGACCGCTTTAAAGCATTTTTTTGTCATTTTTTTTTAGTCCAGAAGAAATATTCCCATCATTCTACGCGGCCTGCAGTGCAAGTAACATGTGTGCACATTTAGGTGGTGTTCAGCGGGCCGGAGAGGGGACGGGGTCACATGGCGTGGAGAGGTTGTCCGCGGGGGCACGATCATTCACACATCGTTAGCATGATGGATATTATCAGTGAGCGCCGGCGAAGGAATCAAAGGACGGGGCGAAGGGGGCGACAGCGGCGTTGACAGCTAATATATCAGAGATGGACTCGGGACAAACGCTACTGAGGCGTCACTCCGTGGCGACTATTCCTCTCTGGCGACTTTCCGAGTGCTTTCTGTCACGCCGCTAATGTTTCATTGGCATTAAAAGGCAGTGACCGCTTTGTGCTCGTCCGTTAGCGGGTGGAGGCGGGGCCGCACTCGAGTCGCATCCCTGCAGACAGCATGATGGACGGACGTCGCCTTACTGTCTTCCATTGTTTTAAATACTGTACACCGTGTCAACGCCACATATGTCATGATCTACTAGGACAGGGGTGTACATAGACACTATATAGCCAAAAGTATTTGGCCACTGTTGCGTTCCAGACCAGATGTTCCTCCAAGGGAATTTAAAGGCCTACTGAAATGAATTTTTTTTTATTTAAACAGGAATAGCAGATCCATTCTATGTGTCATACTTGATCATTTCGCGATATTGCCATATTTTTGCTGGAAGGATTTAGTATAGAACAGGGGTCGGCAACCCAAAATGTTGAAAGAGCCATATTGGACCAAAAAAACAAAAACAAATCTGTCTGGAGCCGCAAAAAATTAAAAGCCATATTACATGTGTCATGAGATGTAAATTTAATTAAGAGGACTTAGAGGAAACTAAATGAGCTCAAATATAGCTACAAATTAGGCATAATGATGCAATATGTACATATAGCTAGCCTAAATAGCATGTTAGCATCGATTAGCTTGCAGTCATGCAGTGACCAAATATGTCTGATTAGCACTTCACACAAGTCAATAACATAAAAAAAAACTCACCTTTGTGCACTCATGTACAACGTTAAAAGTGTGGTGGACAAAATGAGACAGAAAAAGAAGTGGCATAAAACACGTCCTAGAAAGTCGGAGAAAGTTATGCATGTAAACAGACTATACGGTGAGTTCAAGGACCGCCAAAATAAGTAGGACAAAACGGCGCTCGCCAAATACTTGAATCAGTGAAGCATATTTAATATAAACAGTGTGATTTATAACAATTACGGAGGTTTGTGTCATGTTTGTCCTCCTACAGAAACCATACTAAAACAAAAAAATTGTTTTTTTCCCCCCTCATCTTTTTCCATTCTTCATACATTTTTTAAAAAATCTCCAGAGAGCCACTAGGGCGGCGCTAAAGAGCCGCATGCAGCTCTAGAGCCGCGGGTTGCCGACCCCCGGTATAGAACAACGACGATAAAGATCGCAACTTTTGGTATCTGATAAAAACAACCTTTGCCCCTACCGGAAGTAGCGTGACGTCACAAGACAAAGGATTCCTCTCAATTCCGCTTTGTTTACAATGGAGCGAGAGACATTCGGACCGAGAAAGCGACGATTACCCCATTAATTTGAGCGAAAAAATGAAAGATTCGTGGATGAGGAATGTGAGAGTGAAGGACTAGAGTGCAGTGCAGGACGCATCTGTTTTCGCTCTGACCGTAACTTAGGTACAAGCTGGCTCATTGGATTCCACACTCTCCTTTTTCTATTGTGGATCACGGATTTGTATTTTAAACCACCTCAGATACTATGTCCTCTTGAAAATGAGAGTCGAGAACGCAAAATGGACATTCACAGTGACTGAACATGTAAATACACGGTTAATAATTTTCAGCTTGGCGTAGCTAAAAAAAATAGAAGCTAACTTAGCTACGGGGCTAACGTGATAGCATCAGTCTCAAATGCAGATAGAAACTAAATTTAAAAAAAAAACCTGACTGGAAGGATAGACAGAAGATCAACAATACTATTAAACCATGAACATGTAAATACACGGTTAATAATTTTCAGCTTGGCGAAGCTAAAAAAATGGAAGCTAACTTAGCTATGGGGCTAACGTGATAGCATCAGTCTCAAATGCAGATAGAAACTAAATAAAAAAAAACACCCTGACTGGAAGGATAGACAGAAGATCAACAATACTATTAAACCATGAACATGTAAATACACGGTTAATAATTTTCAGCTTGGCGAAGCTAAAAAAATAGAAGCTAACTTAGCTACGGGGCTAACGTGATAGCATCAGTCTCAAATGCAGAAAAAAACTAAATTTAAAAAAAAAACCTGACTGGAAGGATAGACAGAAGATCAACAATACTATTAAACCATGAACATGTAAATACACGGTTAATAATTTTCAGCTTGGCGTAGCTAAAAAAAAATAGAAGCTAACTTAGCTACGGGGCTAACGTGATAGCATCAGTCTCAAATGCAGATAGAAACTAAATAAATAAAAACCCTGACTGGAAGGATAGACAGAAGATCAACAATACTATTAAACCATGAACATGTAAATACACGGTTAATATTTTTCAGCTTGGCGAAGCTAAAAAAATAGAAACTAACTTAGCTACGGGGCTAACGTGATAGCATCAGTCTCAAATGCAGATAGAAACTAAATTAAAAAAAAACCCTGACTGGAAGGATAGACAGAAGATCAACAATACTATTAAACCATGGACATGTAAATACACGGTTAATAATTTTCAGCTTGGCGAAGCTAAAAAAATAGAAGCTAACTTAGCTACGGGGCTAACGTGATAGCATCAGTCTCAAATGCAGATAGAAACTAAATTAAAAAAAAAACCAGACTGGAAGGATAGACAGAAGATCAACAATACTATTAAACCATGAACATGTAAATACACGGTTAATAATTTTCAGCTTGGCGAAGCTAAAAAAATAGAAGCTAACTTAGCTACGGGGCTAACGTGACAGCATCAGTCTCAAATGCAGATAGAAACTAAATAAAAAAAAAACCCTGACTGGAAGGATAGACAGAAGATCAACAATACTATTAAACCATGGACATGTAAATACACGGTTAATAATTTTCAGCTTGGCGAAGCTAAAAAAATGGAAGCTAACTTAGCTACGGGGCTAACGTGATAGCATCAGTCTCAAATGCAGATAGAAACTAAATTAAAAAAAAAACCTGACTGGAAGGATAGACAGAAGATCAACAATACTATTAAACCATGGACATGTAAATACACGGTTAATAATTTTCAGCTTGGCGAAGCTAAAAAAATAGAAGCTAACTTAGTTACGGGGCTAACGTGATAGCATCAGTCTCAAATGCAGATAGAAACTAAATTTAAAAAAAAACCTGACTGGAAGGATAGACAGAAGATCAACAATACTATTAAACCATGAACATGTAAATACACGGTTAATCATTTTCAGCTTGGCGAAGCTAAAAAAAATAGAAGCTAACTTAGCTACGGGGCTAACGTGATAGCATCAGTCTCAAATGCAGATAGAAACTAAATTAAAAAAAAACCTGACTGGAAGGATAGACAGAAGATCAACAATACTATTAAACCATGAACATGTAAATACACGGTTAATAATTTTCAGCTTGGCGAAGCTAAAAAAATAGAAGCTAACTTAGCTACGGGGCTAACGTGATAGCATCAGTCTCAAATGCAGATAGAAACTAAATTAAAAAAAAAACCTGACTGGAAGGATAGACAGAAGATCAACAATACTATTAAACCATGAACATGTAAATACACGGTTAATAATTTTCAGCTTGGCGAAGCTAAAAAAATAGAAGCTAACTTAGCTACGGGGCTAACGTGATAGCATCAGTCTCAAATGCAGATAGAAACTAAATTTAAAAAAAAACCTGACTGGAAGGATAGACAGAAGATCAACAATACTATTAAACCATGAACATGTAAATACACGGTTAATAATTTTCAGCTTGGCGAAGCTAAAAAAATAGAAGCTAACTTAGCTACGGGGCTAACGTGATAGCATCAGTCTCAAATGCAGATAGAAACTAAATTAAAAAAAAAACCTGACTGGAAGGATAGACAGAAGATCAACAATACTATTAAACCATGAACATGTAAATACACGGTTAATAATTTTCAGCTTGGCGAAGCTAAAAAAATGGAAGCTAACTTAGCTACGGGGCTAACGTGATAGCATCAGTCTCAAATGCAGATAGAAACTAAATTAAAAAAAAAACCTGACTGGAAGGATAGACAGAAGATCAACAATACTATTAAACCATGGACATGTAAATACACGGTTAATAATTTTCAGCTTGGCGAAGCTAAAAAAATAGAAGCTAACTTAGATTCGGCGGCGGGCGTTGTACGCTTTTGACGACACCCCGGCCGCCATCAGAGTCGGCAAGAAACATATATTTCCCCAAAGTGACGTACGTGACATGCACATATCGACACGCACGTACGGGCAAGCGATCAAATGTTTGGAAGCCAAAGCTGTACTCACCGTAGTGCGTCTGCTATCCTGCTCAAAACACAACACAACCTCCTGGTGTTGGTGTTGCTGCAGCCAGCCGCTAATACACCGATCGCACCTACAACTTTCTTATTTGCAGTCTCCATTGTCCATTAAACAAATTGCAAAAGATTCACCAACACAGATGTCCAGAATACTGTGGAATTTTGTCGAAGAAAACAGAGGTATTTGTATGGGTCCAAACACTTCCCTTGACCTCGTGACGTCACGCGCATACGTCATCATACCGCGACGTTTTCAAGCAGAAGTTTCGCGGGAAATTTAAAATTGCACTTTATAAGTTAACCCGGCCGTATTGGCATGTGTTGCAATGTTAAGATTTCATCATTAATATATAAACTATCAGACTGCGTGGTCGCTAGTAGTGGCTTTCAGTAGGCCTTTAAGTTACTGGTCAATCCCAAGTTCTTTTGATGACACATGAGCTGAGTTTAAATGATCACCATAACAGAATAGGTATTTTGTACTTTATTTCCAAAGCTTTGGAGATAGAGACCAGCCTATAGGGCAACACATTCTATTTGCGCAGCCAAGTTGATCTGAATATCTCACGGAAGTCCTGTGTTCTTCAATATGTCAATAGCACACACCCTCCGGAACGAATACACATGTCTATGGTTCTACTTTAGCCTGAGACAGGATGAGATAAGGAAGGAGTACTGCTACTCCCTGCATTCCGAGCCCAAGGTAATTCAAAATGCACCATGAGATGAAGAAAAAAAGAGAAAGAGCACAAAGAGAAAACACTAGTTATTTCACACATGACTATAAAAAGAAACAACTCTTAAATATAGATATATGTAGATACCTATCTCTGTCGCCACCCATTCAAATGATCAGAATCAGGTGTCCTAATCGCTTGGCCCGGCCACAGGTGTATAACATCAAGCACTTAGGCATGGAGACTGTTTCTACAAACATTTGTGAAAGAATGGGCCGCTCTCAGTGATTTCCAGCGTGGAACTGTCATAGGATGCCACCTGTGCAACAAATCCAGTCGTGAAATTCCCTCGCTCCTAAATATTCCAAAGTCAACAGTCGGCTTTATTATAAGAAAACGGAAGAGTTTGGGAACAACAGCAAGTCAGTTATTTTTGTTGTTGAATTTTTTGTTTGTAATTGGTTTTTAATCTTCATTATTTACTTCAAATTATTACAGTATGTCTCTATATACATATTTATTTCATTAAAAAAAAAAAATTCTATTTCTTACACACACTTGTTATTTCATATGTTGACCAGAGGGGGAGCACTTTTAAAACTGACACAGTCAATTTGAAAAATACCTCTTTAGGACCACCCTTTCTAGATATATAAATATTTGTATTTACAAAATTAATAAGATATACATACTATGCAAATATAAAATATATGTAATGTTCTATATTTTCAATGGAACATATAACATTTTGGTGTTGTTTACTTGAGCCATGTTGCCATCACATTGCAGTCTACACGTATATTTTATGTGTGACTGCCATCTACTGGTCACACTCATCATTACACCATGTACCAAATAAACTTGCTTCGAGGTCGGTATGCAAAACCAGAATAATTCCGTACATTAGGCGCACCGGGTTATAAGGCGCACTGTCGAGTTTTGAGAAAATTAAAGGATTTTAAGTGTGCCTTACAGTCCGGAAAATACAGTACTAATGTGGATTTTTCTAAACAGGAAGTTTATAGTTAGTGTCTTGTCAGGAAAGAGATACAAAAGCTTTAGTTGGAATTTCACAAGAAAAAGGTCACAATTTCACAAGAAAAACTTAGAATTTTGGCAGTATTATAATAAAAGTCATCATTTTACTCAAGCAAGTCAAAATTTTACAACAAAAACTGAATATTTGTGCAATGTTAGGATAAAAGTTGGAATTTTACTCAATAACAGTCGCAATTTTAGAAGAAAAGCTTAGAATTCTGTCAATTTTATGAAAAGAGTCGTAATTTTACACGACAAAAGTCACAACTTTATAAGAAAACTTAAAAATATTGGCAATATTATAATTATAATCAGAATTTTACTCTGCAAAATTATGACAAAAGTCATTTTATTCAAAAAAGTTCACTATTTTACAAGAACAACAAAAAAATTGGCAATATTGTGATAAGTCAGAATTTTATATGACAAAATTTTGCATTAAAAAGTAATAATTTTACATAAAAAAAGTAATCATTTTACGAGAAAATATTTCAATATTACAGAAAGAGAAAGAATATTAGAAATTGTTCCAAATTTTTTTAGAGACAAAGTCGACACATTGTGAGAAAAAGACTGCTTTTAGTAATTTTTTTTGAATTTTTTGTAATTGGTTTTTAATCTTCATTATTTACTTCAAGTTATTACAGTATGTCTCTATATACATATTTCATTCAATAAAAAAAATATTTTAAAAAATTGGCCAAAGGGGGCGCTTTTCAATTTCTTACACACACTTGTTATTTCATATGTTGACCAGAGGGGGAGCACTTTTAAAACCGACACACAGTCAATTTGAAAAATCCCTCTTTAGGACCACCCTTTCTAGATATATAAAGATTTGTATTTACAACATTAATAATATATACATACTATGCAAATATAAAAAAGCTTGTGAAAAATGAGTTTGAATTTCACAAGAAAAAGGTCACAATTTTACAAGAAAAACTTTGCCAGTATTATAATAAAAGTCGTCATTTTACTCAACGCAAGTCAAAATTTTACAAGAAAAACGCTTGTGCAATATTATGATAAAAGTTGGAATTTTACTCAATAACAGTCGCAATTTCACAAGAAAAGCTTAGAATTTTGTCAATTTTATGAAAAGAGTCGTAATTTTACACGACAAAAGTCCCAACTTTATAAGAAAACTTAAAAAATGTTATATTATAATAATAATCAGAATTTTACTCCGCAAAATTATGACAAAAGTCATAATTTTATTCCAAAAATGTCTCACTATTTTACAAGAACAAAAAAAGTGGCAATATTGTGATACAAGTCAGAATTTTAAATTACAAATGTCATCATTTTGCATTAAAAAGTAATAATTTTACGAGAAAATATTGCAATATTACAGAAACAGAAAGAATATGAGAAATTGTTCCCAATTTTATAAGAACAAAGTCGACACATTGTGAGAAAAAGACTGCTTTTAGTTATTTTTTGTAATTTTTTGTAATTGGTTTTTAATCCTCATTATTTACTTCAAGTTATTACAATATGTCTCTATATACATATTTATAATTTAAAAAAAAATACATTTTGGCCAAAGGGGGTGCATTTCAATTTCTTACACACACTTGTTATTTCCAATGTTGACCAGAGGGGGAGCACTTTTAAAACCGACACACAGTCAATTTGAAAAATCCCTCCTTTTCGGGGATGAATAAGGAAGTCCTTCTTCAGCTGCCATCTTGTTTTATCATATATATTGCTGCCTTTGCACCTGTCAATGTTTACTTTTGTATGCACATTAAATCAACCAGAAATCCTGACTTTGGAGCAATGTTCACGGACTCTAGTATTTGACTCTCTATTAGATGTAATGGTTTTTCTGTATTGGGACCATGATTTATGTCCTGACTTGTTCACCGGTCCTCACATGGAAGGTACTTTTCCTTGTTGATGTCTCAAGAAGGGTAGAAATAAAAGAACACACACACACACACACACACACTCACACACACACACACACACACACACACACACACACACACACACACACACACACACACACACACACACACACACACACACACACACACACACACACACACACACACACACACACACACTTCGTCTTACATTTTTGGGGGAAACCATTTTTACACCGCCGCCTTAATGTTTATTTATTTATCTCTAAGTGTCAAGATATACGCCCTTGCCTCTGACGCCCCCCTCCCCCCACACCTCACAAGGCTCCCCGCAGGGGGTCCAGCTCTAGTATTTATGAAGCACTGCATTAAAGGGACTGTTTAGAACTGTAGTTGAATATTTTTTTCACGTCCCCGGACTTAAGTGAATGTTTATTTATTTATCTTTATGTGTGAATATATGCTTTTGCCTCGCATGCCCCACCTCCACCGGAGAACCGCCCTACTCTTCGAGAAGTACCATATTTTCCGGACCATAGGGCGCACCGGATTATAAGGCGCACTGCCGATGAGCGGGTCTAGTCAGGTCTTTTTTCATACAAACTGTGCACCGGATTATAGGGCGCATTAAAGGAGTCATATTCTTCTTATTATTTTTTCAATGTAAAACACTTCCTTGTGGTTTACATAACATGTAATGGTGGTTCTTTGGTCAAAATGTTGCATAGATTATGTTTTACAGATCATTTTCAAGCCGCTTTCTGACAGTCGCTTCAGGATGCGCCGTTTTGTGGGCGGTCTTATTTACGTGGCTCACCAGTGCAACAAAAGTGTCCCGTGAAAAACCGTCCGACCGGAACTCTCTAATGCCTAAAGTTCCTTGGTTGAATAATGTAAACTCACTACACCGGTATATTTTAGCGCTTTCATGGCGAGTTTACTGACAGATATAAATAAGAACTTTACACTACTTTATATTAGAAATGGCAATAGCGGAGGATGAATGTCCCATAACAAGAAGATAGAGAAAAAGAAGAAGTTTATCAACTACGGCGCCGGCACGGACTACAAAGGCGGACACGTGCACATTTTCAGGACTTATGCAGATCCCAAATACAGATCAGCAGGTACCAGAAGGTAAGAAAAGTTGCTTTTGCATAATATTGCGAAACAAAACGCCAGATAGTACGTCTTACCTTATACACACACCATAATAATACTCGTATGTTTAATGCGCCGACAATTCAACTTCATAGCTTACCAAAGTCGTACAAAAATGTTGACAGATTTTTGAGCGCCATGTTTAATGTTCTATATTTTCAATGGAACAAATAACTTGTTGGTGTTGTTTACTTGAGTCATGTTGCCATCATATTGCAGTGTACACGTATCTCTTGTGTGTGACTGCCATCTACTGGTCACACTCAATATTACCCCATGTACCAAATAAATAATTCCGTACATGAGGCGCACCGGGTTATAAGGCGCACTGTCGAGTTTTGAGTAAATTAAAGGATTTTAAGTGTGCATTACAGTCCGGAAATTACAGTACTAATGTGGATTTTTCTAAACAGGAAGTTTATAGTTAGTGTCTTGTCAGGAAAGAGACACAAAAGACAGACAAAAATGGATGGAAAAAAAAATAGGCTACAAAAATTACTCATAAAGCTTAGCTACTTGGACTTTAGGCTGCTTCACCACGGTCACCCCCCCCCCAAAAAAAAAAAAAATTAGGGAGCCAAAATAACGAAATGGCACTTTGACTATATCAAAACTTGTGTGAATGTTGAATAGTGATTAATTCAATACTAAATATTATTAAAATATTACGAAAACCACCAAACATTTAAAAAATTCCGACAATAGCATTGGATTTGTGTCAAAATATTGGGGACACTCACTTTATTCGTCGCCATGGAGGCGAGTATTAGTGATTTAGAAGTAGCTGAAAAACATTTATTTTTTTAATTTATTTTTCATTTTATTTTTATTGACATTCAGCATCAGACATTCTTATCCATTACATCATATTCACATACATCATATATCTGTTGTCTGCCCTAAATGTCAAAATATTTTTTGTTTATATCCCAACCATACCACGATCCTAAATTTTTGTTTAGTACAGTAGCATCGCTAACCCAACAAGGGACTCCTCCCAGTAGCTCCACCCACTCAGCAGATGACTTTATGAATTTCTTTAATAAGAAAATTGAAGTCATTAGAAAAGAGATTAAAGACAATGCATCTCAGCTACAACTGGGTTCTATTAACACAAATACGACGGTATATACGACGGACATTGCCCTCCAAAATAGTTTCTCTCTCTTTGATGAAATAACATTGGAGGAATTGTTAAAATGTGTAAATGGGACAAAACAAACAACATGTTTACTTGACCCAATTCCTGGGAAACTTATCAAGGAGCTTTTTGTTTTATTAGGTCCATCAGTGTTAAATATTATAAACCTATCACTTTCCTCTGGTACTGTTCCTCTAGCATTCAAAAAAGCGGTTATTCATCCTCTACTCAAAAGACCTAACCTCGATCCTGACCTCATGGTGAACTACCGGCCGGTGTCCCACCTACCGTTTATCTCGAAAATTCTCGAAAAAATTGTCGCACAGCAGCTAAATGAACACTTAGCGTCTAACAATCTCTGTGAACCTTTTCAATCCGGTTTCAGGGCAAATCACTCTACGGAGACAGCCCTCGCAAAAATGACTAATGATCTATTGCTAACGATGGATTCTGATGCGTAAGGTAACGTGCGGAGTTCCCCAGGGTTCAGTTCTTGGCCCTGCACTCTTTAGTATTTACATGCTGCCGCTAGGTGACATTATACGCAAATACGGTGTTAGCTTTCACTGTTATGCTGATGACACTCAACTCTACATGCCCCTAAAGCTGACCAACACGCCGGATTGTAGTCAGCTGGAGGCGTGTCTTAATGAAATTAAACAATGGATGTCCGCTAACTTTTTGCAACTCAACGCTAAGAAAACGGAAATGCTGATTATCGGTCCTGCTCAACACCAACATCTATTTAATAATACCACCTTAACATTTGACAACCAAACAATTAAACAAGGCGACTCGGTAAAGAATCTGGGTATTATCTTCGACCCAACTCTCTCGTTTGAGTCACACATTAAGAGTGTTACTAAAACGGCCTTCTTTCATCTCCGTAATATCGCTAAAATTCGTTCCATTTTGTCCACAAGCGATGCTGAGATCATTATCCATGCGTTCGTTACATCTCGTCTCGATTACTGTAACGTATTATTTTCGGGCCTCCCTATGTCTAGCATTAAAAGATTACAGATGGTACAAAATGCGGCTGCTAGACTTTTGACAAAAACAAGAAAGTTTGATCATATTACGCCTATACTGGCTCACTTGCACTGGCTTCCTGTGCACTTAAGATGCGACTTTAAGGTTTTACTACTTACGTATAAAATACTACACGGTCAAGCTCCTGCCTATCTTGACGATTGTATTGTACCATATGTCCCGGCAAGAAATCTGCGTTCAAAGAACTCCGGCTTATTAGTGATTCCCAGAGCCCAAAAAAAGTCTGCGGGCTATAGAGCGTTTTCTATTCGGGCTCCAATACTATGGAATGCCCTCCCGGTAAAAGTTAGAGATGCTACCTCAGTAGAAGCATTTAAGTCTCATCTTAAAACTCATTTGTATACTCTAGCCTTTAAATAGACTCCCTTTTTAGACCAGTTGATCTGCCGTTTCTTTTCTTTTCTTTTCTACTCTGCTCCGGGGTGGACCGCTAGCCTGTCCATCAGATGGGGACATCTCTACGCTGCTGACCCGTCTCCGCTCGGGATGGTTCCCGCTGGCCCCACCATGGACTGGACTTTCGCTGATGTGTTGGACTTTCACAATATTATGTCAGACCCACTCGACACCGAGGATGTCGTTGTGGCTTGTACAGCCCTTTGAGACACTTGTGATTTAGGGCTATATAAATAAACATTGATTGATAAACATTGATTGAACCCCCCTCCCCCCCAAAAAAACAAAGAAACAGCAAAAAAACAAAGTAGTATCTACAAATACATCAATTAAATAAACAAAAAAATAAATAATAATACATTAATAATAATAATAATCAGAAATACAATTAAAAAATATAAACATATATATATATATACATATACACACACACATACATACATATACATACCGTATTTTTTGGACTATAAGTCGCAGTTTTTACTCGGGAGCGACTTATGTGTGAAATTATTAACACATTAGCGTAAAATATCAAATAATATCATTTAGCTGATTAGCGTAAGAGACTAGACGTATAAGATTTCATGGGATTTAGCGATTAGGAGTGACAGATTGTTTGGTAAACGTATAGCATGTTCTATATGTTATAGTTATTTGAATGACTCTTACCATAATATGTTACGTTAACATACCAGGCACGTTATCAATTGGTTATTTATGCCTCATATAACGTACACTTATTCAGCCTGTTGTTCACTATTCTTTATTTATTTTAAATTTCCTTTCAAATGTCTGTTCTTGGTGTTGGCTTTTATCACATAAATTTCCCCCAAAAATGCGACTTATACTCCAGTGCGACTTAATATGTTTTTTTCCTTCTTTATTATGCATTTTCGGCCGGTGCGACTTATACTCCGGAGAGACTTGTACTCCGAAAAATACGGTATACTAACAGCATGTATATAAAACCTTAGTGGAGGTTTTTGTATATTTTTAGACTTCCATTAGCTCCAGTGTTACCTGACGTTTGTTAGAATTTATTTACGAGTTAGAATGCATAAACAAAGAAAAAACACATGCGTTCTTGTCTTACATAAGGACTTGTGAATGATAAACACCTCAAACATCTCCTGTTTCAGGTTATTGTTTGAAAAAATATATATATTCACTATTCTTTATTTATTTTGAATTGCCTTTCAAATGTCTATTCTTGGTGTTGGGTTTTATCAAATACATTTCCCCCAAAAAATGCGACTTATACTCCAGTGCGACTTATAGTCCGAAAAATACGGTATATATATATACATATATATATAAATTCATACATACATATACACATATATAGGGAGTAATCTTTTTTTTTTAATTTTTTTAAGCAGTGCAATCACTAATTCGAAAAATTAAAGTCAGGCTTATGGGGCGTGACATAATTGACCCAGTTTTCCCAGGATGAAGTAAATTTCTCCAATTTATAATTAATAAAGGCAGTTATGTTCTCTATTTTCTATATGTCCATTGTTGTCAAACTTGGGCTCTCCTGGGATATCCATTTCCTAGTAATGGTCTTTTTTAGTAGGATATTCATTAAGTGTTTATCTTTCTTCAGCCAGTCCTGAGGTACATGTCCAAAAAAAACAAAGTTAGCTGGAAAACGTTCCAGTGTTATAACTTCACCTTTTTGCCAGCAACCGGCAAAGAAACGGACATGAACCAAGTTCTTGGCGTTGAAAGACGACGACCTCTGAAGTCTGCCAACAAAGAAATGCCTTCCTCCAGCAGAACGACTCAACCTCCCACTTTTTCAGACAAACGTGGACTTTGACGTCCTGTCACAGGCGTCTAGAGGGTTTCCGTGCATTCATACTCCCCTCCCGACGCCCACCTCAGAGCTCGGCGGGGGGTAGCCGGGCTTACGGGAGCCGCTCACAATGCCCGCTTTTCTTTTTCTTCCAAAACCTCGCATTGGCTTCGACTTACAGTCAGCAGCAGCGGGAGACGGGCGGGATGGAGACACAAGGCCCCCCAGCAGGGGGTCTTTCACTGGGGCACAAAAAGATTTGCAGTCTTTCTCCTTCGGTACTTTTGAAGGGATATTCTTGCATATGAAGGCGCTCGTCCTTGCAGACGACAAAGGTTCCGCTTACCTGTCATCCTTTAACTCGTTTACTGTAAATAGCCAATTCAGCAGCTAATACCTCCTAACAGGGTGCAGCTCTCAAAAGGTGAAGGTAGCGCTTTAAAAAAAGGACCATTTCATAAAAAAAACATCAGGACAATGAAGATCGGGTGAAAGTGAAATGGAGGAGTTTGATGGACGGGTGTTAGCGGGAACTCTATTAGCGGTCATTAAAAAGCCATCACGCGAACAGCTTGAGAGCTCCAATAACCACGTGGTCCTCGTGCACCGAGGACTCCCCCGGTTTTCTGGGGGTTGCTGTGGTCAGCCTTTGGCGGAGTCGGGACTATTTGTAGTCGAGCGAGATAACAGTGTGACGTGGGGGTCAACATAAGTAACCTAGGGGGTCCTTGTCAACAACACCCAGCCTGAGGCCGCCCTTTGGATCTCCGAGGACCAAAACCAGTGTTTGAGTTTGAGTTTATTTCGAACATGCAAGCATACAACATGATACATCACAATTTCCAGTTTCTCTTTTCAACATGTTCGAAAAGGAGTAGGAAGAAGCAGAGCTTATTTGATCCTACCCCTTTTCTTTACATAACAGTTGCTGAAACTTTTTTTTATTCACTTCCTGTTCTCAATTTATTCACAATAAACTCCATATGTAATCACAATAAAAAATAAATAAATAAATAATAGTAAGAATTTAATAATAATAATTGGTGAAGAAAGTCATATTTCATATGATGAGATAAGTAAGATTACTTTAAGAATGAATGAATGAATGGATGAAATAAATTGAAAATGTTTGTCATGGTTCTTCTTCTTTGTACTTTGTAAATACTTTAAGTTTGAAGAGTTTCTTGAAGTGGATCATATTAGTACATTGTTTGATTGCTTTGTTTAATCCATTCCATAATTTAATTCCACATACTGATATACTGAAGGTCTTAAGTGTTGTACGTGCGTACAAATGTTTTAAATTACATTTTTCTCTAAGATTATATTTCTCCTCTTTTGTTGAGAAGAATGGTTGTATATTCTTGGGTAGCAGGTTATAGTTTGCTTTGTGCATCATTTTAGCTGTTTGCAAATTCACTATGTCGTGGAATTTCAGTGAAGTTGGCACGTTGTGTAAATGGTAAATAAAAACAGAATACAATGACTTGCAAATCCTTTTCAACTTATATTCAATTGAATAGACTGCAAAGACAACATACTTTGGTAAACGTTGTTATTTTTTGCAAATATTAGCTTGTTTGGAATTTGACGCTTGCGACGTGTTTGAAAAAAAAGCTGGCACAAGTGGCAAAAAAAGACTGAGAAAGTTGAGGAATGCTCGTCAAACTTATTTGGAACATCCCACAGGTGAACAGGCTAATTGGGAAAAGGTGGGTGCCATGATTGGGTAAAAAAAGCAGCTTCCATGAAATGCTCAGTCATTCACACACAAGGACGGGGCGAGGGTCACCACTTTGTCAACAAATGCGTGAGCAAATTGTCCAACAGTTTAAGGACAACATTTCTCAACCAGCTATTGCAAAGAATTCAGGGATTTCACCATCTACGGTCCGTAATATCATCAAAAGAAATCACTGCAGGTAAGCGATGATAGTACGGATCCAAAAGCCACATCAGTGTGTAAAGGATATCACCACATGGGCTCAGGAACACTTCAGAAAACCACTGTCAGTAGCTACAGTCGGTCGCTACATCTGTAAGTGCAAGTTAAAACTCCACTATGCAAAGACAAAGCCATTTATCAACAACACCCAGAAACGCCGCCGGCTTCGCTGGGCCCAAGCTCATCTAAGACGGACTGATGCGAAGTGGAAAAGTGTTCTGTGGTCTGACGAGTCCACATTTCACATTGTTTTTGGAAACTGTGGACGTCGTGTCCACCGGAACAAAGAGGAAAAGAACCATCCGAACTGTTATAGGCACCAAGTTCCAAAGGGTGTATTAGTGCCCAAGGCATGGGTAACTTACACATCAGTGAAGGCACTATTAATGCTGAAAAGTACATACAGGTTTTGGAGCAACATATGTTGCCATCCAAGCAACATTATCATGGACGCCCCTGCTTATTTCAGCAAGACAATGCCAAGCCACGTGTTACAACAGCTTGGCTTCATAGTAAAAGTAATTAAAGAACTATTACTGCAAATGAATATCGCCTCCAAATACTGGCTTCCTTGACTACTAATAATCGGTATCAGCTACTCGGTACCAAAGAAGTCAAGTTTACATTAGGAGTCGATTTGTGCAACATTCTCTTATCATGGCCGTTTGCACCTGCTTTTATGTGTTTTGGGATCCCCGTAGCGCAGAAAATGTGAATTTTAATTATAAAACAATTTTTGGCGAGGGTCACTAGACAAACTCCCAGCCTCTTCTGAAGAAGTGAAAAGGTGCCAATTTAATTTTTGTGTTGGGTGGCGATGTAATTACGCCGGCACGGAGCCCAGCGAGACGCACACAAAGCACAGAGCTTGGCTAAGACACTCGCATCAGTCCGATGGGAAATATACAGAAGGATTTACCGCAAAACTATATTTAACTGTGTGGACAGTTCCTGCAATTTATGGCAACAGGTGTTCTATGAAGTGGTAAGTCCAATAACGGTAGCTATATGACATATTGTAATGCTATGTTAGCATGTAGCATGCTCTAACTAACCTTTGACATGCTTTTATCTCTTTGGTTCTGTAGTTTTTTTTGTTAGTTTTCCCCTCACTATCGTCAGACTCTGGCTCGTACATGTCCAATCGGATAGTAAAATACTCTATTGTTGTCAATTGTAATAAAAAAAATGACTTGTTTTAAAGCAGGGGTGTCCAAACTTTTTCCACTGAGGGCCGTACATGGAAAAATTTAAGCATGCGGGGGCCATTTTGATATTTTTCATTTTCAAACCTTAACAAAATATATGGATTTTTTTGTTTTAACCTTTAGGGCTCCCGGGGACCATAAAGGGTTTCAGTCATTAAATTGTTAAAAAATAAGTCAAATTATTGTTATAA
>NC_084744.1:51839110-51954110 GCF_033978785.1 Entelurus aequoreus
TTTATTCCATAAAAATGTAATTAACATGTTAACCTCGGAGTGTACTGTGGTAAACAAAGTAGGATTATTATTAATACTGAAGTGAATGAATTGACTCATATTATGTTCTACATATGGTGAATGTTTATATTCAACTTGGAGAAAGCAAACCACCAGGTTGAAGTAATTAATGGTTGAGCCTATAATACATTAAAGGCCTACTGAAATGATTTATTTTTATTTAAACGGGAATAGCAGATCCATTCTATGTGTCATACTTGATCATTTCGCGATATTGCCATATTTTTGCTGAAAGGATTTAGTAGAGAAAATCGACGATAAAGTTCGCAACTTTTGCTCGCTGATAAAAAAAAAAAGCCTTGCCTGTACCGGAAGTAGCGTGACGTCACAGGAGGTAATATTCCTCACAATTTTCCTTTGTTTACAATGGAGCGAGAGGGATTTGGAGCGACAAAGCGACGATTACCCCATTAATTTGAGCGAGGATGAAAGATTCGTGGATGAGGAACGTTAGAGTGAAGAACTAGAGGCAGTGCAGGACGTATCTTTTTTCGCTCTGACCGTAACTTAGGTACAAGCTGGCTCATTGGATTCCACACTCTCTCCTTTTTCTATTGTGGATCACGGATTTGTATTTTAAACCACCTCGGATACTATATCCTCTTGAAAATGAGAGTCGAGCACGCGAAATGGACATTCAAAGTGACTTTTATCTCCACGACAATACATCGGTGACACACTTAGCTACTGAGCTAACGTGATAGCATCGTTCTCAAATGCAGATAGAAACAAAATACATAAATCCCTGACTGGAAGGATAGACAGAAGATCAACAATACTATTAAACCATGTACATGTAACTACACGGTTAATAATTCTCAGCCTGGTAAAGCTTAACAATGCTGTTGCTAACGACGCTAAGGCTAATTTAGCAACTTAGCAACCGGACCTCACAGAGCTATGATAAAAACATTAGCGCTCCACCTACGCCAGCCAGCCCTCATCTGCCCATTCATCAGCTCTCATCTGCCCATCAACAGCCGTGCTCACCTGCGTTCCAGTGATCGACGGCGCGGCGAAGGACTTCATCCATGGGTTTGGCGGCTAGCATCGGCTAGGCGTCTGCTAAGTCCCTGTTGTGTTGCTACAGCCAGCCGCTAATACACCGATTGATCCCACCTACAACGTTCTTCTTTGCAGCCTCCATTGTTCATTAAACAAATTGCAAAAGATTCACCAACACAGATGTCCAGAATACTGTGGAATTATGAAATGAAAACAGAACTTGTTGTATAGGATTCTCCGGGCTCCGAATACTTCCCTTGTCCTCGTGACGTCACACGCATACGTCAGCATAATAAAACGTTTTTAACAGGAAGTGTGGCGGGAAATTTAAAATTGCACTTTATAAGTTAACCCGGCCGTATTGGCATGTGTTGCAGTGTTAAGATTTCATCATTGATGTATAAACTATCAGACTGCGTGGTCGGTAGGAGTGGCTTTCAGTAGGCCTTTAAGGAGCCTTAGTTACCAGTTAGCCAGTTACAGGTGTTCTGAGTGCAGGTGTGTGGATTGCGTAGGGTGGAATATTGCTGCCAAAAGTTTTTTACTTGAATAAAATGATTTTTATACTTGCAAATCTTTTTTTTTAATTGAAGACAATTGTTTTTTGTTTTTTTTGCAAATTGTTTATTATTCTATAATATAGTAAATCGTATAATTGAAGACAATAGTTTTTTTTAAAAACTTGTAAGTACTTTTTTAAAATTGAAGACAATTGTTTTTTTTTTATTTTAAAATTGTTTTTTTAATTCTATAAAATAGTAAATATAATTAAAGACAATTGTTTTTTTTAAACTTGCAAATCGTTTTTTTAATTGAAGACAATTGTTTTTTATTTGCAAATTGTTTTTTATTCTATAAAATAGTAAATCTAATATATGAAGACAATTGTTTTTTTAAACTTGCAAATCGTTTTTTTAATTGAAGACAATTGTTTATTTTATTTACTAATTGTTTTTATTATTCTATAAAATAGTAAATCTAACAATTTGATGACAATTGTTTTTTTTTTAACTTGCAAATCTTTTTTTTTAATTGAAGACAATTGTTTATTTGCAAATTGTTTTTTTATTCAATAAAATAGTAAATCTAATATATGAAGACAATTGTTCTTTTAAAAACTTGCAAATCGTTTTTTTTAATTGAAGATAATTTATTTTATTTACAAATTGTTTTCATTATTCTATAAAATAGTAAATCTAATAATTTGATGACAATTGTTTTTTTTAACTTGCTGTGGTGGTCTTGCTCCTCCGGGTTCTCTGGACCACCAATGACAGACATGACAGCCGTGTTCATCTTTATCAATCAATGAATCAATCAATCAATGTTTATTTATATAGCCCTGAATCAAAAAAGTCTCAAAGGGCTGCACAAGCCACAACGACATCCTCGGCACAGAGCCCACACAAGGGACGTCGATGTGAATGACTATGAGAAACCTTGGGGAGGATCGCATATGTGGGTAACCCCCCCTCTAAGTACAGTCCCTAGTGGATCCAACATAACAGTGAGAGTCCAGTCCATAGTGAGGCCAGCAGGAGACCATCCCGAGCGGAGGCAGGTCAGTAGCGCAGAGACGTCCCCAACCAATGCACAGGCGAGCGGTCCACCTGAACAATGATTTATTTTGCAATAAGTTGTCCTTCTTGTGCTTTTCAGCCATGTTAAAGTTTCTCTCGCTCTCGCTCGTTCTCCACCATCAACAACCCCCTCTCCTTCCCGACTGCTGCCTTTTACAGAGCGACAGGTGATCAGACAATCACTCACAGCTGTGTCATCTACGCACCTGTCACTAATCTCGAAGCCGGTCCTGACACACCCCGCTTCGCTGCAGATCCGCAGGCCACGCCCCTCCACACTTGCAAATCGTTTTTTTTAATTGAAGACAATTGTTTTTATTTACAAATTTTTTTTTTTATTCTATAAAATAGTAAATCTTATAATTGAAGACAATTGTTTTGTTTTTTAAATTGCAAATAGTTTTTTTTTAAATGGAAGACAATTGTTTTTTTTTTATTTACAAATTGTTTTTATATTCTATAAAATAATAAATCTTATACTTGACGACAATTGTTTTTTTTTAATTTACAAATTGTTTTTTTCATTCTATAAAATAGTAAATCTTATAATTGAAGACAATAGTTTTTTTTATTTACAAATTGTTTTTTTTATTCTATAAAGTAGTAAATCTTATAATTACGGACAATTGTTTTTTTTTAAACTTGCAAATCGTTTTTTTTTAATTTTGCGAATCCATTTTTTACTTGGAGGATTTTTTTTTAACATGCGAATCTTTTTTTACTTTTAGAAAATAGCTTTTGTACTTACATATTGTTTATTTTATTTAAAACTTTTTTTTTTTTTACTTGCAAATCGTTTTTTTAATTTTGCGAATCCATTTTTTTATTTGCAGAATTTTTTTTTTAACCAGCGAATCTTTTTTTACTTTTACAAAATACTTTTTTTTACTTTCATATTGTTTCTTTAATCAAAGCATTTTTTTTTTTTTTACTTGAAAATTGTTTTTTAATTGATGAAAATGAACTTTTTTACTTGCAAAACATTTCCTACTTTTAGAAAACAGTTTTTATACTTGCATTTCATTTGTTTTATTTGAACAAAATCTATTTTTTTTATATTTGCAAAAAAAAATTTCAATTGAAAAAAATACACATTTTTTACTTTTGAATCGTTGGTGTGTTTTTGGAATTTTGGCTGTAATTTCATGACGCTCAGAGTTTCCCATCATAAGGTTAACTGTTTCGGCCTTTACAAGCTTTCCCAGGTTCTAAACCAACTTAAGCTTTTCAAAAAATATCTTTATTTGCAAAAGGTCTTATTTCCAACAGTCCATCCAAGGAGAACAAAAACAAGTTTTAACTACATACAAAGCTATTATTATTAATCAAAAAACTAAGGCTCAAGTGTAGCATTAGAAGTGGTCAAAAACGGTTTTCACCGCCAGTCTCTAAAACCCGACATTTTGTCCAATCAGTTTCACCTGTACGCCCCTATATGTTCTCGTCACAGGTGCTGTAAATGACACAGAATGCAAATGACACTTTCTAATTCAATAAATTACCTTGCAATATATCAAAACATTCACAAAACAAATAATTTAACTTAATAACCTACTGTATGTCAGGGGTGTCAAACTCGTTTTCATTGAGGGCCACTTCGCAGTTATGGCTGAGGACCGCTTTTAACAATGACTAATATATGAATATACATGTATATATATATATATATATATATATATATATATATATATATATATATATATATATATATATATATATATATATATATATATATATATATATATATATATATATATATATATATATATATATATATATATAATACATTGACAATATATTTTTTACACAAGCTTAAAAAATATATTTAAATTTTACTTTAAAAACTGGCAGCTCAATCACCAGAATTTTATAGTCAAAGCAGTGGGTTTTTTACAGCATATACAAAAATGGAATAAATGGAATGGAATGGAGAAACAATACCACTGTTTTTAGCGGTACAATTCAAGCAAAAGAGCTGCCAGTTTTTTTTAACCGTAAAATTGTTTTTTTGTAGGTTTTTCAATGTTTTAGTATCTTATTGTATATGGAAAAAAAACAGTACCAAAGTTGATTTTATGGTTAAAAAAAACTCAGTGCGCGGAATTTAAAATCTATTTTCAATTTTACCGTCGACAATTTGATTGATAATTTGTTTTGAAATCATAAGTCAAGCAGATATTTAAGTACAGTATTTATTCTTATTTTAACAAAAAATATTTTTGGATTACATAATAATATAATATTTTGTTAATATTGAATTTTATAAGATATGCAATTGCATGCAGTACATTATTTTTTATGTTAAAAGGGAAAGAACAAATATATTTAGTAAGAAAAGATTACAAATTTTATTAAGGCATATTATTTCCAGGCTTTCACGGGCCACATAAAATAATGTGGCGGGCCAGATTTGGCCCCTGGGCCTTGAGTTTGACACCCCTGATATATGTAGTACTAGAGAATTACAAACAACACAAACATGGCCACCACAACCATAATGAGAAAAACTAAAGTACAGCAGCTCAGCACGCCCGAGTTTTCATCAAACACCACCACAATGACCAACACCAAAGTGCAGTAGCGCAGTAGGCCCAAGTATTCATCAAACGCCACCACAATGACCAACACCAAAAGTGCAGTAGCGCACTAAGTAGGTAGGTAGGTTTTTATTTTCATTGCATAAGTACAACAAAACGTTGTTTTCAGCACAAACCCGTTCAAGATTAGACAAACAAAGCATGTACAGGGTTACTGAACAGGGACGTTGATGGGTCGCCACAAGGCACCTCTTAATAGATTGGAAAAAGGTAAACGCTGGGGTAGGATGAGTAAAAAAATATATTGTAGACCGGGCTCCTAAGGGGGCCCAGTCTGGAGTGGGAAGAAAACTCCATAGCAAAGCACATATTACATATTACAACATACAACTGGAGACTTGCAAATGAGAGGAGGGGAGTGGGGGCTACGGTGGCGGGCTGCAGCTCAAATTCGAATTCAAGATGTCGTATTGCCAAGAGTCAGTTTAAAAAAACATCCATCTCTACCTGACAGGTGGGATATTATCCTCATCACGATTTAGGCGGAATGGTTTGATTGTGTAGGACGGTACATTTCGGACTGCCTTGTGCCTCGCATGAAATTTGGTGGAGGAGGAATTTTGGTGTGGGGTTGTTTTTCAGGAGGTGGCCAAATAGTGCAGCAATATTGATAAATGCTGAAGTGCTCAATGTATGGTGCGAACTGACCAACATGTTTTGGTGTGAATGAAACCGGAAGCACATATTCAAGATGTCGTATTGCCAAGAGTCAGTTAAAAAACATCCATCTCTACCTAACAGGTGGGATATTATCCTCGTCACGATTTAGGCGGAATGGTGTGATTGTGTAGGACGGTACTGTGGAGGGGGGCGTGGTCGGTGGGTGAGTAAGAACCGGCCTCGAAGACAGCGGCAGGTGAGTGGATTGCCCAGCTGGGGAAGTTTAATCTAATCACCTGTCGCCCTTATTAGCAGCAGCCGGTCCGAGACCCATAGTGGGAGTTGGAGTTGCCGGTGAGCAGACGCACGGACACGCACAGAGAGAGACAAACATATATTGCTGGAAAGCAAGCCACCCCCTGGGGTTTATGTCAATAAAAGACTTGATTCAAACTGTGTACCGGGCTCCCGAAGATCTGTCGGCATCAGGAGAACCCACCACAAGAGGGAAATCTCTACAGGTACATTTTGGGCTGCATTGTGCCGAGTGTGAAATTTGGTGGAGGAGGAATAATGGTGTGGGTTGTTTTTCAGGAGTTGGGCTTGGCCTCTTAGTTCTAGTGAAAGGAAATTTGAATGCTCCAGGAGGTGGCCAAATAGTCTAGCACAGGGGTCACCAACGCGGTGCCCGCAGGCACCAGGTCGCCTGTAAGGACCAGATGAGTCGCCCGCTGGCCTGTTCTAAAAATAGCTCAAATAGCAGCACTAACCAGTGAGCTGCCTCTATTTTTTAAATGTTATTTATTTACTAGCAAGCTGGTCTCGCTTTGCTCGACATTTTTAATTCTAAGAGAGACAAAACTCAAATAGAATTTGAAAATCCAAAAAAATATTTTAAAGACTTGGTCTTCACTTGTTTAAATAAATTCATTTATTTTTTTACTTTGCTTCTTATAACTTTCAGAAAGACAATTTTAGAGAAAAAAATACAACCTTAAAAATGATTTTAGGATTTTTAAACACATATACCTTTTTACCTTTTAAATTCCTTCCTCTTCTTTCCTGACAATTTAAATCAATGTTCAAGTAAATTTATTTTTTTTATTGTAGAGAATAATAAATACATTTTAATTTAATTCTTCATTTTAGCTTCTGTTTTTTCGACGAGGAATATTTGTGAAATATTTCTTCAAACTTATTATGATTAAAATTCAAAAAAATTATTCTGGCAAATCTAGAAAATTTCAAAGTCTTTTGAATTTCTTTTAAAATTTTTGTTCTGGAAAATCTAGAAGAAATAATGATTTGTCTTTGTTAGAAATATAGCTTGGTCCAATGTGTTATATATACTAACAAAGTGCAGATTGGATTTTAACCTATTTAAAACATGTCATCAAAATTCTAAAATTAATCTTAATCAGGAAAAATTACTAATGATGTTCCATAAATTCTTTTTTTTTCATTTTTTCAAAAAGATTCGAATTAGCTAGTTTTTCTCTTCTTTTTTTCGGTTGAATTTTGAATTTTAAAGAGTCGAAATTGAAGATAAACTATGTTGCAAAATTTAATTTTAATTTTTTTTCGTGTTTTCTCCTCTTTTAAACCGTTCAATTAAGTGTTTTTTTCATCATTTATTCTCTACAAAAAACCTTCCGTAAAATGTTCAATTTGAAAATGTGCACTTAGAGAAAATATAAAAATAAAGTGTTGCATATTGATATTTATCTGTTTCTATATATATTTATTGTGAGAAATCATTAAGATGATCAGTGTTTCCACAAAGATAAATATCATTAATAATAACTTGGAGTTAAAGGTAAATTGAGCAAATTGGCTATTTCTGGCAATTTATTTAAGTGTGTATCAAACTGGTAGCCCTTCGCATTAATCAGCTCTTGGTTTCAAAAAGGTTGTTGACCCCTGGTCTAGCAATATTAATAAATGCTGAAGTGTTCAATGTATGGTCCGAACTGACCAACATGTTTTGGTGTGAATGAAACCGGAAGCACATATTCAAGATGTCGCATTGCCAAGAGTCAGTTAAAAAACATCCGTCTCTGCCTGACCGGTGGGATATTATCCTCATCATGTTTTAGGCGAGTGCCACGTGTGAAATTTGGTGGAGGAGGAATCATGGTGTGGGGTTGTTTTTCAGGAGTTGGGCTTGGCCCCTTAGTTCCAGTGACAAGGAACTTTGAATACTCCAGGACTCCGAACTGACCAACATGTTTTGGTGTGAATGAAACCGGAAGCACATATTCAAGATGTTGTAATCCATCTCTACCTGACAGGTGGGATATTATCCTCGTCAGGATTTAGGCGGAATGGTTTGACTGTGTAGGACGGTACATTTCGGACTGCATTGTGCAGAGTGTGAAATTTGGTGGAGGAGGAATTATGGTGTGGGGTTGTTTTTCAGGAGTTGGGCTTGGCTCTTAGTTCCAGTGAAAAGGAACTTTGAATGCTCCAGTAGGTGGCCAAATAGTGTATTGATAAATGCTGAAGTGTTCAATGTATGGTTCGAACTGACCAACATATCGGTATCGGTAATTAAGAGTTGGACAATATCGGATATCGGTAAAAAAGACATTACCGGACATCTCTAGTGCCGAGAGTGAAATTTGGTGGAGGAGGAATCATGGTGTGGGGTTGCTTTTCAGGAGTTGGGCTTGGCCTCTTAGTTCCAGTGAAATGAACTTTGAATGCTCCAGGACTCCGAACTGACCAACGTGTTTTGGTGCGAATGCAACCGGAAGCACATATTCAAGATGTCGTAATCCATCTCTACCTTACAGGTGGGATATTATCCTCGTCAGGATTTTTAGGCGGAATGGTGTGATTGTGTAGGGCGGCAAAGAAGGTCACAAGTTTTGTCCTCCAACACTCCCTGTCAATTTATGGCACTTGACAAGTTTCCTGTTATTTCCTGGAAGCGAAAAAAATAATTGCTGGTGTAAACACCTTGAAGCTCCGCCTCCCATCCGTCAGTCTCGTCCTTGCATCACCTTCCGTCTGGAAAGCTGGCCGTGGGAGGTGAGGGGGGTTCGGCGCGGAGAAAAACGTTAGCGTGGGCGAGACACGGCCGCCGGTTAAATATTCCTCTCATGGCTTTTCTGATCAATTACTAATTTGGGTTTAGGATTGGAGGACCGGTGTTTTAAACATGAGGAACAGCGTGGGGGAGATTATGAGGCAACGCGGTGTAACTTTTGCAGCTTTTGTCTGAACTTTTTAGACTCCCCGGTGGAAAGACTTTACACACCAGCTGAGGCAAACCACTTCGATCAGTCCTTGGTTGTCCCTGCATCTTAATTCTCCATCAGAGCAAGACGCTATGGACAATTATAGAACGACACGTTTTTCTATTCTTTGGCCTCACATACGGACCACACAAATCCACCACCACACCTTCCGATATCTTGCAGATAGTCTTCCCAGAAGTGTTCAAACTTATGAAGGTTAATTTGTGTCTTTATTACCAAACAAAACCCAAAACCAGTGAAGTTGGCACGTTGTGTAAATGGTAAATAAAAACAAAATACAATGATTTGCTAATCCTTTTCAACCTATATTCAATTGAATAGACTGCAAAGACAAGATACTTAATGTTCAAACTAAGAAACTTTTTTTTTTTTTTACCACTGTGTTACATGGCCTTTCCTTTTAACAACACTCAGTAAACGTTTGGGGACTGAGGAGACCAATTTTTAAAGCTTTTCAGGTGGAATTCTTTCCCATTCTTGCTTGACGTACAGTTTAAGTTGTTCAACAGTCCCATGCCTTGGGCACTAATACACCCCCATACCATCACAGATGCTGGCTTTTGAACTTGGTGCCTATAACAGTCCGGATGGTTCTTTTCCTCTTTGGTCCGGAGGACACGACGTCCACAGTTTCCAAAAACAATGTGAAATGTGGACTGGTCAGACCGCAGAACACTTTTCCACTTTGCATCAATACATCTTAGATGAGCTCGGGCCCAGCAAAGCCGGCGGCATTTCTGGGTGTTGTTGATAAATGGCTTTGGCTTTGCATAGTAGAGATTTAACTTGCACTTACAGATGTAAGAAAGCCCTGATTTGCGAACCTCATTGGTTCTTGGACAGAGTTCGTAAATAGAAATAGCAAATGTTCCAGCTTCTACAAAAGTCCATGTTTTATCAACAACACCCGTTTCTGGGTGTTGTTGATAAATGGCTTTCGCTTTGCATAGTTGAGTTTTAACTTGCACTTACAGATGTAGCGACGAACTGAAGTTCCTGACAGTGGTTTTCTAAAGTGTTCCTGAGCCCATGTGGTGATATCCTTTACACACTGATGTCGCTTTTTGATGCAATACCGCCTGAGGGATCGAAGGTCACGGCCTTGCCGCTTTTACGTGCAGTGATTTGTCCAGATTCTCTGAACCCTTTGATGATATTACGGACCGTAGATGGTGAAATCCCTAAATTCCTTGCAATAGCTGGTTGAGAAATGTTGTTCTTAAACTGTTCAACAATTTGCTCACGCATTTGTTGACAAAGTGGTGACCCTCGCCCCATCCTTGTTTGTGAATGACTGAGCATTCCATGGAAGCTGCTTTTATACCCAATCATGGCACCCACCTGTTCCCAATTAGCCTGTTCACCTGTGGGATGTTCCAAATAAGTGTTTGATGAGCATTCCTCAACTTTATCAGTCTTTTTTGCCATTTTACATCAAATTATGCTGACAATTTCATTGAAAATAAATTCATTTTATAAAAATTCAGTGTAAAAAAAATTCAGTGTGGGAAAATTTGCTGTTTCAAAAATCCAAGACTCACTTCCCGTAAATTAAGACAGAAGCAATTGATCCTGTCTCAGAACCGGCCAATGAGGTGTCAAGTTTGAAGTCACGTGACACCTGTCCTGCAAAACAGCATAAAAAAAAACAGTAAAATAGGCAATCCCAGGCATAATACAACTTATTTGACATTTCTTTGAGGCCCGCTGGATATTTTCAAACTATAGAAATTATTTCAATGGTTAGAATGTATTATGCCAAAGTAGCCCAGTTAACTGCTTTTTTATGCTGTTTTGCAAGACTGTGATCTATCATCACTGTCCTAATTGCTACTTATTGTGCTTTTTGCCTTTTATAAGCCTTTTTACAGCATGTTTCTAGTTTTACTAGCTCGATATGAGTCCAATGGACGAGCGATGTGTGGTTTGAAACATCCAGGAAGTCTCCACAGCGTTGTTGACACTGCTTCCTCCCCTTCCCCCTCCCCTTTCCTTCTGGGGCACGGCAAGAAGATTAACAAACAAGGTAAAGGGGATTACATTTTTTTCCCATTCCCAATCATTGTAGCTACCTGGTTGTTGAAGTTGAGGAGTTTTGTGATTTAAAAGTGTGAGTGCACTACAGGGCTAGTGACTGTGTGCGTGCGTGTCAGCAGGGCGGCTAAATAGGAGGACAGTTCAGCTAGTTGTTATTGTTATGGCTTTGTTATTAAATATAGTTCATCCATTACCCGTTGTTGTGTTTGTTTAATATACAGCACTTTATATTGTGTTCAAAGTGTACAAACTTTACTACAAAAACCCAAACCAAGCGAAGTTGGCAGTAAATCGTAAATAAAAACAGAATAAAATGATTTGCAAATCCTTTTCACCCTATATTCAATTGAAAGACTGCTAAGACAAGATAACATAACAAATACTTTGTTATTTTTTGCAAATAGTAGCTCATTTGGAATTTGATGCCTGCAACATGTTTCAAAAAAGATGGCACAAGTGGCAAAAAAGACTGAGAAAAGTTGAGGAATTCTAATCAAACACTTATTTGGAACATCCCACAGGGGAACAGGCTATTTGGGAACAGGTGGGTGCTATGATTGGGTATAAAAGCAGTTTCCATGAAATGCTCAGCCATTCACAAACAAGGATGGGGCGAGGGTCACCACTTTGTCAACAAATGCGTGAGCAAATTGTTTAAGAACAACATTTCTCAAACCAGCTATTGCAAGGAATTTAGGGATTTCACCATCTACGCTCCGTAATATCATCAAAAGGTTCAGAGAATCTGGAAAAATCACGACACGTAAGCAGCAAAGCCGTGACCTTCGATCCCTCAGGCGGTACTGCATCGAAAAAGCGACATCAGTGTGTAAAGGATATCACCACATGGGCTCAGGAACACTTCAGAAAACCACTGTCAGTAACTACAGTTCATCGCTACATCTGTAAGTGCAAGTTAAAACTCTACTATGCAAAGCGAAAGCCATGTATCAACAACACCCAGAAACGGGTGTTGTTGATAAAACATGGAATTTTGTAGAAGTTGGAACATTTGCTTTTCTATTTACGAACCCTGTCCAAGAACCAATGGCAATCACAAATCAGGGCTTTCATTGTTTTAATGCTTACTTGTAGTACCACTATTCTAGGAACGTTTCCTGCCAAATAAAGCAAACAAACCCGGAGTGTCTTTGATGGCAGATGTTCCATCTAGGGGTGCACAAAAAAATCGATTCATATCCGAATCTCGATTCCTAATCATACCGATTCTAAATTGATTCACAATATAATATAAGTAGTTTCTTTAAAAAACATTTTTTTTACAATAATTAATTTTGAATATTTATAGGCTATCTCCATGCAACCAGAAAAAGCTTTTCTAACCTGTCACCTGTTTTGAAAAAGTTTATTTGTAATTATTATACCAAATGATACATTGCAAAAATCGGTTTGAATCAAGAATCGTGTTGAATCGAGAATCAATTCCGAATTGAACAGTCATAAAAATCGGAATCGTATCGTTAGGTGGCCAAAGATTCACAAACCTCTTCATCTTGGATCCTTGACGCCTCCTTCCTCCCCTACACTTCAACAGTCGTAGACCTCCAGCTGAGATGTAGCATCCTAGCAAGGCAGGAAAGACACATAAACAAGTGGGAGGGGTTAGTGGGGGAGGGGGAGACGGGGGAGACGGGGTCCTCAGCGCTGCAGGGTGTGAGTCAGAAGATTGGGCCGATACATCATAAAAGCCATCATAGTGTTGACCCATTAAATAGGCTGTTATTAGGTTTTCTAGGTCTGCGCCATGGCGGGGGGTAGACAATCTGTGTTTGATCTATCATTTTTATCTATCGCCTCTGCCCGGCTGCGGGACTGCTTCCGGAAAGTGGCCGAGGTTAAATCAAACATGACCCGAAACAGCAGGCGAGATGCAACTTCATTGTGTTTTATTCTGATGTCAAGGAGAGGTGGCGACAGTCTGCGTTTATTAGCCGCATACATTTTTATGCCCCCAGAGTTGGGGGAAACAGCAATAAACAAAGTTATATGAAGAATCCAGCTTGTTTTTATGGTCTTTTGTCTGCAGGACATGTAAAGATGGAGGATGAAGTGGACTTTAGCTGAGAATATTCAAGGTGTTCAGGTTCCGGTGTGTGCTTATCTGGGCTGAATGTGCGTAAGGACATGATGGAGCAGGAGATTGGCTCCACTCACACAAGCATCGCACAAGATTGGCCACGGGGGTTTGGTTCCTGAGGCCTCCCCCCACCGACTCGGTCCCTTGTTATTCCCATCTCCTTTTATGTTGCCCGGAGAACCCTGAAGAGCATCGAGTTGTCCCAAATGGAAAGCAATGACTGTCATCTTGCAGGAGAAATGAAGCGGCAAGCCGAGGGGAAGGGAAAGAACATTTTGAGGGATGAAACATGTCAGCCGTAGGGAATCGGGGGAAGAAAGACGAGGGTGGTCTTTGAAACGGTGCGTAGGGAAAAGTTTTAGCGAGTCTCCGAGTTGGAGTCTAGCTTAAGTAGGAGAAACTGTCAGACAAACCACCGATCAATGAGCGTTTTTGTACCAACTGTTTAAATGTCTGGGTTGTATCCTCGTTGGAGTGGTTTGTTTGGTCGGATGTCAACCGATTCCAACAAACTTTAGCTTCAGTGGAGACTAAACCTCCAACTGGACCAACGACCCAGGTTGTTTTAGCGAGTCTCCGAGTTGGAGTCTAGCTTAAGTATGAGAAACTATCAGACAAACCACCGATCAATGAGCGTTTTTGTACCAACTGTATACATGTCTGGGTTGTATCCTTGTTGGAGTGGTTTGTTTGGTCGGATGTCAACCGATTCAAACAAAGTTTAGCTTCAGTGGATACTGAACCTCCAACTGGACCAACGACCCAGGTTGTTTTAGCGAGTCTCCGAGTTGGAGTCTAGCTTAAGTATGAGAAACCGTCAGACAAACCACCGATCAATGAGCGTTTTTGTACCAACTGTTTAAATGTCTGGGTTGTATCCTCGTTGGAGTGGTTTGTTTGGTCGGATGTCAACCGATTCCAACAAACTTTAGCTTCAGTGGAGACTAAACCTCCAACTGGACCAACGACCCAGGTTGTTTTAGCGAGTCTCCGAGTTGGAGTCTAGCTTAAGTATGAGAAACTGTCAGACAAACCACCGATCAATGAGCGTTTTTGTACCAACTGTATAAATGTCTGGGTTGTATCCTCGTTTTGGTCGGATGTCAACCGATTCAAACAAAGTTTAGCTTCAGTGGAGACTGAACCTCCAACTGGACCAACGACCCAGGTTGTTTTAGCGAGTCTCCGAGTTGGAGTCTAGCTTAAGTATGAGAAACTGTCAGACAAACCACCGATCAATGAGCGTTTTTGTACCAACTGTATAAATGTCTGGGTTGTATCCTTGTTTTGGTCGGATGTCAACCGATTCAAACAAACTTTAGCTTCAGTGGAGACTAAACCTCCAACCGGACCAACGACCCAGGTTGTTTTAGCGAGTCTCCGAGTTGGAGTCTAGCTTAAGTATGAGAAACTATCGGACAAACCACAGATCAATGAGCGTTTTTGTACCAACTGTATAAATGTCTGGGTTTTATCCTCGTTGGAGTGGTTTGTTTGGTCGGATGTCAACCGATTAAAACAAACTTAAGCTTCAGTGGAGACTAAACCTCCAACTGGACCAACGACCCAGGTTGTTTTAGTGAGTCTCCGAGTTGGAGTCTAGCTTAAGTATGAGAAACTGTCAGACAAACCACCGATCAATGAGCGTTTTTGTACCAACTGTATAAATGTCTGGGTTGTATCCTCGTTTTGGTCGGATGTCAACCGATTCAAACAAACTTTAGCTTCAGTGGAGACTAAACCTCCAACTGGACCAACGACCCAGGTTGTTTTAGTGAGTCTCCGAGTTGGAGTCTAGCTTAAGTATGAGAAAATGTCAGACAAACCACCGATCAATGAGCGTTTTTGTACCAACTGTATAAATGTCTGGGTTGTATCCTCGTTGGAGTGGTTTGTTTGGTCGGATGTCAACCGATTCAAACAAACTTTAGCTTCAGTGGTGACTAAACCTCCAACTGGACCAACGACCCAGGTTGTTTTAGCGAGTCTCCGAGTTGGAGTCTAGCTTAAGTATGAGAAACTGTCAGACAAACCACCGATCAATGAGCGTTTTTGTACCAACTGTATAAATGTCTGGGTTGTATCCTCGTTTTGGTCGGATGTCAACCGATTCAAACAAACTTTAGCTTCAGTGGAGACTAAACCTCCAACTGGACCAACGACCCAGGTTGTTTTAGCGAGTCTCCGAGTTGGAGTCTAGCTTAAGTATGAGAAACTGTCAGACAAACCACCGATCAATGAGCGTTTTTGTACCAACTGTATAAATGTCTTGTTTGTATCCTCATTGGAGTGGTTTGTTTGGTCGGACGTCAACCGATTCAAACAGACTTTAGCTTCATTGGTGACCAAACCTCCAACTAGACTAACAACCCAGGTTGTTTTAGCGAGTCTCCGAGTTGGAGTCTAGCTTAAGTATGAGAAACTGTCAGACAAACCACCGATCAATGAGCGTTTTTGTACCAACTGTTTAAATGTCTGGGTTGTATCCTCGTTGGAGTGGTTTGTTTGGTCGGATGTCAACCGATTCAAACAAACTTTAGCTTCAGTGGTGACTAAACCTCCAACTGGACCAACGACCCAGGTTGTTTTAGCGAGTCTCCGAGTTGGAGTCTAGCTTAAGTATGAGAAACTGTCGGACAAACCACCGATCAATGAGCGTTTTTGCACCAACTGTATAAATGTCTGGGTTGTATCCTCGTTGGAGTGGTTTGTTTGGTCGGATGTCAACCGATTCAAACAAACTTTAGCTTCAGTGGAGACTAAACCTCCAACTGGACCAACGACCCAGGTTGTTTTAGCGAGTCTCCGAGTTGGAGTCTAGCTTAAGTATGAGAAACGGTCAGACAAACCACCGATCAATGAGCGTGTTTGTACCAACTGTATAAATGTCTGGGTTGTATCCTCGTTTTGGTCGGATGTCAACCGATTCAAACAAACTTTAGCTTCAGTGGAGACTAAACCTCCAACTGGACCAACGACCCAGGTTGTTTTAGCGAGTCTCCGAGTTGGAGTCTAGCTTAAGTATGAGAAACTATCAGACAAACCACCGATCAATGAGCGTTTTTGTACCAACTGTTTAAATGTCTGGGTTGTATCCTCGTTGGAGTGGTTTGTTTGGTCGGATGTCAACCGATTCAAACAAACTTTAGCTTCAGTGGTGACTAAACCTCCAACTGGACCAACGACCCAGGTTGTTTTAAAGAGTCTCCGAGTTGGAGTCTAGCTTAAGTATGAGAAACTGTCAGACAAACCACCGATCAATGAGCGTTTTTGTACCAACTGTATAAATGTCTGGGTTGTATCCTCGTTTTGGTCGGATGTCAACCGATTCAAACAAACTTTAGCTTCAGTGGAGACTAAACCTCCAACTGGACCAACGACCCAGGTTGTTTTAGCGAGTCTCCGAGTTGGAGTCTAGCTTAAGTATGAGAAACTGTCGGACAAACCACCGATCAATGAGCGTTTTTGCACCAACTGTATAAATGTCTGGGTTGTATCCTCGTTGGAGTGGTTTGTTTGGTCGGATGTCAACCGATTCAAACAAACTTTAGCTTCAGTGGTGACTAAACCTCCAACTGGACCAACGACCCAGGTTGTTTTAGCGAGTCTCCGAGTTGGAGGCTAGCTTAAGTATGAGAAAATGTCAGACAAACCACCGATCAATGAGCGTTTTTGCACCAACTGTATAAATGTCTGGGTTGTATCCTCGTTGGAGTGGTTTGTTTGGTCGGATGTCAACCGATTCAAACAAACTTTAGCTTCAGTGGTGACTAAACCTCCAACTGGACCAACGACCCAGGTTGTTTTAGCGAGTCTCCGAGTTGGAGGCTAGCTTAAGTATGAGAAAATGTCAGACAAACCACCGATCAATGAGCGTTTTTGCACCAACTGTATAAATGTCTGGGTTGTATCCTCGTTGGAGTGGTTTGTTTGGTCGGATGTCAACCGATTCAAACAAACTTTAGCTTCAGTGGTGACTAAACCTCCAACTGGACCAACGACCCAGGTTGTTTTAGCGAGTCTCCGAGTTGGAGTCTAGCTTAAGTATGAGAAACTGTCGGACAAACCACCGATCAATGAGCGTTTTTGCACCAACTGTATAAATGTCTGGGTTGTATCCTCGTTGGAGTGGTTTGTTTGGTCGGATGTCAACCGATTCAAACAAACTTTAGCTTCAGTGGTGACTAAACCTCCAACTGGACCAACGACCCAGGTTGTTTTAGCGAGTCTCCGAGTTGGAGGCTAGCTTAAGTATGAGAAAATGTCAGACAAACCACCGATCAATGAGCGTTTTTGCACCAACTGTATAAATGTCTGGGTTGTATCCTCGTTGGAGTGGTTTGTTTGGTCGGATGTCAACCGATTCAAACAAACTTTAGCTTCAGTGGTGACTAAACCTCCAACTGGACCAACGACCCAGGTTGTTTTAGCGAGTCTCCGAGTTGGAGGCTAGCTTAAGTATGAGAAAATGTCAGACAAACCACCGATCAATGAGCGTTTTTGTACCAACTGTATAAATGTCTGGGTTGTATCCTCGTTTTGGTCGGAAGTCAACCAATTCAAACAAACTTTAGCTTCAGTGGTGACTAAACCTCCAACTGGACCAACGACCCAGGTTGTTTTAGCGAGTCTCCGAGTTGGAGTCTAGCTTAAGTATGAGAAACTGTCGGACAAACCACCGATCAATGAGCGTTTTTGCACCAACTGTATAAATGTCTGGGTTGTATCCTCGTTGGAGTGGTTTGTTTGGTCGGATGTCAACCGATTCAAACAAACTTTAGCTTCAGTGGTGACTAAACCTCCAACTGGACCAACGACCCAGGTTGTTTTAGCGAGTCTCCGAGTTGGAGTCTAGCTTAAGTATGAGAAACTGTCGGACAAACCACCGATCAATGAGCGTTTTTGCACCAACTGTATAAATGTCTGGGTTGTATCCTCGTTGGAGTGGTTTGTTAGGTCGGATGTCAACCGATTCAAACAAACTTTAGCTTCAGTGGTGACTAAACCTCCAACTGGACCAACGACCCAGGTTGTTTTAGCGAGTCTCCGAGTTGGAGTCTAGCTTAAGTATGAGAAACTGTCGGACAAACCACCGATCAATGAGCGTTTTTGCACCAACTGTATAAATGTCTGGGTTGTATCCTCGTTGGAGTGGTTTGTTTGGTCGGATGTCAACCGATTCAAACAAAGTTTAGCTTCAGTGGAGACTAAACCTCCAACTGGACCAACGACCCAGGTTGTTTTAGCGAGTCTCCGAGTTGGAGTCTAGCTTAAGTATGAGAAACTGTCAGACAAACCACCGATCAATGACCGTTTTTGTACCAACTGTATAAATGTCTGGGTTGTATCCTCGTTTTGGTCGGATGTCAACCGATTCAAACAAACTTTAGCTTCAGTGGAGACTAAACCTCCAACTGGACCAACGACCCAGGTTGTTTTAGCGAGTCTCCGAGTTGGAGTCTAGCTTAAGTATGAGAAACTGTCAGACAAACCACCGATCAATGAGCGTTTTTGTACCAATTGTATAAATGTCTGGTTTGTATCCTCATTGGAGTGGTTTGTTTGGTCGGATGTCAACCGATTAAAACAAACTTTAGCTTCAGTGGTGACTAAACCTCCAACTGGACCAACAACCCAGGTTGCTTTAGCGAGTCTCCGAGTTGGAGTCTAGCTTAAGTATGAGAAACTGTCAGACAAACCACCGATCAATGAGTGTTTTTGTACCAACTGTATAAATGTCTGGTTTGTATCCTCGTTGGAGTGGTTTGTTTGGTCGGATGTCAACCGATTCAAACAAACTTTAGCTTCAGTGGAGACTAAACCTCCAACTCGACCAACGACACAGGTTGTTTTAGCGAGTCTCCAAGTTGGAGTCTAGCTTAAGTATGAGAAACCGTCAGACAAACCACCGATCAATAAGCGTTTTTGTACCAACTGTTAAAATGTCCGGGTTGTATCCTTGTTTTGGTCGGATGTCAACCGATTCAAACAAACTTTAGCTTCAGTGGAGACTAAACCTCCAACTGGACCAACGACCCAGGTTGTTTTAGCGAGTCTCCGAGTTGGAGTCTAGCTTAAGTATGAGAAAATGTCAGACAAACCACCGATCAATGAGCGTTTTTGTACCAACTGTATAAATGTCTGGGTTATATCCTCGTTGGAGTGGTTTATTTGGTCGGATGTCAACCGATTCAAACAAACTTTAGCTTCAGTGGTGACTAAACCTCCAACTGGACCAATGACCCAGGTTGTACAGTTGACAGGTGTTGCCTTAAAGCAAACCAAGCATCCTTAGGCCCCTTCTGCACCAAGCCAGCTGAGGTTATCCAGGGAAAATCCCACCTAACCTTATCCTTGTCCACACACACACACACACACAATGGTCGTTTAAGACCCCGTCCCCCTCCGTCCGCCGGCGCAACATGACCTAGTACGCATGCGTGGAAAATGCGCACATCATAGTTACCTCCAGTGTTGCTTTGTGTGCAAGTTCTTAAATTAAATTGAACTTATCTGAACAACATCCGGTGTTGTGGTATTTCAATGAACTGGAATCCTGTGTGCTGTGGGGCCCTATTGTAGTGAATCACACATGGGACATCATAAATGTATCAATCTTTAATAAACACGTGGAAGTAAACAAAGTGATAAAGAACATTTTACAACAATCAATCTAGGGATGTAGATATCTGGTCAGGACACTCCTCACTCTTTTGCCTTCACCTTCATTATCCATTCATTTTTGGTGACTTTATATACTGTGGACCTAGACGTTGAGTCCACGACATACATGGCGGACAATAACTGATACAGTCTGCTTTGCCAGTCCAAATGCATTCGATGTTTTCCGTAGTCTTCCCTCGACGGCCAGGTAATACAAAGCGCACGCTACCTTTTTTAATCACATCCACGGGAGCCCGCATTCTAGTTGTCTCTCCTTCGACAAATGGACAAAGTTTTTCGGTAAGTAGAATCACAGCTGACCTGGACATTCGAAATTTGTCTTGTCGCCTGAGAAGTGTTGTATCTCAAATAGCTGCAATCGCGCATTTTCTTCTCTTAAGGTATTCATGTGTGATTTCCACAAGTGTCTGTACATGTAGTAGAATGAGAAACATGGGCATGTCTGGATGACTCGCCTCAATCTTTCCAGTGGTTAGCTCCGGTTGTTATGAAGCTGACTTCACTTCCTCTCCGAATTCAGTTTGTAAACGATCGATGAGTCCATACAAAGCTAAGAGCCGGAGATTAAAAAAATACACGGCGCACTTACCCGTGTAAAAAGTTATCCAAGGAGGGGAATCTTAAACGATGGTTTAGTGTAGCTGAAACGGGCTTAGGCTAAATAATTATTCGTTTTAGGGGTTATCGGGCTTAGTGTAGACATAGCCTAAATCTCCAACTGGGCCAATGACCCAGGTTGTACAGTTGACAGGTGTTGCCTTAAAGTAAACAAAGCATCCTTAGCCTTGCTGTTTGAGAATGTCAAGGTTGAACGTCAACAATTGGTTTGAAGGTTCAGAGTCAGAATCAGTTTCATTGGCCAAGTATGTTTAACACACAGATACCAAAATCCAATCAAAAGGTGATTGTTGGTTGCAAGTGCAAGGACACCTGATTCTGATCATTTGGATGGGTGGTGTGGAGAATGCATACATTTTTAGGAGTTCTTTCTTTATTCATAGTCCTGTTTAAAGCAGCTTATATTTTCCCATGTGTACACTTTGTGTTTGTATCTTATGTCCCCAAGTAAACTCTTGTACTTTACCTTGAAGGCGTTGGAATGTTTATTGGGAGTATGATGTACTCCCTTTTTACCTTATCTGTTTAGAACAATAAGGCTCCCTCACATCCAGAGGAGCCAGATGAGGTGGTTTGGGCATCTGGTCAGAATGCCACCCGAACGACTCCCTCGGGAGGTGTTTAGGGCACATTCGACCGGCAGGAGGTCACGGGGAAGACCCAGGACACGTTGGGAAGACTATGTCTCCCGGCGGATCCCCCGGGAAGAGCAGGACAAAGTGGCTGGGGAGAGGAAAGTCTGTGCTTTCCTGCTTAGGCTGCTGCCCCCGCGACCCGACCTCGGATAAGCGAAAGAAGATGGATGGATGGGCTGTATTCCTTTCTGGGCGGGTGGGAGCTGTTTTCATACTTAATAAGTTAAAGTACCAATGATTGTCACACACACACACTAGGTTTGGCGAAATTATTCTCTGCATTTGACCCATCACCCTTGATTACCCCCTGGGAGGTGAGGGGAGCAGTGGGGAGCAGCGGTGGCCGCGCCCGGGAATCATTTTTGGTGATTTAACCCCCAATTCCAACTCTTGATGCTGAGTGCCAAGCAGGGAGGTAATGGGTCCAATTTTTATAGTCTTTGGTATGACTCGGCTGGGGTTGGAACTCACAACCTACCGATCTCAGGACGGACACTCTAACCACTAGGCCACTGAGTAGCTATCTCTTTTCGTTTGATTTTCAGACCGCTTCTAGATGCCGCTATTAACGCAGTGTAGGACTGGTCTCCTAAAGCTTTAGTAAAACTTGGTAATATTGCTATTCTGTCTTGATGGTCCTTCTTACTCAACATATATGTCATCTGAAAGAACTTGGTATTTACCAGTGACTTTTATTCCCTGAGAGGAAGACTGGTCTATGAATACGTCAGCAATGCCTTCACGGTTTGAGTTCACATTTTCGCGACTTTTGCAGATCTCAAAAACACACAGACGTGTACCAATAGGCTAGAAAAAGTTGATTTTGCATAATAGGTCCCCTTTAAGATGATTCAATCAATGGGTAGTTGCTCGGTTATTGCCCCCAAAAAAGTTACTAAAACTGGGCGACTTTTGTTGAAGTCCACTGGTGCTCTTTGAAGTTCTGGAATAATCCTTCTAACTTGTTTTACGAGTTACGAGTAAACTTCAACGGACACTTTGAAGCTCTTCTTCAGCCCCCGACTCTGCATCCCCCCACCCCCTCCACCCATGGCAGCATCGCGGAGCAGTGCAGCTTCAGGCGGCCTTCAAATAATTGCTGTCACCGGCTCTTGATGTAATATGAATGGACGCCATTGTGACGCCGCGCGTGACACGAGTGCGGGGGGGGATTATGAACGTGCGTCGCGGCGAGAGCTCCAAATGTGCAGAAGACGAGGTGTAATGGTGGGCAGTGGTTCTGCAGGAAGATGCAAAGACCTGCTGGGAGAGAGCGAGCGAGGGACGCTTTCATCTTCAAAACATCCCTTTGTGTTTTTTTTCATCCTCCATCGCTGGCTTTAGGGTCGCCTCTTTGGCCTCTTGAGAGCCGCCGTGTGTCCGATGTCATCTTGTCTCGGTCGTTGTCCGCATTGTTGTTGAAAATCCTGTCATGACCATATTTGTTTGTCTGGCACTTCCTGTTTTTTTTTTTTTTTAGATATCACTAAATACACTGCAATTATTGATATTTGTTTTTGAGGACAGACTTAGACTTAGAGAAACTTTATTGATCCACAAGGGAAATTGTTCCACACAGTAGCTCAGTTACAAATGATAAGGATGGAAAGGATAATGCAGGTATTAAGTAGACTAAAAGTGTACCATAGCAGCAATATAAAATATAACATTCCGGTACTCTGGAATGCCCTCCCGGTAACAGTTAGAGATGCTACCTCAGTAGAAGCATTTAAGTCTTATCTTAAAACTCATTTGTATACGCTAGCCTTTAAATAGACCCCCCTTTTAGATCAGTTGATCTGCCGTCTCTTTTCTGCTCTGCCCCCCTCTCCTGTGTGGAGAGGTGCCCACATCTGCGGTGGTTTCTCATTGTATCCCATTGGGTTGAGTTTTTTCTTGCCCTGATGTGGGATCTGAGCCGAGGATGTCGTTGTGGCTTGTGCAGCCCTTTGAGACACTTGTGATTTAGGGCTATACAAATAAACTTTGATTGATTGATTGCTTTGAACATACAGTATATGTAATATTTACATATTATATATACAGTATATAATATATACTGATATGTTGTATTATATAATGTTATATTTTTATATAATATGTCCAATATATAACAAATCCTAATTACCATGTACAATATTACAGTATATGTAACAGCTACAGCAAAAAAAAAAAGAGGCATAAAATAGAGAGTGGATCCAGCAGAAAATAGACATTATAAACAAAGAGAGGTAGCTAACATAGAAGCGGTCAGGTAATTGCTGTATGGCGAGTGATTATTTATATGATTATGTAGATGATTATATAAATTATATAGACTTTTTTGGAGGCGGTTTAGTACCGAATATGATTCATTAGTATCTCTGAACTATACTAATACCGGTATACTGTACAATCCTAGTTGGCACTGGGAGCAAGGTGGTTGTAGTGCCTTGCCCAAGGACACAACGGCCGTGACTAAATTTATAAACAAATGATAGTATTTATATTCGTGGCTGTTACGTGCGGGGGATCGCAGCTTGCTGTGAGGTTGGTTCCCCCGGGATGCAAACGGACCACTCCGGACAGGACGTGCAGGTAGGAACATGACTTATTTGTAGAACTCGAACAAGTACCAAAAACTGAAAACAAGCCAGAGGAAAAATGTGCCGATCGCACTCGAAGCAAACGCTAACACTTAGCATAGGCAAAAAGACAAGGAATACTCACGTAACTGTAGCATAAGCAAACAAAGAAGCCAGGCCAACTGACCGGCAAAGGCAGGCTTAAATAATGCCTCTGATTAGTGCTTGGGGAACAGGTGAGCGTCCTGAACACCACTCGGAGGCAGGTGAAAATAATAAGCAACCATGGCAACCAAAACAAACTCAAGGGTGCACAAAACAGGAACTGAGGGAGTCCAAAACTAACCGAAAATACCAAAATATGACCCAGGCCACGGATCATGACCGTGGCGGAGATAGGGGTAATGTTTTCTTCTTCCTAGGGGGCGTAACAGGAAACAGTTGAATAAGCACTGAGCTTATATTACTCTTACTTGAGTAGATTATTTGGCTATTCTACCCAACTTTTACAGACGAAAACTAACATGACTTGTGATGGATGAGGAAGATAAAAATGGCTGCAGCCACGACAAGTGGAAACACAAAGTATAAACATTTCACCGTACTCGTATCAGATACATGAATAACTTACTTACCTGATATGTAAAGCTGACCTTTTCTTTTCATGGCAATACATCTGTCATGCGGGAGCATTTAGGGGTCGCCAACCCGTCCATCACGCTCGACCAGTCCATCTTTGGGACCCTGTTAGAATAATTATGTATATATTATCACACAACTCTTATGCTTAAGGGCCGTTGCTATAGTTATTATCAATTGTGCTGAAGTGGTATTTCTCTTTGTCTGTGCAAAGCTGGCCATCCGAAAGATTGCAAGCCAGTCTGGTATCAGTGTCTGCGTCCAGGAATGGCCTGCTAACTGCCAAGGCCGAACACCGCCGGGACGCAGACAGAGCAGAGACAAGGCGATATCACCAGCGTCGACACATTTGCATTTCTTGTATAATCATATATTGTGTCTAACTGGAGTTGTCGAGATTACCCCCTTCCGACAGCGTCAGTGATGTAACCAGGGACCGCCCAAATAAATAGAGGAATCACGTGGGCTAGACTTTAGAACGTAGTTTGGATCTGTAACTAGAGTACAGCCTAAAAAACGTGTCTCCTCAATCGAGCCAAATTGAACGCTGTCTCTGCATGATTCCTTGCTTCTCGTCTGTTTGATAGATGCCATCAGACCCTACCGGTCAAATATTAGGAAAACAAATATATTTTAATATGATATCAGTGACACCCCCAACGTGGAGAGTGAATAACAGACCCGCAAACACCCCTGAACACGCCCCGCCTTTCTCTCTTCGACACCGCGGCCACACCCCCTGAGCATGGCGTCATGTGGTTAGAGTGTCCGCCCTGAGATCGGTAGGTTGTGAGTTCAATCCCCGGCCGAGTCATACCAGAGACTATAAAAATGGGACCCATTACCTCCCTGCTTGGCACTCAGCATCAAGGGTTGCAATTGGGGGTTAAGTCACCAAAAATGATTCCCGGGCGCGGCCACCGCTGCTCCTCACTGCTCCCCTCACCTCCCAGGGGGTGATCAAAGGTGATGGGTCAAATGCTGAGAATATTTTTTATAGTCTTTGGTATGACTCGGCCGGGGTTTGAACTCACGACCTACCGATCTCAGGGCGGACACTCTAACTGTTCCTGTCTCTATATGTGTGTGTATGCTAAGTCAGGAGAGCACACCCTGACCATAAAAGGAGATGTTCGTGTGCAAGTGTCTAAAAAACAACTTCTTTAAGTCTTGACTTAAATGTTGCCGTTGAGCTAGACAGGTAGTCTCTTCTCAAGGATAGGGCTATCACCTTTACATTCCGAAGTCTTTCCTATGAGAAGTGATCCAATCCACCTGCGAATGTCAAACTAAGGGGGCCTTATCTTATCAAACTGAAATACCACTATTTAATTAAACTTGGTGGTTTGCTTTCTCCAAGGTGAATATGAACATTCACCATATGCAAAACATGATATGAGTTAGAATAGAATAGAAAGTACTTTATTGATCCCTGGGGGAAATTCAGCACCACAGTTCGCTCCCAATAAACAATAAACACTTTTTTTTACATGTGAATAATATAAATACAGTCTATTATACAGCATTATTCACATGTGAATAGTCTAAATACAGTTTATTATACAGCATTATTCACATGTGAAGAATATAAATACAGTTTATTATACAGCATTATTCACATGTGAAGAATATAAATACAGTTTATTATACAGCATTATTCACATGTGAAGAATATAAATACAGTTTATTATACAGCATTATTCACATGTGAAGAATATAAATACAGTTTACTATACAGCATTATTCACATGTGACTAATATAGATACAGTCTACTATACAGCATTATTCACATGTGAATAATATAAATAGTCTATTATACAGCATTGTTCACATGTGAATAATATAAATACAGTTTACTATACAGCATTATTTACATGTGAGTAATATAAATACAGTTTATTATACAGCATTGTTCACATGTGAATAATATAAATACAGTTTATTATAGAGCATTATTCACATGTGAAGAATATAAATACAGTTTACTATACAGCATTATTCACATGTGAATAATATAAATACAGTCTATTATACAGCATTGTTCACATGTGAATAATATAAATACAGTTTACTATACAGCATTATTTACATGTGAATAATATAAATACAGTTTATTATACAGCATTATTCACGTGTGAATAATATAAATACAGTCTATTATACAGCATTATTCAAATGTGAATAATATAAATACAGTTTATTATACAGCCTTATTCACATGTGAATAATATAATTACAGTTTAATAAACAGCATTATTCACATGTGAATAATATAAATACAGTTTGTTATACAGCATTTTTCACATGTGAATAATAAAAATGCAGTTTATTATACAGTATTATTCACATGTGAATCATATAAATACAGTTTATTACACAGCATTATTCACATGTGAATAATATAAATACAGTCTATTATACAGCATTATTCACGTGTGAATAATATAAATACAGTCTATTATACGGCATTATTCACATGTGAATAATATAAATACAGTTTATTATACAGATTTATTCACATGTGAATAATATACATAGTTTATTATACAGCATTATTCACATGTGAATAATATAAATACAGTTTATTATACAGCATTATTCACATGTGAATAATATAAATACAGTTTATTATACAGCATTATTTGCATGTGAATAATATAAATACAGTTTATTATACAGCATTATTCACATGTGAATAATATAAATACAGTTTACTATACAGCATTATTCACATGTGAATAATATAAATACAGTTTATTATACAGCATTATTCACATGTGAATAATATAAATACAGTCTATTATACAGCATTATTCACATGTGAATAATATAAATATAGTTTATTATACAACATTATTCACATGTGAACAATATAAATACAGTTTATTATACAGAATTATTCACATGTGAATAATACAAATAGTTTATTATACAGCATTATACACATGTGAATAATATAGATACAGTCTATTATACAGCATTATTCACATGTGAATAATATAAATACACATAATATGAATTCACTTTACTACCAACAATGTTCCTAAGTCTTACTTTGACACTTGTATTGTTTGTTTTGAAGCAAAACCACTTGGGTCCTCATTTCAAGCCCAAACGGACACGTCAATCTTTTTGGTCGATGCATTTTTCGTGTCTGAAAGGGAGGGAAAAAAACAACGTGTTATTGGCTGCGGCGAAAAAAAACCCCTTGTTTTGTCATTTCAAGTCAAATATATATTGGCGTTCTTCCGTGAGCAAAGCAGGATAACGTGCACCCCCAGGTGGATGTATCGCTAAAAGATACCTTTTGTCTTTTCCTAACAGGTCTGTGTCGATTTCACTCCCTCAGGTTTTTTTTGTTTTTTTTTAAGCACCCTGAACAAACAAAACAACAAAACCTTGCTTCCTCATTAAACTCCCGGAGAATTCCAAGACTCGCCTGCTGATTATGAACAGCTGGGGAACGCCGATACTTCCATAAGCTGTTGAGAGCGCTAACGTTTGAGTGAGAGAAAAGGGGGGTTAGGGGGGTGGAGGGCCCTGAGGACCTGCTGCTTGTCTTCATTTCAGCGTGAAGTCTTTATCTGGCCTTCAGCCGCGAACCACCAAGACGCCGCAGATGCCAATCTGGGCTTCCTGTCGACATCGCTGGTAGAACAGGGGCCTCATGTATTAAGCACGTGTTCGCAGAAAAAAAAAATAGAGAGAAATGAACGTGGAAACTTCACGTACGCACGTTTCTACAGGATGTGGATACTTCGGGCCACACACAGAGGCGGTCGTTCGGGCTTTGTCGACATTTCAACAATGTACAAAGATCGAGGCAAGGACACAATGTTAATCCAATGCATTTAGTTATTCATGTCAGATCAGAATCAGAAAGGTTCAATCTCTCTCCTGTGCTAGTTTGAAGCCGACACGACCAACGCGCTCAGAGGAGATAATGTTTGAAAAAAGGTGACCGGTTTTTTCAAAACTTTTGTTTTGAAGGGGGGATTGCAAAATTCCTGTTGATTTTTGCTGGGCGTTGTCAATATATGAAATGTAGGTCTAAGTAAGACCTACATAGAGGTTTTTGTTTCATGTCTCTACGACATTCCTACTGGAAGTTACAGGCAGTTTTGTCTGTGTTTTCTTCCTAGGATCAGTTTTGTCTGTGTTTTCTTCCTAGGGGGCGGTACAGTGCAATTTTGAGTTTTGGGGTTGGGTTTGTGTGTCCAGTTTGGTGAGTTTTGAAGCATGTTAAGGGGGTCAAATTATAGCTCAAAGAGGCAAAAGTGACTGTTTTTCCAAAACTTTTGTTTTGAAGGGGGAATTGCAAACTTCCTGTTGATTTTTGCTGAAGGATGTCAGTGTATGAAATCTAGGTCTAAGTGAGACCTACATAGAGGTGTTTCATGTATCTGCGACATTCCTAGTGGGAGTTACAGGCAGTTTTGTCTGTGTTTTCTTCCTAGGGGGCGCTAGAGCGCAATTTTGAGTTTTGGGGCTAGGTTTTTTGATTAGATCGCAATTTTTGCCAGTCCTGATGTGTGTGTCCAGTTTGGTGAGTTTTAAAGCATGTTAAGCGGGTCAAATTATAGCTCAAAGAGGCAAAAGTGACTGTTTTTATAAAACTTTTGTTTTGAAGGGGGAATTGCAAACTTCCTGTTGATTTTTGCTGAAGGATGTCAGTGTATGAAATCTAGGTCTAAGTGAGACCTACATAGAGGTGTTTCATGTCTCTGCGACATTCCTAGTGGGAGTTACAGGCAGTTTTGTCTGTGTTTTCTTCCTAGGGGGCGCTAGAGCGCAATTTTGAGTTTTGGGGCTAGGTTTTGTTTTTTGATTAGATTGCAATTTTCGCCAGTCCTGATGTGTGTGTCAAATATGGTGAGTTTTGAAGCATGTTAAGGGGGTCAAATTATAGCTCAAATAGGCAAAAGTGACTGTTTTTACAAAACTTTTGTTTTGAAGGGGGAATTGCAAACTTCCTGTTGATTTTTGCTGAAGGATGTCAGTGTATGAAATGTAGGTCTAAGTGAGACCTACATAGAGGTGTTTCATGTATCTGCGACATTCCTAGTGGGAGTTACAGGCAGTTGTGTCTGTGTTTTCTTCCTAGGGGGCGCTAGAGCGCAATTTTGAGTTTTGGGGCTAGGTTTTTTGATTAGATCGCAATTTTTGCCAGTCCTGATGTGTGTGTCCAGTTTGGTGAGTTTTAAAGCATGTTAAGGGGGTCAAATTATAGCTCAAAGAGGCAAAAGTGACTGTTTTTATAAAACTTTTGTTTTGAAGGGTGAATTGCAAACTTCCTGTTGATTTTTGCTGAAGGATGTCAGTGTATGAAATCTAGGTCTAAGTGAGACCTGCATAGAGGTGTTTCATGTCTCTGCGACATTCCTAGTGGGAGTTACAGGCAGTTTTGTCTGTGTTTTCTTCCTAGGGGGCGCTAGAGCGCAATTTTGAGTTTTGGGGCTAGGTTTTGTTTTTTGATTAGATTGCAATTTTCGCCAGTCCTGATGTGTGTGTCAAATATGGTGAGTTTTGAAGCATGTTAAGGGGGTCAAATTATAGCTCAAAGAGGCAAAAGTGACTGTTTTTATAAAACTTTTGTTTTGAAGGGGGAATTGCAAACTTCCTGTTGATTTTTGCTGAAGGATGTCAGTGTATGAAATCTAGGTCTAAGTGAGACCTACATAGAGGTGTTTCATGTCTCTGCGACATTCCTAGTGGGAGTTACAGGCAGTTTTGTCTGTGTTTTCTTCCTAGGGGGCGCTAGAGCGCAATTTTGAGTTTTGGGGCTAGGTTTTGTTTTTTGATTAGATTGCAATTTTCGCCAGTCCTGATGTGTGTGTCAAATATGGTGAGTTTTGAAGCATGTTAAGGGGGTCAAATTATAGCTCAAAGAGGCAAAAGTGACTGTTTTTACAAAACTTTTGTTTTGAAGGGGGAATTGCAAACTTCTTGTTGATTTTTGCTGAAGGATGTCAGTGTATGAAATCTAGGTCTAAGTGAGACCTACATAGAGGTGTTTCATGTCTCTGCGACATTCCTAGTGGGAGTTACAGGCAGTTTTGTCTGTGTTTTCTTCCTAGGGGGCGCTAGAGCGCAATTTTGAGTTTTGGGGCTAGGTTTTTTGATTAGATCGCAATTTTTGCCAGTCCTGATGTGTGTGTCCAGTTTGGTGAGTTTTAAAGCATGTTAAGGGGGTCAAATTATAGCTCAAAGAGGCAAAAGTGACTGTTTTTACAAAACTTTTGTTTTGAAGGGGGAATTGCAAACTTCCTGTTGATTTTTGCTGAAGGATGTCAGTGTATGAAATCTAGGTCTAAGTGAGACCTACATAGAGGTGTTTCATGTCTCTCCGACATTCCTAGTGGGAGTTACAGGCAGTTTTGTCTGTGTTTTCTTCCTAGGGGGCGCTAGAGCGCAATTTTGAGTTTTGGGGCTAGGTTTTGTTTTTCGATTAGATTGCAATTTTCGCCAGTCCTGATGTGTGTGTCAAATATGGTGAGTTTTGAAGCATGTTAAGGGGGTCAAATTATAGCTCAAAGAGGCAAAAGTGACTGTTTTTACAAAACTTTTGTTTTGAAGGGGGAATTGCAAACTTCCTGTTGATTTTTGCTGAAGGATGTCAGTGTATGAAATCTAGGTCTAAGTGAGACCTACATAGAGGTGTTTCATGTATCTGCGACATTCCTAGTGGGAGTTACAGGCAGTTTTGTCTGTGTTTTCTTCCTAGGGGGCGCTAGAGCGCAATTTTGAGTTTTGGGGGGGGGCGGGGTTTGGTGGTAGCGGGGGTTTATATTGTAGCCTGGAAGATTTAGGGCTGCAAGGGATTCTGGGGATTTGTTCTGTTGTGTTTATGTTGTGTTACGGTGCGGGTGTTCTCCCGAAATGTGTTTGTCATTCTTGTTTGGTGTGGGTTCACAGTGTGGCGCATATTTGTAACAGTGTTAAAGTTGTTTATACCTCCACCTTTCAGTGTGACCTGTTTGGCGTTGATCAAGTATGTCTTGCAGTCACTTACGTGTGTCTGTAGAAGCCGCATACAACATGTGACTGTGGCGGCACGCTGTGTGTATGGAGAAAAAGCGGAGGCGACGACAGGTTGTAGAGGGCGCTAAAGGCAGTGCCATCACGGCACACCCTCAATATTATTGTCCGGGTGAAAATCGGGAGAAATTCGGGAGAATGGTTGCCCCGGGAGATTTTTGGGAGGGACACTGAAAATCGTGAGGGTTGGCATGTATGGCTCGGGCTGGTCCTGGATCGAGCTTGGGCAAGTCTTGGATCACAATAGATAACCCCTCCCGTCTCTTCCCATCGTACACAGCGAAATTTTCCAAGCCTTTGGCTTGGTGCAACAAAGACAGCCTCTGTCTGCTCGCCGGAAGTTTCCGAAAACGGAAACTTTTGTGATAACTTACACATAATTATTCTAACAGAGCACATACTTGTCGGTCGCAAAAAACATTCATGAAGTTTGGTTCTTTTATGAATTTATTATGGGTCTACTGAAAATGTGACCAAATCTGCTGGGTCAAAAGTATACATACAGCAATGTTAATATTTGGTCACTGCAATAAGGCGCTTTTGGTAGCCATCCACAAGCTTCTGGTTGAATTTTTCACCACTCCTCTTGACAAAATTGGTGCAGTTCAGCTACATTTGTTGGTTTTCTGACATGGACTTGTTTCTTCAGCATTGTCCACACGTTTAAGTCAGGACTTTGGGAAGGCCATTCTAAAACAATACATTCTAGTCTGATCCAGCCATTCCTTTACCACTGTCACGCATCCCAGGATGCAGACGGACAACTGAAAGTGTGAGGTAGGAGATGATTTATTTCTCATAAATCATACACCGTAGATACATGCAGACAAAAACAAAAACAAAAGGAAAACGTGCCAATCGCACGGGAAGCTAAGGTAACCACTTGGAACAGGAATCAAGAGCTAGCAAACAAGAACACCCACGTAACTGTTGCCTTCAGCAAATAATGAAGCCAGACCGAGTGTGGCGAGCAACGTGAATAAATAGCTCTCTGATTAGTGGTCGACAGCAGGTGCGCGTGCCGACCACTAACCAGAGGCAGGTGAACCCAATTAATCCCCATGGAAACCAAAACAAACCCAGAAGTGCACAAAACAGGAACTAGGGGAGTCCAAAACTAACAGAACATAAGTAAACAAAACATGATCTGGATACGGATCATGACAACCACGTTTTGAGGCGTGTTTGGGGTCATTGTCCTGTTGGAACACCCAACTGCGCCCAAGACCCAACCTCCGGGCTGATGATTTTAGGTTGTCCTGAAGAATTTGGAGGTAATCCTCCTTTGAGCTAGCGTTTTAGCTGTATAGTTAGCCTCCGGCTTGCAGCATCTTCAGTTCGAGGATTTGGAGGGTTGGAATTGGGGGTTAAATTACCAAAATGATTCCCGGGCGCGGCTACCGCTGCTGCTCACTGCTTCCCTCACCTCCCAGAGGGTGAACAAGGGGATGGGTCAAATGCAGAGGACAAATTTCACCACACCTAGTGTGTGTGTGACAATCATTGGTACTTTAACTTATCAGCAAAGGAGGATAGAAAGTCTTTAATTTTGATGAGACCCAAAATATGCCAGAGCAGACCTTTATTACAGCGAAGGAGAAGGCACTACCGGGACACAAGCGGACTCACCCAAACTGCCTCGAAGTATCGTTGTAATTTTCCATGCCAACTAAAGAAGCATGCCTTAAAGAAAGCAATCAAAAGTACTTAAAAAATGGTCTAGCTTGATGCTTATTGGATATGTCATACACATGCTACTGAATAGCATTAGCGATTCTACATGGCGATTTCAGCACCTCTAAATGTGTAAAGCAGTGTTTTTCAACCTTTTTTTGAGCCAAGGCACATTTTTTGCGTGGAAAAAAGGCACACCACCAGTAGAAATCATTAAAAAACAAACACAGTTGACAATAAGAAGTCATCGCAGTTGTTGGATATGACTTTAAAGCATAACCAAGCATGCATCAATATAGCTCTTGTCTAAAAGTAGGTGTACTGTCACCACCTGTCACATCACGCCCTGACTTATTTGGACTTTTTTGCTGTTTTCCTGTGTGTAGTGTTTTAGTTTTTGTCTTGCCCTCCTATTTTGGTGTCTTTTTCTCTTTTTTTGGTATTTTCCTGTAGCAGTTTCAAGTCTTCCTTTGAGCGATATTTCCCGCATCTACTTTGTTTTAGCAATCAAGAATATTTCAGTTGTTTTTATCCTTCTTTCTGGTGACATTGTTGATTGTCGTGTCAAGTTCGGATGTACTTTGTGGACGCCGTCTTTGCTCCACAGTAAGTCTTTGCTGTCGTCCAGCATTCTGTTTTTGTTTACTTTGTAGCCAGTTCAGTTTTATTTTCGTTCTGCATAGCCTTCCCTAAACTTCAATGCCTTTTCTTAGGGGCACTCACCTTTTGTTTATTTTTGGTTTAAGCATTAGACACCTTTTTACCTGCACACTGCCTCCTGCTGTTCCAGACATCTACAAAACACTTAGCTACCGGCTGCCACCTACTGATACGGAAGAGTATTACATGGTTACTCTGTCGACACTCAACAACAACACATCATTTGCAGACTATAATTACTTATTTAAAATATTTTTTACCCAAATAGGTGAATTTAGACACTAGTGTGCCGCGGCACAGTGGTTGAAAAACACTGGTGTAAAGGAATACCACAATTGACTTTACTTGCGACCAGCACCACTCAATTAAATCAGAGTGACCGAAAAACCGCGACCGACAACCACACGCCAACTAAATTACTGAATTTATTATTACAACACAGGAGAATTTATTGCCGTACCCGACATCTTCCTTGATCTCGCAGGTGTGACAGGGACCATGTGGGAAAATGATCACCTAAATAAATTATTAGATGTCCTCACAAATATGAATTTGAATATGAAACATTCAATATATTGGTAAAAAGGGAATTTTGTGTCCTTGCTTTGTTTTTTACATTGTTGACATTAAATCCACAGCCTGCAGAAATGTTGGTACGTCAACTTTGCAGCTGAAAAGGTTTTTTTGTGCATAAACAAGCTCGTTGTTTACTTGAACAATAATTACTGGCTGCTGAAATAAGATTTTTTTCATGATGCAGAATTTGAGTTTGAAACGTTCTGGTCCTTAAAAAGTCCCGGCCGGATTTGAGAGGATTCCATTCTTCCTTCTATTGGAAGTATTTCTGCCTTGTTGTTGTTCTGCACACTCGGCAGTCATGTTTATTTACAACGTGAGGCGCTTTGACGGACGCTAAACGGCTATTTTGCTAACTGCGACAGAGCAATTGTTGACATTTAAGGCGGCATGCATCAACACAATGGCCTCTTCCCAGAATGCTTTGCTCTGTCATTTGTGGAAAATGGTCGTCAGGTCTGCTTTGGGGACTTTAAGTCCAATTCATCTGCTCCCAGGGGCAATATCTGAAATCCCAAAAGCAGACAATAAATTGCATTTGACCATTAGAAGGCGCTTATAGAGCAAATATATATATATATATATATATATATATATATATATATATATATATATATATATATATATATATATATATATATATATATATCCATCCATCCATCCATTTTCTACCGCATATATATGTGTGTGTATATATATATATATATATTTGTGTGTGTATACATATATATATATATATATATATATATATATATATATATATATATATATATATATATATATATATATATATATAATATATATATATATATATATATATATATATATATATATATATATATATATTTCATTGGTCCTATCCTATGTACTCATCAAATCCATCCTGTCGATTAAAAACACCAACACGACAAGAAGGAAAGCAAATTAACAATCTAATTTTGTCTTGTAACATAACGTATAACAAATAACATATGACTAATACCATATAACTAACTCGTGATGGTAAATGACGCCTCGGTGAGTGTGTGGCACACTCACTGGCCGTATTGACTCTGCACTGACACTGTATTTCACAAGGACACTGAAGTGAATTAATTAACTCATATGATGTTCTACATATGGTGAATGTTTATATTCAACTTGGAGAAAGCAAGCCACCAGGTTTAAGTAAATAATGTTGAGCCCATAATAAATTAAGGAGCCTTAGTTGGACATTCGCACGTGGACTGGGTTAACTCTCTCACAAATAGAGGCAATATATTCAGACTCCGGAATGCAAAAGTGATAGCTCTATCCTGGAGGAGAGACTCCTTGTCCATCTTCACATGGGTTGGGAAGAGCAGTGGTAATCAGACTTTGCCGATTTTTTAATTGAATCGCAAATTGGATAACATCTCGGAGAAGCGTTCCGCTCTGCAAGGCGAAATTATGATCAAATTGAGAGCCAGAACGGACAACCGGAATTGCAAATTCCAGTTATTTATTTTGCAACATTTAGAAAAGTGCTGATTATTTCTTTCGGGTGAGACTTTAGGGAGAAGTGGACAGTCGTGTGCCTGGCAGTTCTTTCCGTCGAAGACATTAAAGATATCTATCTGTTTGGAACTGTGACAACAGGATTGAACGTTGCTCTGGTCAATCGACAAATTCGGAAGACGATGGCAGTCGTTGAAGGGATCCAAGAGGCTGCCGTCGGAATGGATGGGTTGGGAAGAGCAGACTTTGGCGATTTTTGAATTGAATCGCAAATTGGATAACATCTCGGAGAAGCTTTCCGCTCTGCAAGGCGAAATTATGATCATCTTGAGAGCCAGAACGGACAACTGGAGAAGACAAACCATTGGAATGTGTTTGCCCGCCCTCACCAAAACAATCTTTAGCTACAATTTGGCTCCCTCTGCATTGTAAACACGCCAGTGAGACCATGACGCAGATTCTATCCTATTCCCACCGAAATTAGATGATTACTACTCTTGGGAGAAGTGGAGAGTCGTGACTTTGGCGATTTTTGAAATGAATCGCAAACTGGACAACATCTCGGAGAAGCTTTCCGCTCTGCAAGGCAAAATTATGATCAACTTGAGAGCCAGAACGGACAACTGAAGAAGACAAACTATTGGAATGTGTTTGCCCGCCCTCACCAAAACAATCCTTAGCTACAATTTGGCTCCCTCTGCATTGTAAACACGTCAGTGAGACCACAACGACACCTGGGATGTTGATTCTGTCCCATGACGCAATTTCTACCGAAATTAGATGATTACTAACTACTCTTGGGAGAAGTGGAGGGTCGTGACTTTGGCGATTTTTCAAATGAATCACAAATTGGACAACATCTCGGAGAAGCTTTCTGCTCTGCAAGGCGAAATTATGATCAACTTGAGAGCCAGAACGGACAACTGGAGAAGACAAACCGTTTGAATGTGTTTGCCCGCACTCACCAAAACAACCCTTAGCTACAGTTTGGCTCCCTCTGCATTGTAAACACGTCAGTGAGACCACAAAAACACCTGGGATGTTGACTCTTTTCCATGATGCAATTTCTACCGAAATTAGATGATTACTAACTACTCTAGGGAGAAGTGGAGAGTCGTGACTTTGGCCGATTTTTGAAATTAATCTCAGATTGGACAACATCTCGGAGAAGCTTTCCGCTCTGCGAGGCGAAATTATGATCAACTTGAGAGCCAGAACGGACAACTGGAGAAGAGAAACCGTTGGAATGTGTTTGCCCGCCCTCACCAAAACAATCCTTAGCTACAATTTGGTTCCCTCTGCATTGTAAACACGTCAGTGAGACCACAAAGACACCTGGGATGTTGACTCTGTCCCATGACGCAATTTCTACCGAAATTAGATGATTACTAACTACTCCTGGGAGAAGTGGAGAGTCGTGACTTTGGGCGATTTTTGAAATGAATCGCAAATTGGACAACATCTCGGAGAAGCTTTCCGCTCTGCAAGGCGAAATTATGATCAATTGGAAAGCCAGAACGGACAACTGGAGAAGACAAACCGTTTGAATGTGTTTGCCCGCCCTCACCAAAACAACCCTTAGCTACAGTTTGGCTCCCTCTGCATTGTAAACACGTCAGTGAGACCACAAAGACACCTGGGATGTTGACTCTGTCCCATGACGCAATTTCTACTGAAATTAGATGATTACTAACTACTCTTGAGAGAAGTGGAGAGTCGTGACTTTGGCCGATTTTTGAAATTAATCTCAGATTGGACAACATCTCGGAGAAGCTTTCCGCTCTGCGAGGCGAAATTATGATCAACTTGAGAGCCAGAACGGACAACTGGAGAAGACAAACCGTTGGAATGTGTTTGCCCGCCCTCACCAAAACAATCCTTAGCTACAATTTGGCTCCCTCTGTATTGTAAACACGTCAGTGAGACCACAACGACACCTGGGATGTTGACTCTGTCCCATGACGCAATTTCTACTGAAATTAGATGATTACTAACTACTCTTGAGAGAAGTGGAGAGTCGTGACTTTGGCCGATTTTTGAAATTAATCTCAGATTGGACAACATCTCGGAGAAGCTTTCCGCTCTGCGAGGCGAAATTATGATCAACTTGAGAGCCAGAACGGACAACTTGAGAAGACAAACCGTTGGAATGTGTTTGCCCGCCCTCACCAAAACAACCCTTAGCTACAGTTTGGCTCCCTCTGCATTGTAAACACGTCAGTGAGACCACAACGACACCTGGGATGTTGACTCTGTCCCATGACGCAATTTCTACCGAAATTAGATGATTACTAACTACTCCTGGGAGAAGTGGAGAGTCGTGACTTTGGGCGATTTTTGAAATGAATCGCAAATTGGACAACATCTCGGAGAAGCTTTCCGCTCTGCAAGGCGAAATTATGATCAATTGGAAAGCCAGAACGGACAACTGGAGAAGACAAACCGTTTGAATGTGTTTGCCCGCCCTCACCAAAACAACCCTTAGCTACAGTTTGGCTCCCTCTGCATTGTAAACACGTCAGTGAGACCACAAAGACACCTGGGATGTTGACTCTGTCCCATGACGCAATTTCTACTGAAATTAGATGATTACTAACTACTCTTGAGAGAAGTGGAGAGTCGTGACTTTGGCCGATTTTTGAAATTAATCTCAGATTGGACAACATCTCGGAGAAGCTTTCCGCTCTGCGAGGCGAAATTATGATCAACTTGAGAGCCAGAACGGACAACTTGAGAAGACAAACCGTTGGAATGTGTTTGCCCGCCCTCACCAAAACAATCCTTAGCTACAATTTGGTTCCCTCTGCATTGTAAACACGTCAGTGAGACCACAACGACACCTGGGATGTTGACTCTGTCCCATGACGCAATTTCTACCGAAATTAGATGATTACTAACTACTCCTGGGAGAAGTGGAGAGTCGTGACTTTGGGCGATTTTTGAAATGAATCGCAAATTGGACAACATCTCGGAGAAGCTTTCCGCTCTGCAAGGCGAAATTATGATCAATTGGAAAGCCAGAACGGACAACTGGAGAAGACAAACCGTTTGAATGTGTTTGCCCGCCCTCACCAAAACAACCCTTAGCTACAGTTTGGCTCCCTCTGCATTGTAAACACGTCAGTGAGACCACAAAGACACCTGGGATGTTGACTCTGTCCCATGATGCAATTTCTACTGAAATTAGATGATTACTAACTACTCTTGAGAGAAGTGGAGAGTCGTGACTTTGGCCGATTTTTGAAATTAATCTCAGATTGGACAACATCTCGGAGAAGCTTTCCGCTCTGCGAGGCGAAATTATGATCAACTTGAGAGCCAGAACGGACAACTTGAGAAGACAAACCGTTGGAATGTGTTTGCCCGCCCTCACCAAAACAATCTTTAGCTACAATTTGGCTCCCTCTGTATTGTAAACACGTCAGTGAGACCACAAAGACACCTGGGATGTTGACTCTGTCCCATGACGCAATTTCTACCGAAATTAGATGATTACTAACTACTCCTGGGAGAAGTGGGGAGTCGCGATTTTTGAAATGAATCGCAAATTGGACAACATCTCGGAGAAGTTTTCCGCTCTGCAAGGCGAAATTATGATCAATTGGAGAGACAGACCGGACAACTATAGAAGACAAACCGTTTGAATGTGTTTGCCCGCCCTCACCAAAACAACCCTTAGCTACAGTTTGGCTCCCTCTGCATTGTAAACACGTCAGGGAGACCACAAAGACACCTGGGATGTTGACTCTGTCCCATGACGCAATTTCTACTGAAATTAAATGATTACTAACTACTCTTGAGAGAAGTGGAGAGTCGTGACTTTGGCCGATTTTTGAAATTAATCTCAGATTGGACAACATCTCGGAGAAGCTTTCCGCTCTGCGAGGCGAAATTATGATCAACTTGAGAGCCAGAACGGACAACTTGAGAAGACAAACCGTTGGAATGTGTTTGCCCGCCCTCACCAAAACAATCCTTAGCTACAATTTGGCTCCCTCTGCATTGTAAACACGCCAGTGAGACCATGACGCAGATTCTATCCTATTCCCACCGAAACTAGATGATTACTACTCTTGGGAGAAGATGAGTCGTGACTTTGGGCGATTTTTGAAATGAATCGCAAATTGGACAACATCTCGGAGAAGCTTTCCGCTCTGCGAGGCGAAATTATGATCAACTTGAGAGCCAGAACGGACAACTGGAGAAGACAAACCGTTGGAATGTGTTTGCCCGCCCTCACCAAAACAATCCTTAGCTACAATTTAGTACTACAATACTACAATCTAGTAACAGCTCCTCACCCGTTATCACCTGCTTCCAAATTAGCTCGAAATTATCAGCATTGATAATAATGATCATGTTCATGGAATGTCCTTGGGTCTCTGGCCTCCATCATGTTGACTCCTTCATGCCTCTGCAGGACTGCTAGAGAGAATGTTGAAAGTCTACCCAGCGGGCCTTTTTTTCCCTTTCGCCGGCGCAGAGACAAAAAAGCATAATTGAAGAGAAAGCGCGAGACTTCTCCGGGGTCATTTCGGCGGCTTTGAAAGTCCAAAGCAGAGGAGTCGCAGAAAGATGGACCGAGGGCAGGCCCCCCCCACAACAAAGGCAGCCATTAAGAATGATTGCTTTGTGATCTATGAGGCCTTGGAGCAGAGAGAGGACAGCAAATTGGTGTTGCTGCTGTGCTTGCTTTCATGGACAAGAAATATATTTATAAATATGTTTGGCCAGAAAAACATAAACATACGTCATTATGAACTACACTGATTGTGGATCCACGCTCGTGCTCGCTCTTCCCCCACCTGAGCACATGAATGGTTTCTCTGTCTCTCGCGGCATGCTCTGCCATCCACCAACAACCCCCCCTCTCCTTCCCGACTGCTGCCTTTAACAGAGCGACGGGTGATCAGACAAACATTTACAGCTGTGTCATCTACGCACCTGCCGCTAATCTCGAGGCCAGTCCTGACACGCCCCCTCTTCTACGCAGGCCCGCAGGCCACGCCTCCCCCACATGCGCCTTATAGTTAGGGACCGAGTCCCTTTGGGACAGAGGACCCTATTGTATTTCTAGCGTTTTATTGTTATACCGCCGCCTCTTTGAGCTGTAATTCAAAACTCACCAAATTGGACACACATCAGGACTGGCGAAAATTGCGATCTAATCAAAAAACCTAACTCAAAATTGCGCTCTAGCGTCCCCTAGGAAGAAAACACAGACAAAACTGCCTGTAACTCCCAGTAGGAATGTCGTAGAGACATGAAACAAAAACCTCTATGTAGGTCTCTCTTAGACCTATATTTCATACACTGACAACCCCCAGAAAATTTTTTTTAACAGGAAGTGTGCAATTCCCCCTTCAAAACAAAAGTTGTCACCTTTTTTCAAACATTATCTCCTCTAAACGCGTTTGTCGTGTCGGCTTCAAATTAGCACAGGAGAGAGATTGAACCCTTCTGATTAAAAGTTGATGAAAGAGTTTTAATTACTGCTCCGGTTTGGATTTTATGAGCCTGGAGGCCGGCCTGCTGCTATAAAGCGCTACTCAGCCGTCCATCACCCCGAAGGGGAATTAAGCGGTGGTGAAGGCGTGGGGTGGGGGTGGGGAGTGTGTTTGTGTACATGCCCATTGTCTTTGGGTGTAGTGGAGTTGTGTTCAGGGTCGTTCTGCACGCATGTGTCAACCGTTTTTGACCGTTTCACCTTCAAAACATTCTTCTTAATTGGGGCAACGAAATCCCAATTTTTCTTTACGTATTATTTCCCGATGTATCCCAAATTCCAGGGATTCCGAAATACCCATTCTCAATTCAACATTTTTCAGCCGATTCCAAAAATTCGAACACCAACCCATTTATATCATATAGGACAATTGTGCTAGGATCAAATTCCGGGATATTTTATCATACCCCATGAGGCCAGCCATGGGATTGTAGTGCGCCGCCCGGAAAACCATTTCCCGGTGGCGTTTCGGCACCAACAACTGGGTGATTTCCTCTCCTGACTGAGTGTCACGGCTTACTCGGTATAATCTATCTCTAATAATTGAAAAATGAGTAAATACCTGCGCTGTTCCCGGGCGCACCAGCTGACCGTCAATGTAAGCCACCAGGTCCCAGGCCGCGTGCAAAGTATCATCTCGGGACTGATCGAGGGGAAAATATAAATATAAATATAACAAATATAAATCGCTACTTTTTTCCTACACTTTTATAAAAGGAAGCGGTTATTTCATGGATTTTTCTTCGCTGGCATTCCGTTTACCGACAGTCCTTTTTTTTTTCAACCGAAGTGTCGTTCAGTCTTTAGTCCGTCCATAGCGTTTTTACTCATATAGATTCTTTATTCATCACTCCAAGCAACGTTTGTACGTTTTTACAATGTAACTAAAACATGTTTTAATTTTCAAACCGTCCCATGTGTGACGTGCTGTGGGAGTGTTTTCAATTTGCACATGCTAGCGTCGTTAGCATGAGCTAATACGCTAACACTTTTTTACAAGGGTCTGTGTTAGTATTATTAACTTACAACGGCACGCTTTTTGTGTTGCTTCAGTTCCACAAAATTCCTCAGTGAATTCACCAAGAGGTCACCGTGGTCTGCTCAGCTAGTGTGTTCATGACGATGACTTCTGTTTTGTTTGATCATCCGTTTTACTGCCCTGTTACAGGCACCGTTTGAAAAACAATTAAGGTGTGTAAATTTACAGAATCTTACAGTGTAAATAAGTCATTTCACAACGTATATATCTGCAGCTTATAGTCCAGTGTGGCTACTATATAAAAATATTTTTTTCCTTCTAAAATTTAGTGGGTGTTGCTAATATCCCGGTGCGCTCTATAGTCCAGAAAATACGCTACTCAATACTAGGCTTTATGTAAACCCTCCTTATATGGTCATAGGACACTATTTCATCTTATTTCAGCTAACTTTTTTCAAACGGTTTCCGACTCAATTCTCCTTAATTTAGAAAAGATGAAAAAAAAAAGAATATTTCTTCAAGATATAGTCAGGCTGAGTTGATGATGAAGAAGCCTCCTTGAGCATCTTCAGTAACACGTGGTTATCTCCCGACTTGGATCCAACCCTAACGATCGATATGAGATTAAATAACTGGCAAAGGGCAGCGAGCTTAGTAGCTTTCTTTCAACGGATGCTCTTTGTGTCGACCTTATCGCGTGTTCTGATTTGACATTTCCTCTCCAAAGGCCACACATTGATCATGCGATGGCTGAGCGGCCACTACAAGCCATCAAAAAAGTGTTTTTGTTGTTGTAATTAAGTGTATTTTTGTATACTTTGGATGAACATTGTTTGCATAATTACCTTGCTGTGGTACTGTAAAAAGTGGCTTATGGACAATCAGTGGGGGGCTCCGTAAGGCTGGAGAGAGGCGTCCTGAGGTCCGTGCACAGAGCAGGGGTCGAGGATCGAGGGAGGCAGTCAGAATCCGGAGGGGGGTCCAGGGAAGTGAGGCGCACATCTTACTTCCAAGGCAACGGAGGGTATTCTGAGGGGACAAGGAAAATGACAAGGATAGGTGAGCACAAAGGCAGAGGTACACGGAGAGAGAGCTAGAGACGTATAACACTGTACCGTACAGATAGCTACGTTCTGGCATTAGAACGCAGGTTGTGCTGGTCTAAATAGTGTGCCGTGTCACCAGCTTCTGGTGCGTTGATTGTTGATTTGGAACCGCTGTGCTGGAGCGCGTCCACGGCAGAAGAGGCGAGCGCTGGCAAGCGTTTTGAGGAGGGGCGCGTGCACGAGAGCATGCTGCGGAGAGGAGTGCGCCTGGAAGCACGCAGCGCACATGACGGCGCGCAGAGGAATGCGCCCGCGCCGTGACAGTACCCCTTTCCTGATGCGAGACTCTGGGCGCATCAGGGTTAGCTCGGTAGAAGTCCTCCAACAGAGTGGGGTCAGCAAAGTAGGAGGCAAGCACCCAGGATCAGTCCTCAGGTCCATTACCCTCCCAGTCGACCAGGTAGAGAAACCCCCTGCCGGCGCACCTTCAGTACCTCCTTCACCGTCCAAACTGGATCACCACTCGCGAGGACCCTAGGAGGGGGTGGTGCAAGGACAGGGGTCGACAAAGGACTGACCGCCACTGGCTTCAGGTGTGAAACGTCTGTCTCTACCTCCCTCTTCATAGAGGGAGGTAGAGACAGATGTACCGCTACTGGGTTGATGACCGCCTCCACTGGGAAAGGACAGACGTAGCGAGGTGCCAACTTATGGGAGGCTATCTGGAGATGGCGGTCCTTTGCCCGCAACATGGTCTGTTGCGCTGGCTGGTAGACGGGTGCCGGAATACGGTGCCGGTTGGCGTTGCGGCGCATCCTCTCCGAGGCCTTCACAAGCGAGGCCCGGGCGGTCCTCCAAATGCTGCGACAGCGCTTGAGGTAGGATCGGTTCGATGTCACCGCCACATAGCCTTCCTGTTGGGCGAACATGGGGGGTTGATAGCCCAAAGAACACTCAAAAAGAGACATACCGGTAGCTGAATTCGTCATGGAGTTGTAGGCATACCCCACCCAGGGTAAGTATTTGCTCCAGGAAGCGGGCTGGCGGGTGGCAACACAGCGCAACATTGACTCCAAACACTGATTCGCTCTCTCAGCTTGACCATTGCTTTGGGGATGATAACCAGACGAGAGGCTGACTGTAGCCCCAATCCCCTTGCAGACAGCCTGCCACACCCGAGAAGCGAAATGGGGGCCACGGTCAGACACGATATCTAGGGGAATACCACGCAGCTTGACCACATGCTGGACGAGGAGATCAGCTGTCTCGGAAGAGGAGGGGAGTTTGGGAAGAGGAACAAAATGCACGGCCTTGGAAAATCTGTCAATGATGTAAGTACAGTTGTGTTACCTTGGGATGGGGGAAACCCCGTCACGAAGTCCATGGCGATGTGGGACCAGGTACAGGCAGGGGACATAAAAGACCCGCCGGAGGGCTGTGGGATGCCTTGTTTCGGGCACATGTGGTACAGGTGGCGACAAATTCCCTGGTGTCGGCCTCCATGGATGGCCACCAAAACCGCCGCCGGATGAAGGATAGGGTACGATGGATGCCTGGATGACAGGAGAAGATACTTGAGTGTCCCCAGTCCAGCACCTTGGGTCGAAGCTTCCAGGGAACAAACAGCCTGTTAGGCGGCCCCCCCACCGGGTCCCGGGTGTGAACGCTGGGCCGTTCTCACCAAGTGGCTACACCCACAACGCGTGCAGGAGGAAGGATGGGCTCCGCCATGGGGGTATTGGTGGGCTTCCCTGTGAACTGTCGGGAGAGGGCATCAGCCTTGGTGTTGCGGGAACCTGGCCTGTACGAGAGGGTGTAGTCGAAACGACTGAAGAACTGCACCCAGCGCGCCTGACGGTCATTTACTCTCCTGGCTGCACGGAGGTGGGTCAGGTTGCAATGGTCTGTCCAGACTACAAATGGATGCTTGGCCCCCTCAACCTAGTGCCTCCACTCAGCCAGTGAATAGCAAGCAGCTCTCAGTTTCCAGCATCATAGTTGGGTTCTGCAGGTGAGAGTCGTCTGGAAAAAAACGCACAGGGGTGGAGCAATTTGCCAGTTTTAGTACGCTGAGAGAGCACCCCCCCAGATACCTGAATCTGATGCATCCAGCTCCACGATGAATGGACTCTCAGGGTCGGGGTGGATGAGGACGGGGGCTGAGACGAAGCTCTCCTTCAGGGGACGGCGTGGCGAAGTTGGGAGAGTGGCCGTGACAGCAATCTGAGGGTTACTGGTTCAATCCCCACCTTCTACCATCCAAGTCACGTACGTTGTGTCCTTGAGCAAGACACTTCACCCTTGCTCCTGATGGGCCTGGTTAGCGCCGTGCATGGCAGCTCCCGCCATCAGTGTGTGAATGTGTGTGTGTGTGTGAATGGGTGAATGTGGAAAATAGTGTCAAAGCGCTTTGAGTTCCTTAAAAAGGTAGAAAAGCGCTATACAAGTACGACCCATTTACCATTTGAAAGCCGCACTTAAAAGGGTGAAGCGTCAAGGTAAGGGCATGGAGGGGGGCGGCTACTTTGCTGAAATTCTGGATGAATCGGTGATAGAATCTTGAAAACCCCAGAAACTGCCTCAGTTTCTTCCGGGTGACGGGTTGAGTCCACTTTGTCACAGCCTCGACCTTGTTGCTATTCTAAAATGATGTTAAAATGTAATGTTTGGATGTCGCTCATATAGCTATGCTAGGTGTGCTAACCTAGCATAATGTTAAAAGTTGAATATAACACAAAGCTAACAAAGCTATGCTAGTGTTGCTAACCTATAATGATGTTAAAATGTAATGTTTGCATGTAGCTCACATAGCTATGCTAGTTGTGCTAACCTAGCGTGATGCTAAAATGTATTGTTAACACGAAGCTACCAAAGCTATGCTAGTTTTTGTGTCCTTTTGTTGCACTCCTTAATGTTTGTTTTTAATGTGAGCTATGACATTTATTTACACTGGACAAGAACACACCTAGAGTGTTAATGTCCAAATTGTTTACAAATTGACTGCGCCAACTAGTGGTCTGTCAGGCACATTGTAGTGTATTCCCTGGCCTTAGTCATAATTCTTGGTTCCTCTCATACTTATTACACCTCCGTCTCTATTTTTAACCCAACGTTCTCACCTCCAGTGCCCTGGGTTCCTGCTAGCGCCTCCGCTAGTCGTGCTAAAGAGCCTCGGCGGGTGTGTCACATCTTGCGCTGTCACAGAGAAACGTGCTAAACGCTAAAATAAAACAGGTGACGGTAGAAATTTGGCACACAAGTCTCACGTTTACAGCCAACCAACCACAAACAAGAATCATTTTGGTTCTTAATGTCCTTTCTGTCAAGTCGGTCTTAAAAGATAAGACTTTACAGTTCTGCATAGAACAAATGAAGAACCCTGTTGATTTTGTAAAAATTAATCGTCACAGGAAGTCTCTAGATCGTTTTAGGTGCGAAGTCTCATCCCAGAAACGGCCCCAGTAAACGCTGAGTGTCACAGCTTGATGTAAGTGGACACCTTTAAGGTCTTGGCTGCCGGGTTATAGGTAGGGGTCTGGTCGTTGTCAGTGGCCCATGTTTACAGGGAACAGGACCCAACTCCAGCTCTGGTTGTATAAGGACAGAATGGTATGGAGTAACCCCCACAAGACACAGAGAGGGACACGAACAAATACCTTTTTCATGGTCCACAAAGTACATGTGAGCGGACTCCCATGCACCCCACAGTCAAGCTGGACCACAATGCACTTCCTTTAGCCGTGGTTTGACTAACAGTCCCTCTCATCTCTCCGACATTCTGGACTAGACCTTCCCAGGAAAGACACACTTTTTAGAAAGGGGGACCACCACTATGTTCTTCCAATCCAGAGGTGCTGTTCCCGACTTTCACACAATGCTAAAGTGTTGTGTCAAACAATGCAGTCCCTCAACATCCAAAACCTTACGAAGTTCACGGAAAAATATGCCCGCCCTAAAGCTTTGCCAGTAAGGACTTTTTAGACAATCTCAGAAATTTCAGATGGACATGTCCGTGTTTGTCTCCTTGAACTTTGCTTCTTCTACAGTCAGTGGGCTTGAAGTACTCTTTCCACTGACTGATTATATCCTCGGTTGAGGCCAGCAGATCTCTGGCCCCACTGTTAATGGTGTGGACTGGGCACTGCTTCCCCCAACTGAGGTCTTGGATGGTTTGCCAGAACTTTTTCGAAGTGAACCGAAACATTTTTCTCCATGACCTCGCTGAACTCCGCCCATACCAGAGTTTTACCGCCTAACCTCCGCACCCGTACCTGTCAGCTGCTTCAGGACTCTCACAAGCCATACATACTCGGTAAGACCCCTTTAGCTTGACAGATACTCTACCCTCTGGTATCCATCACTGGATCTGTGGGTTTCCGCCACGACTGTCACCGACTACATTGCGACCACAGCTTCGATTGGCTTTTTAGTAATTAAAGCGCAAAATACAAACCCATTCGGGCTCTGTATCCTCCCTCAGGATTCAGGCAAACCTCTGCAGGAGGTATGAGTTTATAACTAGATGGATGACAAACTCATCCTAGCACAACGCCCTTACTGTAAGCTTGGGCTCTGTTATGTCTATCTGACATTCTCCGCCCCATAAATCAGTTGAGGACTCAGCCTAAAGTCACTCATGGACCTGTGTTCTAGGGTGTTGTGGTGTCATCTTTATGTTCGCACATCGTGTTGTTTATGGATAAACTGTGGTTATTGCAGAAGTCCAAGAACAAACATCATAAGGAATCAGATCAGGGATGCTCCTCCCAATCACACCACTAAGGAGTTACCAGTGGGCATGCTTTCCAGTAAGAAGGCCGGGTACTCTGAGTTACCACCGCCAACAGTCGGGGGAATTAATAATCCCCATAGCTCATTGCCTCTCTTCTACAGAAACTCCAGAGAAGAGCAAAGGTCCTGGCCCTCTCAAGGGGTTTGGTCTCAGAGCCAGAACGTTTGGTTGAGGTGCACTTTTCAACCTCTCACATGAGCGCAGGCTCTTTCCAAATCAGAGCGGAGAGAACCAGATTTGTCCGACAAAGACCAGGTCGCCAACACAACCAAACATTCCAACATATAAAAGGGTTTGATCATCCAGTTTAATTGACAATTTGCATGTTTGAAATAAAGTTTTCATTCATTCAATGCGCCAACTAGACTCTCATCCTTACCCCTGCAGGTGGTGGGTCCATGGGGGGTAGATACCGAGTGACTATTTTGGACTGGGTCCGGCGAGACACCATTGGGTAAAAGCACAACCACCAGGCTCTCCCCCGGGCCTGGCTCCAGGGTGGGGCCCCAGTGTCCTACGCCCAGGCAACATGTGGTCTGGTCCGTCACCTGGGAAACCTTACCAGGGGCAGAGAAACTCCTCCACCTCGATAAGCTAGCGATTCATGGAGCATCTTAAAACTTAAAGAGGTATTGGTATAAACGAGGGAGTGGAAGTCAAAGGTCGGGAAAACCAAAAAACTAAAATATAAACAAGGCTTTGCGTATTAATTAAGACTCTGGATTTATAAGGTCAAAGAGGTGCTCAGTGGAATACATTGTGTTTGAAAAGTAAGAATCAGAGAAAAGGGCAAGCTGACGAGGAGCTTGTCAAAACAATTTGCCTCGGCTAAATAAAACAGCTCATGGAGATGAGCTCTTTGCTTGTTCTAGAATTCTGCTCACTCGCCAGAAGCTCTTGCTAACACCTTCATCCGTGCAGGCCCAAGACATTGATACAACGTTGATTATGCATACATGTCCCTTAAAACAGACTTTGAAACAACGTTGCAATAAAGTGAAGTAATTAACTCATATGTTTTACACATGGTGAATGTTTATACTCACCTTGGAGAAAGCAAACCACCAGGTTTAAGTAAATAATGGCTGAGCCCATAATACATTAAGTAGCCTTAGTCGGACTGGGCTAACTCTCTCACGAGAAGAGGCAATAAATTCAGACTTCGGAATGCAAAATTGATGGCTTTATCCTGGATGAGAGACTCCATGTCTATCTTCACGCCAACATTTAAGGTTTTTCTGGTCACTTACACATGAACATCTCCTTACATTGTCAGGTTATACTCTCCTGAATTAGCACACACCCAGACAGAGAAAGAAGGAATTTTAGACTGTGGTTCAGCTCCTCCAAGTTAGGAGTGCCTCATTTTACCTTGACCTGACCTCCTCCAGGTACTGCAGTCCTGTATAATGACACTCACTTGTAATAAAGCAACTTTTGGTTCAGTAAAGCGTCTCCGACGTCTCGGACGAGGATGACAAGACCAGAAATACACATCAATAGTTTGTAAATTGAGACAACCTTGATGTCTAACGTTGAATCCACGTTGTTGGCTGGAAAATGACCAAATTTCAATGGTCAAATCAACGTCAGAACCCAACATTGATTAAATGTCGTCGTCGTTTCAACGTTATGTTTGAGTTGCTCAACGTCAGGACCTAATTCAACAAGTTCTCACCGTTGTTTTAATGTCTTTTGCCTGCTGGGATGTCTGGTTTTCAGGTTTCAAACTGTCCCGACCAGAATTGGACTCTGAACACAGACGCAGGATTTCAGAAGCAGTTCTTTATTACCAAACAGGCTATTAAAACAGATCTAACCTGACCACTAAATTTACCAAATTATTAACAAACTCAAAACGCTCCAGCTACGGAGGGATGAAAGGTCCTAAGAAATAAAACTACCAAATACAACAGGCGATACTATGAAGCTAACCTTACCTGAAAAAGTTACAAACCAAAACTCTCCCGAGGATTCACAAGGTAACACGGAAACATGGCTAAGGCTGTGGACAAGACCGTGGCAACGCATTTAAGCATGAAATGAATCAGGACAAACGATGACACACGGGTGATCTGAAACGAGAAGGAGAGTTAGCTTTTCAAAATAAAACAGGAAGTGACAAGACAACCTGAAACCAGACAAAACCCTGGCAAGACTTCACCCAGGTGTGACACCAACTCTTAGGACATTGTTTACAACTTGTACAGAAAAGACTCCTTTTTGTTTTTTTACATCTTTTAATGGTATTTTTTTCTTACGAAAACAATTTCCTTGTAAACCAGAACACACAAAATGCATACATAAAACTGTACAGTCATGTGACCTATAACATGAACAATGTTATCTACAACATTGGTTCTCGCCCCCGACCTCGTGGGACATGTCGGCTAGCAGGCTAGCTGACTGCGTGGTGAACACCGCTGACGAGTTAAAACCGACAAACGAGACAATACACGATTAACTGTGAGTGACTATGAACATACTGGGGGGGGGGGGGGGGGGTCACATGCACGTCCAAAGGATGTTTCTGGATGTTCAAGTGGGAGGCCGACTGACTTGGTGATGCGATAGATGCTGGCTCAGTCTAAAGAAAACGATCCTTCAGATTGTACCATGAAAATGTTCCGTAGCTAAAAACGGCTGAATCCCAGAACATGAACGCTAAGTCTTGCTCGGACACCGTTTGGTTCTACACGAGTCGTTCATCTTGTCAACACGCCTACCCTCAAAAGGCAAAAACTACGAGATCCTGATGGCTGTGAGTATTTGTAACAAGTGAAATAATCAACTACTTATTTTAGAGAACGCGTTACGGGAGTGCGTTAATTGTGATGCTTTATGGTAGACAGTCGGGGTCTAGCAAGCTGCTAGTGCCAAAGACCATCCAGACTATTTCAGTTAGTCTGTGGTCACGATCGCTTGTCTGGTGTCAAATTAGTTCAACATTCAAGTTCAAAGGACAAACTTTGTCAAGTTTGGTCGGACACCGTTAGTCGTCAGAGAGAACTGATCATACTACAATCGGATGGATTTCCGGCGTTGGTTGGTTGACGTTGCATTCTCGAAACTTTTTACGTTTTTGCCACGGATCAAAACACGACTTGACGCGTTGCTTTGTTGTTGGAGAAAGCAAACCACCAGGTTTACGTAAATAATGGCTGAGCCCATAATAAATTAAGGAGCCTTAGTCGGACATTCGCATGTGGACTGGGTTAACTCTCTCACGAGAAGAGGCAATAAATTGAGACTTCGGAATGCAAAAGTGATAGCTTTATCCTGGATGAGAAACTCCATGTCTATCTTCACGCCAACATTTAAGGTTTTCCGGTCACTTACACATGAACATCTCCTTACATTGTCAGGTTCACTTTTAAATCACAGGAATACCAAGTTAGTCGTCAAGGAACGAGGCAAACGAGGACCGATTAGCCATACCTGACTGATCATACTACAATCGGATGGATTTCCGGCAATGGTTGGTTCCGGAAGCGATGTTGCATTGTCGAAACTTTTTACGTTTTTTGTCACAGATCAAAAAACGACTTTACGGGTTGCTTTGTTGTTAACATTGTCTTTAGAATTAGCTTTCTAAGGACTTAAGGAAACAGAAACAACCCGAACACATTGCAAGCATACACATTGTTATTGTTCGATGATCTGTACGTAACCATCCGAACATAACATATATGTGTCGCCTCGTTCTTACTTAGACTTTATTGTCCCAGGACAGTCAAACAAACATCCAATCCTGAAAACCGAACCCAATCAGGCAATAATTGCTTTTGTACGTTGTTAAAGGTTTGGCTGCTACAATAATTTGAGTCTCACAAAAAAACCCAGAATTTTACGACATCAAGAACGTCAATTCGAGAACCCGAATACATTTTACCTAGAAAAAGTCGGGTTGTTTAGAGACTTACACATAGAAATCAGTAGGTGGCGCCAAACATCCTCTTAGTCCTTCACACACACCTGTGACCTTATTTGGATTCTTTCATAAAACACTTTGAACGGCCACAAATATTCCGAACTATAAATGCTAGCTGCACACACTTGTTGCCCGCACTTGCTCTTTATAATTCCCGCCTGCGTAGAAGACTTCCTCTCACTACTCTCCCGTAATATTCCATATATGGGCAATGCTAAGTAGCTTATGAATACGGTCAATAGTTTAAGGATTGAAAATTACTTTACATTTTTAAAAGGCATCCATTTTCTACTGCTTGTCTCTCTCGGGCATACATGTTGAAATTATGCTAATTTCGGGATGTCCGATTAAATTAATTTCAACTCATTGTCATCCCATTGGTTTGAGTTTTTTCTTGCCCTGATTGCCCTTTGAGACACTCGTGATTTAGGGCTATATAAGTAAACATTGATTGATTGATCGCATTCATTTCAATGGGATACGACATTTCAGTGTTACGAACTTTCTCACGGAACCCATCAGGCTCGTAGGTTGAGGTACTATTGTATTTTATTGTGATGTGATGTTTTATGCGAGTATGAGCCTTAGGAGTCCCTGATTCCTGAATCTGAAAAACTTAGCGTGAGCTCTACGCGTGCTTTAAGGGGTGCGTAGAAATAGGTAGCCTATTTTGCATAGAATTTTTCTATACAAGGGAAGGATAAGGAAATTACGTATGTACGTTTCACTTTTTGGTGCGCATTAACCTATAAACGAGGCTCGTGGAGAGACGGCGTCCGTTCGGAAAAGTGCTTTAAAGGGTTCCGTTTTGCTTTCCTCTAAATACAAGATGTTCGGTTTTATGTTCGTCTTATAATCGGATCGACCCGATGTTATTCGCTAACCTGTCTAATCCATGGTATTTTACAATACATTTACGAATGACATCATATCGCTACACTACCATAAATTGATTAATGTGGACCCCGACTTAAACAAGTTGAAAAACTTACACGGGTGTTACCATTTAGTGGTCAATTGTACGGAATATGTACTGTACTGTGCAATCTACTAATAAAAGTCTCAATCAATCAATCAAAACACTGCTAGCGTCTCAGCATTAGCATTAGCATGAGCTCCATGTTAATGGTTTTGCTGTTGATAAAAGGAACACAACTGTCTTGCTTTACTCATTTTTCACTTGTGTTATACTATTGTTTATTTTTGTTTTTAGCTACGTTGCTAACAGGCAGTTTTTAAAAAGTTGTTTATAGTATTAATGATTTCATGAAGTCTGTGTGGATTACATATACGGTGCCAAAATCTGAGTTGAATTGAAGTCTTCAGTTTTCGGACTAATCCGAGAGAACCTGTTACTCACTATTTGCGCGTCCACACAGTCGGCGCGGACACAATGTTTTTATTTTCGAGCGCAGATTTTGGCACTGTTTTGACACCATATAGGGCTTGTAAGGGCACAGGATTTTGCAATGCATTGTGGGGCATGGGTAGCCATTGTTGTTGGACAAAGTTATTGTTTACGTCAAAGAGATGAATAAACTGGATTAAAATGGATCGTACAAAAGAACAAAAATCGAGGGACTTTATAAAAAAAAAAACTGTACCTTGTTTCAAAGACTCGCCCCCTTAAAAATAAGTACAATTGGTGTGTTCGATCCAAATGAGCACGTGTCTTGTATCTCGGTCATTTCGGAATGCCAAGTCTGTAAAGGCTCACGGACAAACCAACGTTGGGTGTGTGCGAGATTTGACATTAGAAAGAGAAGACCGTCGTCCTTTCCCGGGTGTGTCAACAGGACTAGTCACTCTGTGGCGTCTCCTGGAGAAACTTGTTTCAAACTAAATATATTTCAAACCTGAAATACACTGCGCATTAATGTCTTCTCAGTGATTGATCCATGAATAGGGGTATTGCTTATTTCCCTCAAACACAGTACATTGTCTGTAACCCGTAGCTACCTTAGTTCAGCACAGACCTGGGAAAATTAAGATTTTCAATCTGGCCCGCCGGATAGTCCCAAATAAGTTTTTTAGATCTTTAAAATGGAAACTGTAGCTGCCATTATGATGTTTTCAAATGACCGTAAGTCTTGAACTATACAAAGTATTTCAATGGTTGGGATCTGCGCTTTTGCATGACATACTAGTTACTATGGTAATCTAATTAGTTACTATGGTAATCTAAGTCACAGCAGCTCAGACCAGGCACCAAGCAGTGTGGGTGGTGAGCCTGAAATGCGGGTGTCAGGGACAGATGCGGAAGGACATTTTTTACAACAAAGTTCTAAAGCTTAGTAGGAGCCCCAAAAGGGACATGGGGGACATTTAAAAAAAAAAAAAAATATATATATTTTCAAGACATGTATCTCGTGCGCACAAGAAACTTTTTAAGTTATAAAAAAAAAATTTTTTTTTAAATAATTTTTAATTTTTTTTTTTTTTTTTACCCATGTATCTCGTGCGCACGAGAAAGTTTCTTGTGCACACGAAAAAAAAATACAAAATATTATTTTTTTAATAACTATCAAAAGTTCCTTCTGCGCACGAGATACATGTCTTAAAAAAAAAATAAAAAAATGTTTTTATTTTTATATATATTTTTTTTAGACATGTATCTCGTGCGCAAGAGAAACTTTCTCGTGCGCACGAGATACATGTCTTAAAAAAAAACAAAAAAAACCCAATTATAATATTTGTTTTGTTTTTTTGTATAACTTTATAAAAAGTTTCTCGTGCGCACGAGATACATGTCTAAAAAAATAAAAATCAATAAAAAAAATTATTAAAAAAATAATTTCCTCCATGTCCCTTTAGGGGTTCCATAGCTTAGTGATGTATCAGATATAATTATTTTTTTTACCCTTCGCGTTTATATTTCGCTGTTTGTTGCATTTTTGTTGCGTTTCGCTTGATTGTAAAATGTGTCCACCGGGTGGGGGTGTGACGTTCATATGTTGTCAATATTCAGTGTTTTATCGTTCATAGTTAATATTGTAAATCACACATTATTTTATGTACATTCTGGGTGTATCATTCAGTAAAAAAATTAGAAAATGTCATTCCGTTTTTTAAGGTGGTCTGTCATAACGTTTTTAGCATTCAATCAGACATTATTGTGAGGTTTTGTATTAGTGTTCCTAAAAATAGATAAGACATTTTTTTTCTCTAAATTTGGCCCCACGAGTCAAAATAATTGCCCAGGCTTGGCTTAGCAGCTTAAGATACGGATGTAGCAGAATAAAACAGGCTGCGATTCAAACGTACCAGTGTGAAAATGCCGTGACCACACCAACACGTACCAGGTGATGGCGTTAAAAGTCATGTTTGATCGTCTCACGGCTGCTATATTCATCGTCTCTTAAGTCGCTCAATAATCCGACTTCCTTGGCTTTTATAGTCAAAGTACCACTGATAGTCACACACACACTAGGTGTGGGGAAATTACCCCCTGCATTTGACCTTTTTCCACCCCCTGGGAGGTGAGGGGAGCAGGGGAATCATTTTTGGTGATTTAACCCCCAATTCCAACCCTTGATGCTGAGTGCAAAGCAGGGAGGTAACGGGTCCCATTTTTATAGTCCTTTGGTATGACTCGGTCGGGGTTTGAACTCACAACCTTCCAGTCTCAGGGCAGACACTCTAACCACTAGGCCACAGAGCAGATATCAACGTCTAGTTATGATCAGACCCCAACCTTAAAGCCTCATATCAGTTTGGAAGGAGATCTGATCATCTATACCAGGCCTGGGCAATTATTTTGACCCGGGGGCCAAATTTACAGAAAAAAATGTGTCTAAGGGTCGGTATATCTATTTTTAGGAACACTAATACACAACCTCACAATAATGTCTGATTGAATGCAAACATTTTTATGACAGACCTCTTAAAAAAACAAAATGGAATTGTATTTTTTTTTTACTGAATGAGACACCCAGAAAGTACATGAAAATAAAGAATGTGTGATTTACGATATTAACTATGAACGATAAAACCCTGAATATTGACAACATGTGAACGTCACACCCCCTCTCCACTGACAAACACCGAGGTAATGCGTCCCATTTTTATAGTCTTTGGTATGACTCGGCCGGGGGTTCGAACTCACGACCTACCGATCTCAGGGCGGACACTCTAACCACAAGGCAGATTTCGAGCAAATCTCGCACATTCACGCCATTTTCGGAACTAGTTTAAGAAAACAAAAGACAACTTTAGGACAGAGTCTTGCATTCGACCCAATGTAAATATGCTAGTAAGACCCATGATTAGGGATGTCCGATAATGGCTTTTTTGCCGATATTGTCCAACTCTTAATTACCGATACCGATATCAACAGATACCGATATATACAGTCGTGGAATTAACACATTATTATGCCTAATTTGGACAACCAGGCATGGTTGTCCAAATGTAAGGTCCTTTTTAAAAAAATTAATACAATAAAATAAGATAAATAAATTAAAACATTTTCTTGAATAAAAAAGAAAGTAAAACAATATAAAAACAGTTACATAGAAACTAGTAATTAATTAAAATGAGTACAATTAACGGTTAAAGGTTAGTACTATTAGTGGACCAGCAGCACGCACAATCATGTGTGCTTACGGACTGTATCCCTTGCAGACTGTATTGATATATATTGATATAAAAAAAAACAAAAAAAACCCGATACCGATAATAAAAAAAACAATACCGATAATTTCCGATATTACATTTTAAAGCATTTATCGGCCGATAATATAAAATATAAAATATATTTTTTTTATATATATATATTTTGGAATTGGATTGCATTGTTATGGTATTGCTGTGTATTGTTTTGTTGGATTGATTAATTAAAAAAAATACAATAAAAAAAATAAATAAAAATGTTTTAAATAGATGTTTTTTAAATGAGAATCGATTCTGAATCGCACAACGTGAGAATCGCGATTCGAATTCGAATCGATTTTTTCCCACACCCCTAATATATAATGTAGGAACCAGAATATTAATAACAGAAAGAAACAACCCTTTTGTGTGAATGAGTGTGAATGGGGAGGGAGTTTTTTTGGGGTTGGTGCACTAATTGTAAGTGTATCTTGTGTTTTTTATGTTGATTTAATTAAAAAACAAACAAAAAAAAAAACTAAAAAAAAAACCGATACCGATAATAAAAAAACACGATACCGATAATTTACGATATTACATTTTAAAGCATTTATCGGACATCCTACCCATGATGCATCGCGTTTCCACGCGACACTTTCCAGCCCTGTGGTTACTCGTTCAAATGCTCACAGCCTTAATCGAAGAGACCCCGCTTCCAAAGCATTTTGGTCATGACGTGAAGATGGACACATGGCTAAAAGACAAGATGTTGTCGTCGGCTGCTGGTTGGTTTTACTCCCGTGACCGAACAAAGGGGGTGGGGGGGGGGTCTTTGGAAAAGACGAGGTGCTACGCGACATGGAGGCTACCGGAGGGGGGAGGACGCACGGACGAGGCGGACAGTCGGTGGCTATCACACGCAGCACTGGTGAAGACGACCAAACAAAAAAGGATCGGAAAGCTTTCTTCCGTCTAAAAAAGTGAGCGTTGTGCATAGTTTGCTGTTTGGTAACCAGGTACCTACTTGCTGTGATGGAAGAAGTGCAATAATGTACAATTCTGGAGTTACTGGACTGGACGCCATTGACACTTTCTTCCAGCAGGAATATCACAACAATTTACTCTATTCGGGGTTTTTTTTTTTTTTTTAACATAATCTCCAATTTATGAGTTACCCTCCTTGCTCAGTCCCCCCCAGCTTGAGTCCACGACCACGGGAATCCGGAAATACTCAAACCTAGGTAGGGATGATGTTTGATAAGAAATTATCGAGTTCGAGCCCATTATCGAATCCTCTTATTGAACCGATTCCTTATCGATTCTCTTGTCGAGTCCAGATAAGTTGTTGTATATGGAAAAAAAACACAATATTTGGTTTAACAAAAGCTCACTTTTATTTTATAAGAAAAAAAATAAAATGAATAAATAAATATTGACTGTTACCCCCCCTAAAAAAATAAAATAAATAAATATTGACTGTTGTAACCCAAAGTATATTAAGTGGGATTTTACAGAAAAACTGTCCATTATTTTTGCTGCTTGTGTGACATCACAGGAAATTACGTCATTTCCTGTGATGTCCCACAGGGCGTTTCCTGTGGGACGGGATTCGTTCCCAGGGATTCGAATAAAGAACCAACTCTTTTTCTTTACTATAGTGGCCTCGATAACGGGAACCGGTTCTCAAAAAGGGATTCGAGTCCATGGAATCGGTTCTTTTCTTATCGAACAACCGGGAGAGAACCGGTTTCGAACATCATCCCTAAACCTGGGGATGTTTTTTCCTTTTCTTTTTAGCCGGTGGACTCATACCTCGCCCACCCATACCACCGTGTTCCCTCTCTTGATGTCCGACACCTCGCAGTGCGGCGTTCTTTGCTTGCCGTTCAGGATGAAGAGGGACTGGGCCGACGGCGTGAGGAGGTACTGTCCGAACAAGCCGCTGGAGACCACCACCCTGTGAGGACCCCCCCAGGGCCAGGTCTGAGGGTCTAGGGGCTCCTTGAGGCCCCGGAGGACCTCGGCGTGACCCGAGGATAGATCGGCGAACAGGAGGTCTGTGGTGGAGTCCGAGGACGCCACCGCCACGTATCTGTTGGACTCGGCGAAGGACGGCTGGAAAATGAGGTCCGACACGGCAACGGGGTCGTCCACTTCCAGTTTCAGACTCATCTCTCCCTGGAAAGACACCGTCTGTACTCTCAGCTTGGCGCCGCCGGGGTCGGACGTCACGATGTAGCGGCCGTCCGGCGACACGAAGGCGCGGCGGCCGCCGCCGACGTTGGGCCCGATGACCGCGTCCGTCACGCTGTCGATGAGGAGCAGGGGCGGAGCCCGCGGGCGTCCTCTGGTCTGGCACTGGACGAAGTAGACGCCGCTCAGGTGCGTGTACGCCATGCCGGCCGGGACGCAGCTGTGGTTCTTCAAGCTTATCGTCTTCACCCGGCGGAAGGTCTCCAGGTCCACCTTGTGGACGGCGGGCTCGTCTTTGAGGAAGATGAAGGCGAACCTGCGGGGGGGGGGCAGAGTTCAAAAAGGGAAGGTTAATAGCCTTCGCCGTCTGGCTAATACGTATCGACCGTCTCATTAGCATTCTCATTAGCCAGCTCAGACGGGGTCAGAGGCGGCGGGTCTTTACCTCACGTGAGTGATGATGAGGTTGGTCGGCGGGATGAAGATGTCGTCGACCCGCTGGAAGGTGGTGCGCATGGCGTGATGGACTTCTCCAACGCTGGCTTGAGGAATCACCTGCAGGTCGAACATCAAATTAAATGCTTGATTAGAATAATTTAGGTCGGTGTTTCTTAACCATAAATGGGTTATACTTGTATAGCGCTTTGACACTATTTCCACATTCACCCATTCACACACTGATGGCGGGAGCTGCCATGCAAGGCCCTAACCACAATCAGGAGCAAGGGTGAAGTGTCTTTGCTCAAGGACACAACGGACGTGACGCGGTTGGTAGAAGGTGGGGATTGAACCAGGAAGCCTCAGGTTGCTGGCACCGCCACTCTCCCAACCGCGCCACACCGTCCCCCCCATCTGCGATGAGGTGACCACTTGTCCAGGGTGTACCCCGCCTACATGCCTAAATGCAGCTGAGATAGGCTCCAGCACTCCCCCGCCACCCCAAAAGGGACAGGCGGCTGAAAATGGCTGGATGGATGGGTTTCTTAACCAAGAGTGCCCCCTAGAGCAGTGTTTTTCAACCTTTTTTGAGCGAAGGCACATTTTTTGCGGTGAAAAAATGCGGAGGCACACCACCAGCAGAAATCATTAAAAAGGGAAACTCAGTTAACAGTAAAAAGTCGTTGTCGCAATTGTTGGATATGACTTTAAAGCATAACCAAGCATGCATCACTATAGCTCTTGTCTCAAAGTAGGTGTACTATCACCACCTGTCACATCACACCCTGACTTATTTGGAGTTTTTTTTGCTGTTTTCCTGTGTGTAGTGTTTTAGTTTTTTGGTGGCATTTTCTCTTTTTTTGGTATTTTCCTGTAGCAGTTTCATTTGAGCGATATTTCCCGCATCTACTTTGTTTTAGCAATCAAGAATATTTCAGTTGTTTTTATCCTTCTTTGTGGGAACATTGTCCATTGTCATGTCATGTTCGGATGTACTTTGTGGACGCCGTCTTTGCTCCACAGTAAGTCTTTGCTGTCGTCCAGCATTCTGTTTTTGTTTACTTTGTAGCCAGTTCAGTTTTAGTTTTGTTCTGCATAGCCTTCCCTAAGCTTCAATGCCTTTTCTTAGGGGCACTCACCTTTTGTTTATTTTTGGATTAAGCATTAGACACCTTTTTACCTGCACCCTGCCTCCCGCTGTTTCCGACATCTACAAAGCAATTAGCTACCGGCTGCCACCTACTGATATGGAAGAGTATTACACGGTTACTCTGCCGAGCTCTAGACACTGTCTACCGACACTCAACAACAACACATCATTTGCAGACTATAATTACTGATTTGCAAAACATATTTATAACCCAAACAGGTGAAATTAGATCATCCCCCACGGCACACCAGACTGTATCTCACGGCACACCAGTGTGTTGAAAAACACTGCCCAGTGGTCCCCAACCACCGGGCCGCGGCCCAGTACCGGTCCGCACAAGAAATTAAAAAAAAAAAAAAAAAAAAAATGTTTTGTTTGTTTGTTAAATCAACATAAAAAACACAATATATACATTATATATCAATATAGATCAATACAGTCTGCAGGGATACAGTCCGTAAGCACACATGATTGTATTTCTTTATGGAAAAAAATAAATAAATTTCAACCACCCCCCCCCCCCGCCCCCCCCCCCCCCGTGGGACACATTTTCAAGCGTTGACCGGTCCGCAGCTACAAAAAGGTTAGGGACCACTGAGGACCGCCCAAAAAATATCTTGTTTCTCAGCTGTGGGCCGCAAGGGTACTCCGTTGTAATACACTTTTCCACCACTTGTGGCAGTAACGACAATATCAAACCAAACAGAAGAAGTCTGGAGATAAAGTCATAAAGAGAGTTTCTTAAGCACAAAAACTATGACTAAAGTGGTGAAGCTGTATTTTTATTGGCACTTAAATATTATTGATACATATTCATGATTAAATTACTTGATTTAATTTGTGCACAACATAATTGTAAGCTGTGAGAATTAGATATTTTTAAGTGTTTTTTTAAATGTTTAAAACAGCTAGCATTTTCCCATGTAGTGTGTCTTCTCGTGACCTCCTCGCTTTTATCTTACGTCCGCTAGTAAACTCTTTGTTTTGCCTTAAGGGCTCCTGTTTGTCGGCTCACAGAGCTGTTTTGGCCAGTTCCTTGTCTGTTTTGAAGAAGCAGCTGCGCTCCTTTCTGGGCGAGAGGGGCTCGTTTTGTTTGAATTTAGACCTCGCTTGCCGATGCTATTGTGGCGTCGTAAAGGGCTGGTCTCCTAAAGCTTTAGTAAAACTTGGCCAAGTACTATTCTGTCTCAGTGGTCCTTTTTACTCAACATACATGTCATCCAAAAGAACTTGGGAGCGACCAGTGTCTTTTATTCACTTTTTTTTTTTTTTTAGTTATTTGAGTCCCTTCTTGTGCAGTACATTTGTGTAGTATTTATTTTTGCAATCAGCCTGACCTAAGCCTAAGGTTTGTGTGTCAAATAAATAATAAGCTTGGTGATTAAACATGCTTTCATATCATTGGACAAGGTTGTAAACTGTAAATTTGAATAATTATTGAATATGATTAAAACCAAGCGTAAGAATACTAATTCAGTGTTAATATTTGAGTGGGGCCCCGGGCCCCTCTGTAGTGGGAAAGTTGGGTTCTGAGATCAAAAAGTTTAGGAATCCCTGAATAAGGTGATTCTCCACATTTTCAGCGGGATAAGATCTTTGTGCAAAAAAAAAAAAAAAATAATCAGATGAAAAAACTGTAATGACCCGATGTCCATGAATGCACCACACGTCCTTGTCTGTGCTTTTTGCTTGCTCAGCTTGAGCGGGAGGAGAAGGACATCGAGTGGCGGCTTAACGCGTCGTGCGTCGCTCACGTCTGCAGCTCACGTTGTGTTCAATGGGCGAATTTTGCCCTCAGTGACGACTATCAGGGATGACAAGTGACTCAAAGGCGTGTCATGCTCAGTTCCAACGATTGAAATTAAATTTAACCAGAAGTTACAATAATTGAATGTATTTTATCTTTTTTATATTGCACTTTTTCTTTACATGACAGGTCAATTAAAAGCATCTGGACTTGATTTTCCTGAAGATGCTCATATCTAATGTAGTTCCAACTCCAAAAGGTTACAGAATTCCGTACTTTTATAAGTACTGGGCAAATTCCGTTGATACTACAAAGTACCAATACACGTAAAATCAAATGACGTCACCTCCGGTTGGAGACTCGGCACCGGACCAAGCACTTGGCGGGCAAACAGTCGTACTTTTATACCTGACTGCTTTAAAGTCATGTCGGAATTTTCCATGCCAACAAAGCAAGTATGCCTGGTAGAATGCCCTCAAAAGTAAGACTCCACTTTTTAAAATACACTGGATATATTATTGACATGCTACTGATTAGCATTAGCGATTTTACATGGCGATTTCCACACCTGCAGATGTGTTAATGAGACTACATCAAACAGCTGGTGCGTAATAAGTACAATACTTACAGTAGAAACACTTTGTAGGACTCAACTAAAGACAACTTAATGGCAAAGACTACTTCCTGACTGCCTCTGTTATGTCGTACTTTTCCACGCCAACAAAGAAAGTATGCCTGATAGAAAGCACTCAAAAGTACGTTTTAAAATGCCCTAACTTACATTGGATATATTATTGACATGCTACCGATTAGCATTAGCGATTTTACATGGCGATTTCTACACCTGTGGATGTGTTAATGAAGACTACATCAAACAGCTGGTGCGTAATAAGTACAATACTTACAGTAGAAACACTTCGTAGGACTCAACTAGAGACAACTTAATGGCAAAGACTACTTCCTGACTGCCTCTATGTCATGTTGTAATTGTCCATGCCAACAAAGAAAGTATGCCTGATAGAAAGCCCTCAAAAGTAAGACTCCACTTTCTAAAATGCACTAACTTACATTAGATATATTATTGACATGCTACTGATTAGCATTAGCGATTTTACATGGCGATTTCTACACCTCCAGATGTGTTAATGAAGACTTCATCACACAGCTGGTGCGTAATAAGTACAATACTTACAGTAGAAACACTTCGTAGGACTCAACTAAAGACAACTTAATGGCAAAGACTACTTCCTGACTGCCTCTATGTCATGTCGTAATTTTCCACGCCAACAAAGAAAGTATGCCTGATAGAAAGCACTCAAAAGTAAAATGCCCTAACTTACAGTGGATATATTATTGACATGCTACCGATTAGCATTAGCGATTTTACATGGCGATTTCTACACCTGCAGATGTGTTAATGAAGACTACTTCCTGACTGCCTATATGTCATGTTGTAATTGTCCATGCCAACAAAGAAAGTATGCCTGATAGAAAGTACTCAAAAGTAAGACTCCACTTTTTAAAATGCCCTAACTTACAGTGGATATATTATTGACATGCTACCAATTAGCATTAGCGATTTTACATGGCGATTTCTACACTTCCAGATGTTTTGATGACAACTACATCAAACAGCTGGTGCGTAATAAGTACAATACTTACAGTAGAAACACTTCGTAGGACTCAACTAGAGACACCTTAATGGCAAAGACTACTTCCTGACTGCCTCTATGTTATGTCATACTTTTCCACGCCAACAAAGTATGCCAGATAGAAAGCACTCAAAAGTCAGACTCCACTTTTTAAAATGCACTTCCTTGTTGCTAACTTACAGTAGATATATTATTGACATGCTACTGATTAGCATTAGCAATTTTACATGGCAATTTCTACACTTCCAGATGTGTTGATGACGACTACATCAAACAGCTGGTACGTAATAAGTACAATACTTACAGTACAAACACTTCGTAGGACTCAACTAGAGACACCTTAATGGCAAAGACTACTTCCTGACTGCCTCTATGTCGTGTTGTAATTTTCCACGCCAACAAAGAAAGTATGCCTGATAGAAAGCACTCAAAAGTAAAATGCCCTAACTTACAGTGGATATATTATTGACATGCTACCGATTAGCATTAGCAATTTTACATGGCGATTTCTACACCTTCGGATGTGTTAATAAAGACTACATCAAACAGCTGGTGCGTAATAAGTACAATACTTACAGTAGAAACACTTCGTAGGACTCAACTAGAGACTACTTAATGGCAAAGACTACTTCCTGACTACGGCAACACACCTAGGACCAACTGAATGAATGCATAGATGCAGATGACACTCAGAAGTGTAAGAAAACAAAATATACAGCACAGTTATTATCAGCTCATCTAAAAAATAACAATTTATTATTAAACAAATTAATATTTATTATCGCATAAGCACAAAAAAATATGGAAAATCGGTGCCGTATCAGTTAAAATGTGAAAGCTACACATCTTTGGGTCCAAGTTTTGATCTGATGGAAAACTTTATAAATAAATATTATTTATTATTTATTTATGATGGAAAACTTTACGTTGTTCTTGATATGTTTAGTCCGCTTTTTTTGTTATTCTGCACTAACTCCATGTGATACCTGACAAGCAAATGAATATGATATCAAATTATTCATTTATTTGATTTGCCAGGGGCCGTAAAATCATGAGCCGCACTTTGGACACCCCTGAATTACGCAACACGACGAGTGATTGTTACATGCATGAATAAGTCGTTAAAAAAAGTGTAAATAAGTCCCCAAGTTACTTCCGAGCAATCTGATTGGCCGATTAGGACACGCGATGACATCATTGCTGAATAAATGTTTGTTTTTAAACGTAACTGTGGAGGGAGAGTGCAGGAGCAAAGGTCACCGCCTCTGTCCACGGTGCTGACGACAGAGCACCATCAGACGGGGGCGTGGCAGTGCTGACGGCGAGACACAGCTAGGCAGGTGATTAGATTTCCCAGGTGGTATGAGTTGTCTAATCATCTGTTGTCTTTCTGCTCCGCCGCTCCCAGTCTGTGGAACGCTCTCCCTGACCACCTGAGGGCACCACAGACTGTGGATGCCTTTAAAAAAGGCTTAAAGGCCCTTCTTTTTTTAATACATGTGCATACTAGCTATAGCTATTTGGCTGTTGTAGTTTTATTTTTATTTTATTTCTTTATTATCTTTTTAATTTTTTTTTTTTTTTAATACACTGTAGCACTTTGAGATTGTTTACTCAATATAAAGTGCTTTTTACAAATACAATCTATTATTATTATTGTCTTTAACAGTGAGCGACCGGGAGCAGAGAGGGCGAGAGGATACGGACGTGACTGAAAAGTCACGTGTCTGGGGGAGGGGAACTTTGTTGAGACAATTTGAGTATTAAAACCTTTGTTAAAAACTGCACGCGTGGCTCTTGTGCCGTGTCTTCGGTGGAACTGCTAGGAAGCGACTTCCACAGTAACCTTATGAGATAAACAGTGTTTCCCACACATTCATTTATTTGTGGCGGCCCGCCACGAAATAAATACGTCCGCCACAAATATAAATAAAAAAATAAAAAATAAAAAAACTTTTTTTTTTTTTTTTGTCCTGTCCAGCTTCTCAGGCACATCATATAGTTGATGTAGATGCCCATATAGGCTGTTGAGATTTACTTTACAAAAGAGAAGTGTAGGATACTTCTCTTGTTGCCTTATTTGTATTTGACCACTACTGTTTTCTGTTTATTTGTTACTGACTGTGGCAGGACACACCTCTGTTTCACTTTATGTTGCTGGTAAATAATATGGTTGTAGTAGTAGGCTAAAGTTAAATTATTTAGTATGCACTAATTAAAGGGGCAGAGCTTTAAGAGACATTTTAGCTTTTATATTTTATAAGATATATTTTTTGTAAGAAACACGATTAATAAATATATTTAAGTGAATAACTTATTGTTCAAATCTGTATATAAATATGTACATAAAGTGTTGTAATTATATTGTAAAATGGATGGACGTTTAAAACAAAACTGTTATTATTAATTAGTAAGTATACATTTTTTGAGCCTTTTTAGAGAAAATCATATCATTGTAGTAAATTATGCAAATTACTCGATGATGTCATGTGACCACGCCCATAGGCCACGCCCCCACCGCCACAGGTATCTTGGCAGTTTATGGGAAACACTGGATAAAGTATTCTTTCACAAATAAATGCACTCCTTTGGCTACAGGGGGCGCTGCATGGCGTCCGCGTGAACACGCAACCTTTCAGCATGTGGCCAGGAAGATAAGTCGGCGTCCTCGTACATCATCCGTGCGATAAACATCGGAAAAGGTGCAAGACGCCAGCGGCTGAAATGGTGACCCCCGCCTGGCCTCGCTTCCCCCGTTAAGACGTCTTATTCGCTGATGTCTGCCCGTCTCCTCATGCCGAGTCGGCGCCTTTTTATTCCAAAGACAAGCTGCTCCACCTTGACACCAGTTCCTTAAGTAGTGGCCGGGGGGGACCTCCTACTCAACTGCAGAGAGTACAAGGTGTGTCTAGGGCTTTGTCTGGCTAGAAAAGTGTGACTGCCCTCTAATAATCCATCATTATCATCACCATAATCAGCAAAGTGAAATGACTTTATTCCACATTTCCACTTTTTCCGACTTAAAGTTTGTTTGTTCTTTTCTTCTTTTTTGTTTCAGAACAAAAAAATAAATACAAAATGCAGTCGAATTCTGTCTCTCGCTGCCCAACAAGCAAACTAAGTTGTGGAATTGTTACTTTTTTTTTTTACTGCATGTGGCTTTTGTTTGGCCTCATGGCGAGGAAGAAGAAGAAGAAGAAAGGTATATTTTGTTGTTTTCTTACTGTACTGAAAATGAACCCAACCGTGACCTCTAAACCAAAGTACGTACCCAACCGTGTACCGTTACACCCCTACAAATAACACTTGATTCCAATTCACACTTTGTTTCAGTTAACGCTTAATTCAAATTAACAATTGATTTTAATTAATGATGGATTCCAATTCACACTTGATTCCAAGTAATGTTTAACAATTAATTCAAAATAACGCTTGATTTAATCTAACATTTGATTCCAATTAACGCCGGATTCAAATTAACGCCTGATTCCAGTTAACGCTTGATTCCAAATAACATTTGATTCCAAATAACGCTTAATTCCAATTCACACTTAGTTTCAGTTAATGCTTAATTCAAATCAACAATTGTTTTAATTAACGATTGATTCCAATTAACATTGGATTCCAATTAATACTTGATTCCAATTAATGCTTAATTCCAATTAACGTTTGATTCCAATTAACACTTGATTCCAAATAACGCTTAATTCCAATTAATACTTAATTCCAATTAACACTTGATTCCAATCAACACTTGATTGCAAATAACGCTTAATTCCAATTAATACTTAATTCCAATCAACACTTGATTTCAATTAACACTTAATTCCAATTAACATTTAATTCCAGTTAACTCTTACTTCCAGTTAACTCTTAATTCCAATGAATGCTTGAATCCAATTAACGCTTTATTCCAATTAACACTTGATTCCAATTAACGCTTGATTCCAAATAACGCTTAATTCCAATTAATATTTAATTCCAATTAACACTTGATTTCAATTAACGCTTAATTCCAATTAACACATTATTCCAATGAACGCTGGATTCCAAATAACGCTGGATTCCAAATAACGCTGGATTCCAAATAACGCTGGATTCCAAATAACGCTTGATTCCAATTAACGCTTGATTCCAATTAACACTTGATTCCAATTAACACTTGATTCCAATTAACACTTGATTCCAATTAACACTTAATTCCAAATAACACTTAATTCCAAATAACACTTAATTCCAATTAACACCTAATTCCAATTAATACTTAATTCCAAATAACACTTAATTCCAAATAACACTTAATTCCAAATAACACTTAATTCCAATTAACACTTAATTCCAAATAACACTTAATTCCAATTAACACTTAATTCCAAATAACACTTAATTCCAAATAACACTTAATTCCAATTAACACTTAATTCCAAATAACACTTAATTCCAAATAACGCTTAATTCCAATTAATATTTAATTCCAATTAACACTTGATTTCAATTAACGCTTAATTCCAATTAACACATAATTCCAATGAACGCTGGATTCCAAATAACACTTAATTCCAAATAACGCTTGATTCCAATTAACGCTTGATTCCAATTAACACTTGATTCCAATTAACACTTGATTCCAATTAACACTTGATTCCAATTAACACTTAATTCCAAATAACACTTAATTCCAAATAACACTTAATTCCAATTAACACTTAATTCCAATTAATACTTAATTCCAAATAACACTTAATTCCAAATAACACTTAATTCCAATTAACACTTAATTCCAAATAACACTTAATTCCAATTAACACTTAATTCCAATTAACACTTAATTCCAATCAACACTTAATTCCAAATAACACTTAATTCCAATTAACTCTTAATTCCAATTAACATTTGGTTCCAGTTGACGCTAAATTCCAAATAACGCTTTTTTTCTAAACAACGCTGTATTGCAATCACGTGTCCTCTTTGCCTTTAGAGAAATGTTATTAGGCATCGGCTGTTATTGGAGAATTTGCGGTTCTTTTAACATGAAGACCACCACAATGTATTCCACCAGACGTGTTTCCAAAGAAGAGGAGAAACAAATGAGCACAGACGATGCACCTGGTGGACAAATGGATGAACTACACTAGAATACCTGCAGGGTGGGGTGTGTCCTCTCCATGTCCCCCCAAGCCAGCAGCCACACCTGGTCATGTGACTTGTCGTACAGCATCTTGACAGGAAAGGCGTCCGTGGCTATTGCCTGCACCGAGGGAACAAAAACTGCTATTGTTAGAAATTTGTTTATTTTACCAGGAAAATACTTTGATTTTTTAATCCCTGAGACTTTATTTGTATTTAAATTGCAACTTTCCATGATTGTTTGTTTGAACTTTCAAATACAAGTCCATGATTTGATGAAGCTTTCATATAATTCTACGTTGGCGCTGCTAAGAAGCCTTGGTGGAGGTATTGTTGTCTAACTCGTGTTTAACAAGCGCAAAGAAAGGTCAAGAAAAAGCCTTCTGAACATCATCTTTGTTGACATTTGGAAAGAATGGATGCTCTCTCGTGCTAACATGGACGTGCAAAGCAGTCCAGTGGACAGTGATGGATGGCAACACCCATACTCTACTCATATGACTTGTATACTACTAAACCCAAAACCAGTGAAGTTGGCACGTTGTGTAAATGGTAAATAAAAACATAATACAATGATTTACAAATTCCTTTTCAACTTATATTCAATTGAATAGACTGCAAAGACAAGATATAGAATGTTCGAACTGAGAACCTTTCTGGGTGTTGTTGATAAATGGCTTTGGCTTTGCAGAGTAGAGTTTTAACTTGCACTTACAGATGTAGCGACCGACTGTAGTTACTGACAGTGGTTTTCTTAAGTGTTCCTGAGCCCATGTGGTGATATCCTTTACACACTGATGTCGCTTTTTGATGCAGTACCGCCTGAGGTATCGAAGGATCGTAATATCACCGCTTAGGTGTAGTGATTCCTCCAGATTCTCTGAACCTTTCGATTAGAGATGTCCGATAATGGCTTTTTTGCCGATATCCGATATTGTCCAACTCTTAATTACCGATTCCGATATATACAGTCGTGGAATTAACACATTATTATGCCTCATTTTGTTGTGATGCCCCGCTGGATGCATTAAACAAAGTAACAAGGTTTTCCAAAATAAATCAACTCAAGTTATGGAAAAAAAAATGCCAACATGGCACTGCCATATTTATTATTGAAGTCACAAAGTGCATTATTTTTTTTTAACATGCCTCAAAACAGCAGCTTGGAATTTGGGACATGCTCTCCCTGAGAGAGCATGAGGAGGTTGAGGTGGGCGGGGTTGAGGTGGGGGGTAGGGGGTATATATTGTAGCGTCCCGGAAGAGTTAGTGCTGCAAGGGGTTCTGGGTATTTGTTCTGTCGTGTTTATGTTGTGCTACGGTGCGGATGTTCTCCCGAAATGTGTTTGTCATTCTTGTTTGGTGTGGGTTCACAGTGTTGCGCATATTTGTAACAGTGTCAAAGTTGTTTATACGGTTACCCTCAGTGTGACTTGTATGGCTGTTGAGCAAAAATGCCTTGCATTCACTTGTGTGTGTGAAAAGCCGTGCCTTTAAGGTTTATATATATATATATATATATATATATATATATATATATATATATATATATATACATATATATATATACATATATATATATATATATATATATGTATATATATATACATATATATATATACATATATATATATATATATATATATATATATATATATATATATATATATATATATATATATATATATATATATATATATATATATATATATATATATATATATAATTCATTAATATAAATAACCTCCACACAAATAACCCCAACTAACAGCGAGTCTATTGACATTTTTGTTCATTTTAATAAATACAAGCACAAAAATTGCAATAAAAGATGCTGTGTTTATTTATTTTCAACAAAAGAGATCATTTTTTTATTGGTCATCAATGTGTATCATTTCTCACATCTTAAGACCAAAATATGAACTTATTCCATATTAGTGCACAATGTAATAGTATTGGTATACTGTCTGAATGCACTGATTTGCATTAAACCTTGGTGCAAGTCTGGATACAATGTGGCAGTAGGAGAAGATAGAAAATGATGGATATAACTAAGAAGGATAGAGTTTGACTTTCCCCACTTTTATATGCAAAATGTTTTTGACCTTTTGCAGTTTTGTAGTCGCTCCAGCAGAAGGAAAAAAAAACATGCACTTTCCCACCAGCCTCCTGTGACTACTACTACTAGAGTACTACTACTACTACTTGTTGTTTATCAGCCTCACTGGACATGCTGTTGACCTTTGACCCTCCCAGCAGCGCTGCCTTCCTGGAGGCGGGGTCTTACACGCACTCACCTGCACCACCCGCTGCGCCTGAATGTCCAGCACCAGGAGGCGGCTGTGGAGCGGCTGGGTCACGTAGATGTACTTCTCCCGCACGTTGACCGCCGACGACCACACGCAGTGCGGTGGGGCCGCACCCTCGCCGCTAGGGCACATTTCCTCCTGGTGGGGGAATCGGTGAATAATAAATGATTATGCCATTGGTATAAGTTTTATTATGGCAATATCATTGGATTTATCATTTTACTTCATACATGATTGAATTGTATGCCATTTTATTTCATATCACTTAGAAAAATGCTAACAATTTTTTAATTTGCACTTAAAAATAACAATGTAATTTAATATAATGTACGTATAACAATAATACTGCTAATATTGGATTAGATTTATAATTTAGATATTACATATATATTTGTTAGCTTTTATAATGACTTATATTTATATTTTATATATACATATATATATACATATATATATATATATATATATATATATATATATATATATATATATATATATATATATATATATATATATATTTAAATGTATATTTAATGTTTATATACATATTTTAAATATTAGTTTAATAATGAATTCAAATGTATATTTTATATATATATATATATATATATATATATATAGGTATTTACATGTATATTTAATGTATATGATTCATTATAAAAGCTAACAAATATATATGTAAAATACAAATCACACACACACACACACACACATTTATGTATATTAGTCGATTGTATGATTATTTTATTAATATCCGTATAGTATCAAAAAATATATATTTTGTTCTAGCAAAAGATTTTTACTCATATCTGTAAATTGAATTATAATATTAAGAATAAATCATACTCTTAATACGGGGTGGGATAACAAATTATTATGCCATTGGTGTTATAAATGAGTTTAACTTATGACATTGTTTTTTGATTCATCATTTATTTCATATATGATTTAATTGTATGTTATTTTATTTCATCAAAAAATGCTAACATATTTTCAATTTGCACTTAAAAATAGCAATACAATTTAATATAATGTACGTTTAACAATAATACTACTAATATTGGATTAGATTTATAATTCTTAGCTATTATAATTAATTAGATTTTATATTTAATATACATATTTATACACACACACACACATATATATATATACACATAATTTATTGATATCTGTATAGTTACAAAAAATATATTTTGTTCAAGCAAAATATGTTTATTCATATTTGTAAATTAAATTATAATATTAGGAGTAAATTAGTAAATTAAACTCTTAATATGGGGGGGGGGGGTGCGGGGGATTGGTGGATAACACATATTATATATTGGTATCATAAATGAGTTTTATTATGCCATTATTATTTAATTTGTCATTTTACTTCATGTATGATTTAATCGTATGTTATTTTTTATTTTATCTAAACTTAAAAATACATTTGCAATTTGCACATAAAAATAACAATATAATGTAATGTAATGTAGAATGATAATAATACTACTAATAATGGATTAGATTTACAGAAATATATGAATAATTATTGATTTATTTTTTATTTTATATATATATTTGTTAGATTTTATTTATTTATATATATATAAATATATAAATATATATATATATATATATATATATATATATATATATATATATATATATATATATATATATATATATATATATATATATATATATATATGTATGTATATACTTTATATATATATAATAATAATAATAATACCTGAGATATATATAGCGCTTTTCTAAGTACCCAAAGTCGCTTTACATGTTAAAAACCCATCATTCATTCACACCTGGTGGTGGTAAGCTACTTTCATAGCCACAGCTGCCCTGGGGTAGACTGACGGAAGCGTGGCTGCCAATTTGCATATATGATATATTTTTTAAATTGATATTTATAAAGCTATCTTTGAGCAGAACATTTGTATTTTTGTATATATATATATATATATATATATATATATATATATATATATATATATATATATATATATATATATATATATATATATTCATATATATATATATATATATATATATATATATATATATATATATATATATATATATATATATATATATATTCATATATATATATATATATATATATATATATATATATATATATATATATATATATATATTCATATATATATATATATATATATATATATATATATATATATATGATATTTCTATTTTAATTGATATTCGTAAAGCTATATTGGAGTCTTTCTGATATAATATCAAATACATATTTTGTCCAAGCAGAACATTTGTATTCATATTTGTAAAATAAATTATAATATTAAGAGTAAATACATTATTTTATATGATGTCATTGCTGTACAAACAATATTATTGTGCAGTAATTATGTAAATATTCTGTATTTTATTTGGCATTATTAATGAATTCCCATTTATTGTCAATATGAGTGTTCTATTATGCAATAATGGGACTTTTATGTTTCATGTTGTCATGTTTACCGTGACAAAACAATGAGGGAGAAAGACTGAGCCAGCGTTTCCCCGCCTTGAAAAGTGCACAAAGTGCTTTTTTTTTGTGCAGCAGGAAGTGGCTAACACGTCGCTTATTGGCTTTGTATTGATCTCAAATAGAATCACCGGCGCCTGTAAAACACCGCGCCTCTTTGCGGAACAAGCAACTTTTTGCAGACTTTTCGTCTGCTTCCTCGCCGGATGAGAGTAATCCCATTACATTTAGTAATCCCTTTACATCGAAGACGTGCTGTGACCACGGGGAGGTGACGGGGAAGAGCGGCTAATCCTGTAAGGAAGTACGTTGGGGAGTAGATCAAACTGGTCTTACGTATGTCGCCACGATCCTCTCTGTCCTTTTCATTTGTCTGTGGATCTCACACTGGCCGGGCTGCAGGATGGTCACGCCCTCGTCGGAAAACACGTAGAACATGTTTCCCACGCTCAAACCTCAAGCACGACAAGAAAGAATCAAAACTACGACATGCTAATGTATATTAGCATGTCGTACAATGTAGTAATGTTGTCACATGTAGTAGCATGCGGTACTAGGATGTGGTACCATGTAGTACCACGTAGTAACATGTCGTAGCATGTAGTAGCATGCTGTAACATGCAGTACTAGGATGTGGTACCATGTAGTACCACGTAGTAACATGTCGTAGCATGTAGTAGCATGCTGTAACATGCAGTACTAGGATGTGGTACCATGTAGTACCACGTAGAAACATGTAGTAGCATTTAGTAACATGTCGGACTAGGATGTAGGAACATGGAGTAATATGTAGTAGCATCTAGTACCACGTAGTAGAAAGTAGTAACATGTCGGACTAGGATGTAGGAACATGGAGTAATATGTAGTAGCATGTAGTACCACGTAGTAGAAAGTAGTAACATGTCGGACTAGGATGTAGGAACATGGAGTAATATGTAGTAGCATGTTGTGGCATGTAGTACCACGTACTAGAAAGTAGTAACATGTCGGACTAGGATGTAGGAACATGGAGTAATATGTAGTAGCATGTTGTGGCATGTAGTACCACGTAGTAGCATTTAGTAACATGTCAGACTAGGATGTAGGAACATGGAGTAATATGTAGTAGCATGTTGTGGCATGTAGTACCACGTAATAGAAGGTAGTAACATGTCGGACTAGGATGTAGGAACATGGAGTAATATGTAGTAGCATGTTGTGGCATGTAGTACCACGTAGTAGCATTTAGTAACGTGTCAGACTAGGATGTAGGAACATGGAGTAATATGTAGTAGTATGTTGTGGCATGTAGTACCACGTAGTAGCATTTAGTAACATGTCGGACTAGGATGTAGGAACATGGAGTAATATGTAGTAGCATGTAGTACCACGTAGTAGAAAGTAGTAACATGTCGGACTAGGATGTAGGAACATGGAGTAATATGTAGTAGCATATTGTGGCATGTAGTACCACGTAGTAGCATTTAGTAACATGTCAGACTAGGATGTAGGAACATGGAGTAATATGTAGTAGCATGTTGTGGCATGTAGTACCATGTAGTAGAAAGTAGTAACATGTCGGACTAGGATGTAGGAACATGGAGTAATATGTAGTAGCATGTAGTACCACGTAGTAGAAAGTAGTAACATGTCGGACTAGGATGTAGGAACATGGAGTAATATGTAGTAGCATGTAGTACCACGTAGTAGAAAGTAGTAACATGTCGGACTAGGATGTAGGAACATGGAATAATATGTAGTAGCATGTAGTACCACGTAGTAGAAAGTAGTAACATGTCGGACTAGGATGTAGGAACATGGAGTAATATGTAGTAGCATGTAGTAACATGCAGTACTAGGATGTGGTACCATGTAGTACCACGTAGGAACATGTAGTAGCATTTACTAACATGTCGGACTAGGATGTAGGAACATGGAGTAATATGTAGTACCACGTAGTAAAAAGTAGTAACATGTCGGACTAGGATGTAGGAACATGGAGTAATATGTAGTAGCATGTAGTACCACGTAGTAGAAAGTAGTAACATGTCGGACTAGGATGTAGGAACATGGAGTAATATGTAGTAGCATGTTGTAACATGCAGTACTAGGATGTGGTACCATGTAGTACCACGTAGTAACATGTAGTAGCATTTACTAACATGTCGGACTAGGATGTAGGAACATGGAGTAATATGTAGTAGCATGTAGTACCACGTAGTAGAAAGTAGTAACATGTCGGACTAGGATGTAGGAACATGGAGTAATATGTAGTAGCATGTAGTACCACGTAGTAGAAAGTAGTAACATGTCGGACTAGGATGTAGGAACATGGAGTAATATGTAGTAGCATGTTGTAACATGCAGTACTAGGATGTGGTACCATGTAGTACCACGTAGTAACATGTAGTAGCATTTACTAACATGTCGGACTAGGATGTAGAAACATGGAGTAATATGTAGTAGCATGTAGTACCACGTAGTAGAAAGTAGTAACATGTCGGACTAGGATGTAGGAACATGGAGTAATATGTAGTAGCATGTAGTACCACGTAGTAGAAAGTAGTAACATGTCGGACTAGGATGTAGGAACATGGAGTAATATGTAGTAGCATGTAGTACCACGTAGTAGAAAGTAGTAACATGTCGGACTAGGATGTAGGAACATGGAGCAATATGTAGTAGCATGTTGTAACATGCAGTACTGGCATGTAGTACCACGTAGTAGAAAGTAGTAACATGTCGGACTAGGATGTAGGAACATGGAGTAATATGTAGTAGCATGTTGTAACATGCAGTACTAGGATGTGGTACCATGTAGTACCACGTAGTAGAAAGTAGTAACATGTCGGACTAGGATGTAGGAACATGGAGTAATATGTAGTAGCATGTAGTACCACGTAGTAGAAAGTAGTAACATGTCGGACTAGGATGTAGGAACATGGAGTAATATGTAGTAGCATGTTGTAACATGCAGTACTAGGATGTGGCACCATGTAGTACCACATAGTAACATGTAGTAGCATTTACTAACATGTCGGACTAGGATGTAGGAACATGGAGTAATATGTAGTAGCATGTAGTACCACGTAGTAGAAAGTAGTAACATGTTGGACTAGGATGTAGGAACATGGAGTAATATGTAGTAGCATGTTGTAACATGCAGTACTAGGATGTGGTACCATGTAGTACCACGTAGTAACATGTAGTAGCATTTACTAACATGTCGGACTAGGATGTAGGAACATGGAGTAATATGTAGTAGCATGTAGTACCACGTAGTAGAAAGTAGTAACATGTCGGTCTAGGATGTAGGAACATGGAGTAATATGTAGTAGCATGTAGTACCACGTAGTAGAAAGTAGTAACATGTCGGACTAGGATGTAGGAACATGGAGTAATATGTAGTAGCATGTTGTAACATGCAGTACTGGCATGTAGTACCACGTAGTAGAAAGTAGTAACATGTCGGACTAGGATGTAGGAACATGGAGTAATATGTAGTAGCATGTTATAACATGCTGTACTAGGATGTAGTATAATGTAGTAGAAAGATGTAGTAACATTTCGTAGTAGGATCAATCGATCAATGTGTAGTACCATGTTGTAGCATGTAGTAACATGCTGTACAAGGACGTGGTATCATGTAGTAACATTGAGTAACATGTATTGCATGAATGTAGTATGACGTAGTAGCATGTATTACTAGTATGTAGTATCATGTAGTAACATGTAGTAGGATGTAGTAGGATGTAGTATTATTTAGTATCATGTAGTAACGTGTAGTACATGAATGTAGTATGACGTAGTAGCATGTATTACTAGCATGTATTATCATGTAGTAGGATGTAGTATCATGTAGTAGGATGTAGTATTATTTAGTATCATGTAGTAACATTGAGTAACGTGTAGTACATGAATGTAGTATCACGTAGTAGTATGTATTACTAGTATGTAGTATCATGTAGGAACATGTAGGATGTAGTAAGATGTAGTATTATTTAGTAGCATGTAGTAACATGTAGTAGGATGAAGTAGCATGTAGTAGTATGTATTAGTATGTAGTGACATGTAGTAGCATGTATTACTAGTATGTAGTATCATGTAGGAACATGTAGTAGGATGTAGTATCATGTAGTAGGATGTAGTATTATTTAGTATCATGTAGTAACATGTAGTAGGATAAAGTAGCATGTAGTAGTATGTATTAGTATGTAGTGACATGTAGTAGCATGTATTAGTATGTAGTGACATGTAGTAGCATGCAGTAACATGTATTACTAGTATGTAGTATCAGGTAGTAGGATGTAGTATTATTTAATATCATGTAGTAACATGTAGTAGGATAAAGTATCATGTAGTAGTATGTATTAGTATGTAGTGACATGTAGTAGTATGTATTAGTATGTAGTGAAATGTAGTAGCATGTATTACTAGTATGTAGTATCATGTAGGAACATGTAGTAGGATGTAGTATTATTTAGTATCATGTAGTAACATGTAGTAGGATAAAGTATCATGTAGTAGTATGTATTAGTATGTAGTGACATGTAGTAGCATGTATTAGTATGTAGTATCATGTAGTAACATGTAGTAGGATGTAGTAACATGTAATAGGATGTAGTATCATGTAGTAACATGCAGTAGCATGTAGTATCATATAGTAACATGTAGTAACATGTAATAGGATGTAGTATCATGTAGTATCATGTATTAGTATGTAGTGACATGTAGTAGCATGCAGTAACATGTATTACTAGTATGTAGTATCATGTAGTAGGATGTAGTAGGACGTAGACAAAAATGTTGTAGGATGTAGTAGTATGTAGTGACGTGTAGTAGCATGTAGTAACATGTAGTAGGATGTAGTATCATATGGTAGCATGTATTAACTTGTAGTAGGATGTAGTATCATGTAGTAGTATGTATTAGTATACAGTGACATGTAGTAGCATGTAGTAGGATGTAGTAGCATGTAGTAACATGTAGTAGGATGTAGTATCATGTAGTAGCGTGTAGTAGCATGTAGTAGTATGTACTACATACTACATGTTGTAACATGTAGTAGCATGTTGTAACATGTATTATTAGTATGTAGAATCATGTAGTAGGATGTAGAAACATGCAATAGCATGTAGTATCATGTAGTAGTATGTAGTAGTATGTAGTAACATGAAGTAGGATGTAGTAGCATGTAGTAACATGAAGTAGGATGTAGTAACATGTAGTAACATGTAGTAGGATGTAGTATCATGTATTAGTATGTAGTGACATGCATTACTAGTATGTAGTATCATGTAGTAGGATGTAGAAACATGTAGTAGCATGTAGTAACATGTATTAGTATGTAGTAGCGTGTATTACTAGTATGTAGTATCATGTAGTAGGATGTAGAAACATGTAGTAGCATGTATTAGTATGTAGTGACATGTATTACTAGTATGTAGTATCATGTAGTAGGAAGTAGTAGCGTGTTATACTAGTATGTAGTATCATGTAGTAGGATGTAGAAACATCAATCAATCAATCAATGTTTATTATTAGTATGTAGTGACATGTATTACTAGTATGTAGTATCATGTAGTAGGATGTAGTAGGACGTAGTAGCATGTATTAGTATGTAGTGACATGTATTACTAGTATGTAGTATCATGTAGTAGGATGTAGTATCATGTAGTAGCATTAATTACTAGTATGTAGTGACATGTATTACTAGTATGCAGTATCATGTAGTAGCATTAATTACTAGTATGTAGTGACATGTATTACTAGTATGTAGTATCATGTAGTAGGATGTAGAAACATGTAGTAGCATGTATTAGTATGTAGTGACATGTATTACTAGTATGTAGTATCATGTAGTAGGATGTAGAAACATGTAGTAGCATGTATTAGTATGTAGTGACATGTATTACTAGTATGTAGTATCATGTAGTAGGATGTAGTATCATGTAGTAGCATTAATTACTAGTATGTAGTGAAATGTATTACTAGTATGTAGTATCATGTAGTAGGATGTAGAAACATGTAGTAGCATGTATTAGTATGTAGTGACATGTATTACTAGTATGTAGTATCATGTAGTATCATGTAGTAGCATTAATTACTAGTATGTAGTATGATGTAGTAACATGTAGTAGGATATAGTATCATGTAGTAGCATTAATTACTAGTATGTAGTATGATGTAGTATCATGTAGTAGGATATAGTATGATGTAGTAGCATTAATTACTAGTATGTAGTATGATGTAGTATCATGTAGTAGGATATAGTATCATGTAGTAACATGTAGTAGCATATAGTAGTATGTATTAGTATGTAGTGACATGTATTACTAGTATGTGGTATCATGTAGTGGATGTAGTAGCATGTAGTAGTATGTATTAGTATGTAGTGACATGTAGTAGGATGTAGAAACATGTAGTAGGATGTAGTAGCGTGTATTACTAGTATGTAGTATCATGTAGTAACATGTAGTAGGATATAGTATCATGTAGTAGCATTTAGTATCATGTATTAGTATGTAGTAACATGTAGTAGCATGCAGTAACATGTATTACTAGCATGTAGTATCATGTAGTAGGATGTAGTAACATGTAGTAGCATGCAGTAACATGTATTACTAGCATGTAGTATCATGTAGTAGGATGTAGAAACATGTAGTAGCATGTATTAGGATGTAGTGACATGTATTACTAGTATGTAGTATCATGTAGTAGGATGTAGAAACATGTAGTAGGATGTAGAAGCGTGTATTACTAGTATGTAGTATCATGTAGTAACATGTAGTAGGATATAGTATCATGTAGTAGCATTTAGTATCATGTATTAGTATGTAGTAACATGTAGTAGCATGTAGTAACATGTATTACTAGTATGTAGTATCATGTAGTAGGATGTAGAAACATGTAGTAGCATGTATTAGGATGTAGTGACATGTATTACTAGTATGTAGTGACATGTATTACTATTATGTAGTATCATGTAGTAGGATGTAGAAACATGTAGTAGGATGTAGAAGCGTGTATTACTAGTATGTAGTATCATGTAGTAACATGTAGTAGGATATAGTATCATGTAGTAGCATTTAGTATCATGTATTAGTATGTAGTAACATGTAGTAGCATGCAGTAACATGTATTACTAGTATGTAGTATCATGTAGTAGGATGTAGTAACATGTAGTATCATGTAGTAGGATGTAGTAACATGTAGTAGCACGCAGTAACATGTATTACTAGCATGTAGTAATATGTTGTAGGATATAGTATCATGTAGTAGCATTAATTACTAGTATGTAGTATGATGTAGTAACATGTAGTAGGATATAGTATCATGTAGTAACATGTAGTAGGATGTAGTAGCATGTAGTAGTATGTATTAGTATGTAGTGACATGTATTACTAGTATGTAGTATCATGTAGTAGGATGTAGTAGGACGTAGAAAAACATGTAGTAGGATGTAGTAGTATGTATTAGTATGTAGTGACATGTAGTAGCATGTAGTAACATGTAGTAGGATGTATTAGTATGTAGTGACATGTATTACTATGTGGTCTGTAGAATTTGCACCTGGCTCGCTGACAACAAGCTATCCATCCACTTGGGTAAAACAGAATCCATCCTGTTTGGGTCCCACATCAAACTTAAGAGAGTCAATCACTTCACCATAAAAGTAGGTGACAGTGTCATCACCAGGAAAGATGAGGTCACCTACCTAGGTTCCATTCTAGAGGCTAACCTTTCCTGTGATAAAATGGCAACCAAGGTAATCAAAAAGGTTAACCAACGAACGAGATTTCTCTACAGAATTTCCTCTCTGGTCAACAAAAGCACCTTGAGGATTCTGGCGGGAAATCTCGTTCAACCCTTTTTCGATTACGCATGCACCTCCTGGTACCCTAGCACCTCCAAAACCCTCAAATCTAAACTCCAAACATCTCAGAACAAGCTAGTCAGGTTACTTCTAGACCTCCACCCCAGATCCCACCTCACTCCTACCCACTTCTCTAAAGTGGGCTGGCTCAAGGTGGAGGACAGAGTTAAACAACTTGCACTGAGCCTAGTCTATAAAATCCGCTACACCTCCCTGATACCGAAGTACATGTCAAACTACTTCCTTAACGTAAATGACCGCCATAACCACAACACCAGGGGGTGCTCCACTAACCACGTTAAACCCAGATTCCGAACTAACAAAGGTCTTAACTCATTCTCTTTCTATGCCACATCAATGTGGAATGCGCTCCCAACAGGTATAAAAGAAAGGGCATCTCTATCCTCCTTCAAAACCGCTATAAAAGTTCACCTCCAGGCAGCTACAACCCTAAACTAACACCCTCCCCGGATTGCTAATAATCAAATGTAAACAATCAAATGCAGATTCTTTTTCTTATGCCTTCTGATCTCTCTCTCTCTCTCTCTCTATGTCCACTACTTGATGTCCATACCCCCCCCCCACCCCACCCCCCCTCCACACTCCTGATTGTAAATAATGTAAATAATTCAATGTGATTATCTTGTGTGATGACTGTATTATGATGATAGTATATATGATAGTATATATCTGTATCATGAATCAATTTAAGTGGACCCCGACTTAAACAAGTTGAAAAACTTATTCGGGTGTTACCATTTAGTGGTCAATTGTACGGAATATGTACTTCACTGTGCAACCTACTAATAAAAGTCTCAATCAATCAATCAATCAATGGTATCATGTAGTAGGATGTAGTAGGACGTAGAAAAACATGTAGTAGGATGTAGTAGTATGTATTAGTATGTAGTGACATGTAGTAGCATGTAGTAACATGTAGTAGTATGCATTAGTATGTAGTGACATGTATTACTAGTATGTAGTATCATGTAGTAGGATGTAGTAGGACATAGAAAAACATGTAGTAGGATGTAGTAGTATGTATTAGTATGTAGTGACATGTAGTAGCATGTAGTAACATGTAGTAGGATGTATTAGTATGTAGTAGCATGTAGTAGCATGTAGTAGGATGTATTAGTATGTAGTAGCATGTAGTAGCATGTAGTATCATGTAGTAACATGGAGACGACAGTAGATGGACTTGTGAGGTTATTTACAAACAAGACAAAAAATTTAAAATAAAAGGATGATAAACGTTTTACTGCGTTACTTACCTTGTATATACTGTGTGTATATATATATATATATATATATATATATATATATATATATATATATATATATATATATATATATATATATATACATACATACACATATATATATATACATTCTCGTTACTACATGCTACTAGAATGAATGTATTTACATCACAGCTGCACAAAAGATGCATGCATATAGTAAAATAATATAGTAAAAATATAGTAAAATATGTATGATTAATGTAAAAAAATATGATCATTGTAAAATAATTATGATTATTGTAAAAGACGTAATATTATATTTATTGTAAATGAATTATGATGATTGTAAAAGGTATGAATATTTTAAGAGATGCATGGTGATTGTCAAAGACGCATGAATATTGTACAATTGTTTACCTTCTTCCCTCCACAGAATGTTGGCAACTGCATCAGACGGGAGAAAGAAAAGAAAAAAAAAAGATGAAAGAGGAAGAAAAGATACATTTTTCTTTGAAATGTAAGATGAAGACACGGTCATTATACGTCATGATCATTTTCCAAACCAAAGATCTCATTGCAAAACATATAATAAAGATCATTTCGAGTACAGGAGTGTTGTGTATTTTCAAACTTAATGCAAACAACCGTGGTCAAAGATCATCTATAGCAAAGGAATGTTGACGTGTTTCTAAGAACCAAATCAAAGATCATCTCCAGTACAAAAGTGCTCTTGTGTTTTTAAGAACTCATTGCAAAAATAGAGAATATAGAATATAAATGTTGGCGTGTTTTTAAGAACCTACTGCAAGGAAACACTAGTCAAAGATCATCTATTAAAGAGGTGTTATTAGAAAAAAACCAGTGAGATGCTCTACTCGGATTTCTGAGCACGTTTGTGGGGGAGGCAGCTTCTCCCTCCGAGGCAACAACTGAGGAACTCACGCGTCTTCTTGGCCGAGTCCTCCACAAACAAGGAGGAGATGTCCTCGTCCACGCCCACCTCGTTCTTGGCCATGCAGGTGTAGGCGCCCGTGTCCTCGTAGCGCACGCTGCCGATGAACAGCTCGCTGCCGTTTGCTGCGAGGACAAACACACGCCCAGATTTAATATCAATATTCCGCCAATCAGGAAGCAACGTCAAGTGTAACCTTTTACTATGAAGCCACGCTGTTAAATAAGCAGGGGCGTCCGTGATAGCGTTGCTTGGAAGGCAACGTATGTTGCTCCAAAACCTGTGTGTACCTTTCAGCATTAATGGTGCCTTCACACTTTTCCACTTTGCATCAGTCCATTTTAGATGAGCTCGGGCCCAGGGAAGCCGGCGGCGTTTCTGGGTGTTGTTGATAAATGGCTTTCGCTTTGCATAGTAGAGTTTTAACTTGCACTTACAGATATAGCAACAAACTGTAGTTACTGACAGTGGTTTTCTGAAGTGTTCCTGAGCCCATGTGGTGATATCCTTTACACACTGATGTCGCTTTTTGATGCAATTCCGCCGGAGAGATCAAAAGTCACAGGCTTGTTGCTTACGTGCAGTGATTTCTCCAGATTCTCTGAACTTTTTGATGATATTACGGACCGTAGATGGTGAAATCCCTAAATTCCTTGCAATAGCTTGTTGGAGAAATGTTGTTCTTAAACAATTTGCTCGCGCATTTGTTCACAAAGTGGTGACCCTCGCCCCGTCCTTGTTTGTGAACGACTGAGCATTTCACGGAAACTGCTTTTTATACCCAATCATGGCACCCACCTGTTCCCAATTAGCCTGTTCACCTGTGGGATGTTCCAAATAAGTGTTTGGCGGGCGTTCCTCAACTTTCTCAGTCTTTTTTGCCACTTGTGCCAGCTTTTTTGAAACAAATTCCAAATGAGCTAATATTCGCAGTCCATTCAATTGAATATAAGTTGAAAAGGATTAGTAAATCATTGTGTTTTGTTTTTATTTACAATTTACACAACGTGCCAACCTCATTGGTGTTGTTTTTCGTATATTGAGTTGTTTACGTTTGAGACCTGAGGCGATGGTGCAGATGCTCTCTGAACTTTGGAGGGGCGGGGGCGGGAGTGTAGTGGCGGGTTAGTGACGGCGAATGGGGGGCCATCCTGGAGGGACCACTTTGCTGATGGTGTGGCGAAGGAACATGAAAGGCAGCCGCAGCCCTTTGACACCTTTCTAGAAACATCCATAGACGCTCTTAGGAGCATCAAAGCACTTCTTGATGAAAAACCACAAAGGCGTGTATGCTACGGCATGATTGGTTGGCGCGTCTGTGTGACATAATCACACATGTTGACATTTAAAAGCTTTGCGATCATACCTAATTACATTGTCCACCTTATGGAAGAATCAGTCATTTACTAGAACATTACCCCGGAACCTTCCATGGGCCGGCTATCTGTGCTGTGACCCTCTGGCCCGAGGATTGATTGAAGCTAAATGAAATAAATGACCGGCACACTGGCCGTGACTCGGACGGCAGAAGTCGAATTGAACCAGGAACCCCTTAAATTTCTGAGCCCCTCCACCCCAAAAAGCTAGCATAAAACGTTAGCATGCTAACATTAGCATTAAGACATAGGAAAAGTTAACGTTCCTCTAAGATGGCACCAAATATCAAAAGCCCTCATTTTTATGTATAACAACTAGAAATTGCAAAACATTTTGCGTACAAAACGTTACCATGCACATGTTAGCATGATAACATAGGAAAAGTTAGCGTGCTTCTGAGATGGCACAAATATTGAAAGCCATTTAAACGAATACAATTTGAAAAAAACAAAAAACGTTAGCATGATAAAATTTTATGCTAACTTTTTTTTTCTTCCAAGATGTAGTATCAAAAGCCCGGAGTTTTGGGTCTAACGAATACAATTTACAAAAAAAAATAGCATAAAATGTTAGCATGCAAACGTTAGCATAACATAGGAAAAGTTATTGTACTTCTGAGATGGCACCAACTACCAAAAGCCATGATTTTTAGATTTGAAAAAAATTTAATTAGCAAAAAAAGCTAGCAAAAAAGTTAGCATGATAACATAGGAAAAGTGAGCGTACTTCCAAAATAGCGCCTCGTATCAAAATCCATGATTTTTAGATTTAAATGAAGACAATTAGCAAAAAAGTAAGCAAAAAAAGGTTAGCATACTGATGCTTACTTTAGCATTTAGAATAAGTTAACATAGTTCTAAGATGATGTCAAGTATCAAAATCCATGATTTTTTAGGTTTGACGAATAAAAATGGCTAAAATTTACCATGCAAACGTTACCATGCAGACGCTAGCATGATAACATAGAAAAAGTTATCGTACTTCTGAGATGGCACCAACTACCAAAAGCCATGATTTTTACATTTGAAAAAAAAAAATTGCTAAAAAGCTACCAAAAAAGTTAGCATGCTAATGTTAGCATGATAACGTCGGCATACTTCTAAGATGGCGCCAGGTATCAAAACCCACAGTTTTTAGGTTTAAAAAAATAAAATTAGTATCAAAAGCCACAGTTTTTAGGTTAAAAAAAATAATTAGCTAGAATTTTAGCATAAAACACTAGCATACAAACGTTAGCATGATAACATAGGAAAAGTGAGTATACTTCCAAAATAGCGCCTCGTATCAAAATCCATGATTTTTTAGGTTTAACGAATAAAAATTGCTAAAATTTTTGCATAAAAGACGTACCATGCAAACGTTACCATGCAGACGTTAGCATGATAATATGGGAAAAGTTAGCGTACTTCTGAGATGTCGCAAATATCAAAAGCCATGATCTTTCGATTCAAACGAATACAAATTGCAAAAATGCTAGCAAAAAAACATTAGCATGATGACATTTTATGCTAGCTTTTTTTTTCTTCTAAGTCATAGTACCAAAAGCCCTGATTTTTAGGTCTAACGAATACAATTTACAAAAATATTAACGTAAAACATTAGAATTCAAATGTTAGCATAACATAGAAAAAGTTATCGTACTTCTGAGATGGCACCAACTACCAAAAGCCATGATTTTTACATTTGAAAAACATTTTTTTTGCTAAATCGCTAACAAAAAAGTTAGCATGCTAATGTTAGCATGATAACGTGAGCATACTTCTAAGACCCACAATTTTTAGGTTGAAAAAAATTAATTAGCTAAAATTCTAGCATAAAACACTAACATGCAAACGTTAGCATGATAACATAGGAAAAGTGAGTGTACTTCCAAAATGGAGCCTCGATCAAAATCCATGATTTTTTAGGTTTAACGAATACAATTTGCTAAAATTTGCAGACATTATCATGATAACATTGGAAAAGTTAGTGTACTTCTGAGATGGCACCAACTATCAAAAGCCATGATTTTTACATTTAAAAAAAAAAAAGTGCTAAAAAGCTAACAAAAAAGTTAGCATGCTAATGTTAGCATGATAACGTCGGCATACTTCTAAGATGGCGCCAAGTATCAAAACCCACAGTTTTTAGGTTTAAAAAAATAAAATTAGTATCAAAAGCCACAATTTTTAGGTTAAAAAAAAAAATTTGCTAAAATTTTAGCATAAAACACTAGCATACAAACGTTAGCATGATAACATAGGAAAAGTGAGTATACTTCCAAAATAGCGCCTCGTATCAAAATCCATGATTTTTTAGGTTTAACGAATAAAAATTGCTAAAATTTTTGCATAAAAGACGTACCATGCAAACGTTACCATGCAGACGTTAGCATGATAATATGGGAAAAGTTAGCGTACTTCTGAGATGTCGCAAATATCAAAAGCCATGATCTTTCGATTCAAACGAATACAAATTGCAAAAATGCTAGCAAAAAAACATTAGCATGATGACATTTTATGCTAGCTTTTTTTTTCTTCTAAGTCATAGTACCAAAAGCCCTGATTTTTAGGTCTAACGAATACAATTTACAAAAATATTAACGTAAAACATTAGAATTCAAATGTTAGCATAACATAGAAAAAGTTATCGTACTTCTGAGATGGCACCAACTACCAAAAGCCATGATTTTTACATTTGAAAAACATTTTTTTTGCTAAATCGCTAACAAAAAAGTTAGCATGCTAATGTTAGCATGATAACGTGAGCATACTTCTAAGACCCACAATTTTTAGGTTGAAAAAAATTAATTAGCTAAAATTCTAGCATAAAACACTAACATGCAAACGTTAGCATGATAACATAGGAAAAGTGAGTGTACTTCCAAAATGGAGCCTCGATCAAAATCCATGATTTTTTAGGTTTAACGAATACAATTTGCTAAAATTTGCAGACATTATCATGATAACATTGGAAAAGTTAGTGTACTTCTGAGATGGCACCAACTATCAAAAGCCATGATTTTTACATTTAAAAAAAAAAAAGTGCTAAAAAGCTAACAAAAAAGTTAGCATGCTAATGTTAGCATGATAACGTCGGCATACTTCTAAGATGGCGCCAAGTATCAAAACCCACAATTTTTAGGTTTAAAACAATAAAATGAGTATCAAAAGCCACAATTTATAGGTTTGAAAAAATTAATTAGCTCAAATGTTAGCAAAAAAACGTTAGCATGATAACATAGGAAAAGTGAGCGCACTTCCAAAATGGCGCCTTGTATCAAAATCCACGATTTTTAGGTTTAAATGAAGACAATTACCAAAAAAGTAAGCTAAAAATGTTAGCATGCCAATGCTTACTGTAGCATTTAGAATAAGTTAACATACTTCTAAGATGATGCCAAGTATCAAAATCCATATTTTTTTAGGTTTGACAAACACAATTAGAATTTTTTTTAGCATAAATCATTAGCACGCTAATGTTAGCGTGACGAGAATTTGGCGCCAAATATTGAAAGCCATGATTTTTGCGCTTTAACGAATAGAAGCAGAAAAATCTGTTAACATAGAAGAAGTTGACATACTCCTGAGATGTGGTAAAACCATACTTGCTAACCCTCCCGTTTTTAGCGGGAGAATCAGCGCCTCTCCCGACAACCTCCCGGCAGAGATTTTCTCCCGACAAACTCCCGGTATTCAGCCGGAGCTGGAGGCCACGCCCCCTCCAGCTCAATGCGGACCTGAGTGGGGACAGCCTGTTCTCACGTCCGCTTTCCCACAATATAAACAGCTTGCCTGCCCAATGAACAGAGAAGTTAAACAGGACAATACTGCCATCTAATGGATAGCCATCGGAACACTGAAATTCAAGTATATATATATTTTTTCTATGTAAATAAAAAATATATATACATATATATACATATATATATATATATATATATATATATATATATATATATATATATATATATATATATATATATACATATATATATACATATATATATATATATATATATATATATATATATATATATATATATATACACATATATATATACATATATATATATATATATATATATATATATATATATATATATATATATATATATATATATATATATATATATAGCTAGAATTAACTGAAAGTCAAGTATTTCATACACATATATATATATATATATATATATATATATATATATATATATATATATATATATATATATATATATATATATATATATATATATATATATATATATGAAATACTCGAGTTGGTGAATTCTAGCTGTAAATAACCACGCCCCCAACCCCCCGCCCCCCACCTCCCGATATTGGAGGTCTCAAGGTTGGCAAGTATGGGTAAAACATTTAAAAAAATGTTAGCATGGAGAGCTAACATGCTAGCACATGACCAGAAAAGAGTGAAGTGAAGTGAAGTGAATTACATTTATATAGCGCTTTTTCTCAAGTGACTCAAAGCGCTTTACATTGTGAAACCCAATATCTAAGTTACATTTAAACCAGTGTGGGTGGCACTGGGAGCAGGTGGGTAAAGTGTCTTGCCCAAGGACACAACGGCAGTGACTAGGATGGCGGAAGCGGGGATCGAACCTGCAACCCTCAAGTTGCTGGCACGGCCGCTCTACCAACCGAGCTATACCGTCCCAAAAAGAGGACATACCAAAAGTAGCGAGGCAGTTCTATAATGCTTCTAGACCAAGTCTGCTATTTATTTATACTAACCATGAGGGAGTCGACGTGATTTGACGCAGTTAGCGCGTCTGTGGCGCCCGTGTGACATAATTACACGCGTTGACATTTTGAAGTGCAATATTTAAACGCAACATCGGGGGGGAAAAAAAGAATCCACACTTTGCCGTCATACCTTAATTACGCTTCTGGCACATATTGGAACAATCACTCATTAAATTAGTCTTTGATTTGCCAGCCTGTAGCAATTAGTGCTGCTAATTAAGCTTTGAACCCGGTAAGGGAGCGAGTGGAGCATGGACCCCTGGGGGACCTCAGCCAGCGTTATTGGGCCTCCTTAAAGGCCTACTGAAATGAATTTTTTTTTATTTAAACGGGGATAGCAGATCTATTCTATGTGTCATACTTGATCATTTCGCGATATTGCCATATTTTTGCTGAAAGGATTTAGTATAGAACAACGACGATAAAGATTGCAACTTTTGGTATCTGATAAAAAAAAGGCTTGCCCCTACCGGAAGTAGCGTGACGTAGTCAGTTGAACATATACGCAAAGTTCCCTATTGTTTACAATGATGGCCGCATGAAGTGAGAGAGATTCGGACCGAGAAAGCGACAATTTCCCCATTAATTTGAGCGAGGATGAAAGATTTGTGGATGAGTAAAGTGCAAGTGAAGGACTAGTGGGGAGTTGAAGCTATTCAGATAGGGAAGATGCTGTGAGAGCCGGGGGTGACCTGATATTCAGCTGGGAATGACTACAACAGTAAATAAACACAAGACATATATATACTCTATTAGCCACAACACAACCAGGCTTATATTTAATATGCCACAAATCAATCCTGCATAAAAACACCTGCGTGTTTGTTATGCTAGCTCCTAGCTCCTCTGCTAGCTCCTAGCTCCATAGAACACGCCAATACAATTCAAACACCTGATCAACACACACAATCACTCAGCCCAAAAGACCGTTTACCTAACCCAAGGTTCATAAAGCTTATATATTTTTAAAAAGTTACGTACGTGACGCGCACATACGGTCAAGTTATCGAATGTTTAGCAGCCAAGGCTGCATACTCACGGTACCTGATATTCAGCTGGGAATGACTACAACAGTAAATAAACACAAGACATATATATACTCTATTAGCCACAACACAACCAGGCTTATATTTAATATGCCACAAATTAATCCTGCATAATAACACCTGCGTGTTTGTTATGCTAGCTCCTAGCTCCTCTGCTAGCTCCTAGCTCCATAGAACACGCCAATACAATTCAAACACCTGATCAACACACACAATCACTCAGCCCAAAAGACCGTTCACCTAACCCAAGGTTCATAAAGCTTATATATTTTTAAAAAGTTACGTACGTGACGCGCACGTACGGTACGGTACGTGTTATGCTAGCTCCTAGCTCCTCTGCTAGCTCCTAGCTCCATAGAACACGCCAATACAATTCAAACACATGATCAACACACACAATCACTCAGCCCAAAAGACCGTTCACCTAACCCAAGGTTCATAAAGCTTATATATTTTAAAAAAGTTACGTACATACGCAAAAAAAAGCCAAAGCTGCATACTCACAGTAGCACGTCTGCGTCTTTGTCATCCAAATCAAAGTAATCCTGGTAAGAGTCTGTGTTGTCCCAGTTCTCTACAGGCGTCTGTGTATCCAAATCAAAAGTCCTCCTGGTTAGAGTCTCTGTTATCTGAGTTCTTCCATCTTGACTGCATCTTTCGGGAATGTAAACAAAGAAGCGCCGGCTGTGTACTGTTGTGGCTGACTACGTTCGAAAAATACGTCCATTTCGCACCGACAACTTTCTTCTTTGCTTACTCGGCTTCCTTCTCTATAATGCAATGAACATGATTGAAACAGATTCACGAACACAGATGTCCAGAATACTGTGGAATTATGAAATGAAAACAGAGCTTTTTCGTATCGGCTTCAATGTGGAAGGCATACCCGTGTTCGTCGGGCTACGTCACACGCATACGTCATCCTCAGAGGCGTTTCGAACCGGAAGTTTAGCGGCAAATTTAAAATGTCACTTTATAAGTTAACCCGGCCGTATTGGCATGTGTTATAATGTTAAGATTTCATCATTGATATATAAACTATCAGACTGCGTGGTCGGTAGTAGTGGGTTTCAGTAGGCCTTTAATGAAAAAATGTACTCCCTCCAAACATGATTTTCTGGAGTTGTCTGCTCACTGCAGAAATAAAAAAAATAACATTTCTTTTTAAGAGTTAAAACTAGTGCAATAATTTGTGCGATTAATCGCAAAAAATATTGCACTAATCAAGTGAATTAATCAGGCAAATTATTTTGTCTGCAAAAAAATGAAATGTATGAAATGCGTTAAATTTATATTAAATTCTGACAGTAATAGTGCTTTGTGTCATAAAAAAATAAATAAAGAAATAACAAAATAAAAATATATATACGTTAGGTCAGGAAAAAACACAGGCTATTACATCCCTACAAGCCTGTTTCACAGGTTTCTCTGCTCTTCAGGGGATTTCAGGAATAAAACACAGAAGCTATTTCATCCCTACAAGCCTGTTTCGCAGGTTTCTCTGCTCTTCAGGGGATTTCAGGAAAAAAACCACAGAGGCTATTTCATCCCTACAAGCCTGTTTCACAGGTTTCTCTGCTCTTCAGGGGATTTCAGGAAAAAAAACACAGAGGCTATGTCATCCCTACAAGCCTGTTTCACAGGTTTCTCTGCTTTTCAGGGGATTTCAGGAAAAAACACAAGCTATTTCATCCCTACAAGCCTGTTTCGCAGGTTTCTCTGCTCTTCAGGGGATTTCAGGAAAAAACACAGAGGCTATTTCAACCCTACAAGCCTGTTTCACAGGTTTCTCTGCTTTTCAAGGGATATCAGGAAAAAACACAAGCTATTTCATCCCTACAAGCCTGTTTCGCAGGTTTCTCTGCCCTTCAGGGGATTTCAGGAAAAAACACAGAGTCTATTTCAACCCTACAAGCCTGTTTCACAGGTTTCTCTGCTCTTCAGGGGATTCAGGAAATCCCCTGAAAAGCAGAGAAACCTGCAAAAGTGGCTTGTAGGGATGAAATAGCATGTTTCGCAGGTTTCTCTGCTCTTCGGGGGGATTCAGGAAATCCCCTGAAGAGCAGAGAAACCTGCGAAACAAACTTGTAGGGATGAAATAGCCTCTGTGTTTTTTCCTGACCTAACGTATATTCCGCTCTACCCCGGTATTGAGCACTGTATAACGGATAAACCACAGACACCTTGACTATATATATATATATATATATATATATATATACATACAAAAAAACATTTAAAACCAGCTAACGCTACATTTTATTTAAAATAGCAGTATATATATATATATATATATATATATATATATATATATATATATATATATATATATATATATATATATATATATATATATATATATATATATATATATATATATGTGTGTGTAGTGTTAGCTGGATTTAATTGTTTTTTTCTTTTTTTTTCTGAAGCTGCTGCGCCTTTCACTGAAGTTTAATGCACGCCTCACATGTTAAAACCCCCCGCCTATTAAAATTAGGCATGGCCCGATACACCATTTCCTCTTCCGATATTGATACCGGAGCCTTCAGTATCAGCCGAATCCGATATTAAGCTGATTGTTGTATGATTTAGTCTAGGGTTGTCCCGGTACCAAAATGTATTTCGATACTTTTCGGTACTTTTCTAAATAAAAGGGCACCACAAAAAATGGCATTATTGGCTTTATTTTAACAAAAAAATCTTAGGGTACATTAAACATACGTTTATTATTGCAAGTTTGTCCTTAAATAAAATAGTGAACATACAAGACATCTTGTCTTTTAGTAGTAAGTAAACAAATAAAGGCTCATAATTTAGCTGCTGACATATGCAGTAACATATTGTGTCATTTATCATTCTATTATTTTGTCAACATTATGAGGGACAAACTGTAAAAATTAAGTACTAATCTACTTGTTCATTTACTGTCAATGCTAACTTTCTCTTTTAACATGTTCTATCTACACTTCTGTTCAAATGTAATAATCACGTATTCTTCTGTTGTTTGATACTTTACATTAATTTTGGATGATACCACACATCTACAATTCCCGCCTTTAATGCTGAGTGCCAAGCAGGGAGGTAATGGCTCCCATTTTTCGTAGTCTTTGGTATGACTTGGCCGACACTCTTAACCACAAAAGAATTGATTCGTTCACAAATGCCCCATCTGCCATTCACACCACTTCTTTGACTACGTGTTTTAAAAAAAAAATCAGTTAAAGCTCCAATGATCGTCACACACACACACTAGGTGTGGTGAAATTAGTCCTCTGCATTTGTCCCATCACCCTTGATCACCCCCTGTGAGGTGAGGGGAGCAGTGAGCAGCAGCGTGCGCCACGCTCGGGAATCCATTTGGTGATTTAACCGCCAATTCCCGCCTTTGATGCTGAGTGCCAAGCAGGGAGGTAAGGGCTCCCATTTTTTGTAGTCTTTGGTATGACTCGGCCAACACTCTTAACCACAAAAGAATCGATTCGTTCATGAATGCCCCATCTGTCATTCACACCACTTCTTTGACTAAGTGTTTAAAAAAAAATTCAGTTAAAGCTCCAATGATCGTCACACACACACACTAGGTGTGGTGAAATTTGTCCTCTGCAATTGACCCATCACCCTCACCCCCTGGGAGGTGAGGGGAGCAGTGAGCAGCAGCGCGCACCACGCTCGAGAATCCATTTGGTGATGTAACCCCCAATTCCAGCCCTTGATGCTGAGTGCCAAGCAGGCACCCATTTTTTGTAGTCTTTGGTATGACTCGCTCGGGGTTTGAACTTGGCCGACACTCTAACCACAAAAGAATCGATTCGTTCATGAATGCCCCATCTGCCATTCATTCCACACCACTTCTTTGACTAAGTTTAAAAAAAAAATTAAGTTAAAGCTCCAATGATCGTCACACACACAGTCGGTGTGGTGAAATGTGTCCTCTGCATTTTTACCCATCACCCTCACCCCCTGGGAGGTGAGGGGAGCAGTGAGCAGCAGCGTGTGCCGCGCTCGGGAAATCCATTTAGTGATTTAACCCCCAATTCCAGCCCTTGATGCTGAGTGCCAAGCAGGGAGGTAATGGGTCCCAATTTTTGTAGTCTTTGGTATGACTCGCCCGGGGTTTAAACTTGGCAGACACTCTAACCACAAAAGAATCGATTCGTTCACAAATGCCCCATCTGCCATTCACACCACTTCTTTGACTACGTGTTTTAAAAAAAAAATCAGTTAAAGCTCCAATGATCGTCACACACACACACACACACTAGGTGTGGTGAAATTAGTCCTCTGCATTTGACCCATCACCCTTGATCACCCCCTGAGAGGTGAGGGGAGCAGTGAGCAGTAGCGTAATGGGTCCCATTTTTTTTGTAGTCTTTGGTATGACTTGGCCGACACTCTTAACCACAAAAGAATCTATTCGTTCACGAATGCCCCATCTGCCATTCACACCACTTCTTTGACTAAGTGTGAGGTGAGGGGAGCAGTGAGCAGCAGCGTGCGCCGCGCTCGGGAAATTCATTTGGTGATTTAACCCCCAATTCCAGCCCTTGATGCGGAGTGCCAAGCAGGGAGGTAATGGCTCCCATTTTTTGTAGTCTTTGGTATGACTCGGCCGACACTCTTAACCACAAAAGAATTGATTCGTTCACAAATGCCCCATCTGCCATTCACACCACTTCCTTGACTACGTGTTTAAAAAAAAAAAATCAGTTAAAGCTCCAATGATCGTCACACACACACACACACACTAGGTGTGGTGAAATTAGTCCTCTGCATTTGACCCATCACCCTTGATCACCCCCTGAGAGGTGAGGGGAGCAGTGAGCAGTAGCGTAATGGGTCCCATTTTTTTTGTAGTCTTTGGTATGACTTGGCCAACACTCTTAACCACAAAAGAATCTATTCGTTCACGAATGCCCCATCTGCCATTCACACCACTTCTTTGACTAAGTGTGAGGTGAGGGGAGCAGTGAGCAGCGGCGTGCGCCGCGCTCGGGAATCCATTTGGTGATTTAACCCCCAATTCCAGCCCTTGATGCTGAGTGCCAAGCAGGGAGGTAATGGGTCCCATTTTTTGTAGTCTTTGGTATGACTCGGCCGACACTCTTAACCACAAAAGAATTGATTCGTTCACAAATGCCCCATCTGCCATTCACACCACTTCTTTGACTACGTGTTTTAAAAAAAAAATCAGTTAAAGCTCCAATGATCGTCACACACACACACACACACTAGGTGTGGTGAAATTAGTCCTCTGCATTTGACCCATCTCCTTGTTCACCCCGAGAGGTGAGGGGAGCAGTGAGCAGTAGCGTAATGGGTCCCATTTTTTTTGTAGTCTTTGGTATGACTTGGCCGACACTCTTAACCACAAAAGAATATATTCGTTCACGAATGCCCCATCTGCCATTCACACCACTTCTTTGACTAAGTGTGAGGTGAGGGGAGCAGTGAGCAGCGGCGTGCGCCGCGCTCGGGAAATTCATTTGGTGATTTAACCCCCAATTCCAGCCCTTGATGCTGAGTGCCAAGCAGGGAGGTAATGGCTCCCATTTTTTGTAGTCTTTGGTATGACTCGGTTTGAACTCACAACCTCCCGGTCTCAGGTCGGACACCCTAACCACAAAAGAATCGATTCGTTCATGAATGCCCCATCTGTCATTCACACTTCTAAGTGTTTACATTTTTTTTTACACCACTTAAATGTTCGTTAGCACAAAAAAACTCTCCATTGATGAGAAAAAACTGTTGTCAAAGATCCTCTATACGGCAACGCTTTGCTGTTTTTAGTCGCCGGTGCAAATGTTGGTCTGGTGTGACGTGTGCTAACAGGCTATTAGCACAGGTAATGATCCACACAGCCAATAAACTTCCCCTTAATGAGAAGTTGGCCATAAAAAACCAACAACCGGGGCTCGCTTCTTTTTTCTTTTTTTTTTTCCTACCATCTCTGCGAGCCGTTCCGTTCGCACGTTTAATTTGATTCCGTTTCTTTTGTGGCTTTTGTCAAGGGAGCAGAACGCCGATAAAAAAATAATAAAAAAAAGTCCCCCGGTTTTGCAAAGACTCCCAGGCCATTTTGGCCCTGAAAAGCAGCAGGAAGAACCCCCCCCCCCCAAAAAGAAAGAGTCGTACCCAGGAGAGAAAGCTGCTTGGAGGAGCGAGGCTGCAGGTCGGCGCCGTTCTTCAGCCACTGCAGTTTGGGGTCCGGGATGCCGTCGGCGTGGCAGTGCAGGCTGGCAGACACGCCGGGCTCCTGGGCCTGCGTCTCCGGGTAGACCAGGATCACCGGAGGGACTGGAGAGCGAACACACACACACACACACACAGTGTGAGACCACCAACAATTCCCCCCACCCCCACCGACTCCCTCAAAAGGGATTAGTTCTCGCCGCCCGGCATGGAAATGTGTTCCACATTCCAAGAGCCCGAGAGCTTTGAGGCTGCTTTAGGACGGCGTGAAGAAGATGTCGGCGCCTGAGGGAAGCTAAAGGAAAAAGGACAGGTGCACTTTTAACTTCTGCCTGCTAACAACCACCTTGGAGTCTTGCACATTTCGCTTGTCTCGCAGTCTCGGCACAGCCAAACTACCAAAAATGGAAATCTTTTTTTTCGAACGAGTCAATTCCACCGATATCTTCTGCCATCGTATTATTTATTTCCCTTTGTCTTTGAATGTGTCTTAAAAGTTGTAATATTTTTGATTATGTTCTAACAGAAATGTACAGTAGGTCTGGATCAGGGGTGTCCAAACTTTTTCACTTGGGGGCCACATAGGGCTAAAGAATTTTTGCCGGGGGCTGTCCGCATATAAAGTAACAACATATATATATACACACATATACAGTATAACATATATATATATATATATATATATATATATATATATATATATATATATATATATATATATATATATATATATATATATATATATAGATACATATATATATACATACATATATACTGTGTATATATGTGTATATATATATATATACATATGCATACAGTATATATACATATATATACTGTGTATATATGTATATATATACTGTTTATATATATGTATATATATATACACATATATACGGTGTATATATGTATATATACACACATATATACTGTGTATATACATACACATATATACTGTGTATATATATACATATATACTGTGTGTATATATACATATATACTGTGTGTGTATATATATATATATATATATATATATATATATATATACACAAACACATATACTGTGTATATATATACACACATACTGTATATACTGTGTATATATATACACATATATATACACACATATATACTATGTATGTATATATACAGTATATATATATATATATATATATATATATACACTGTGTATATACACATATATACTGTGTGTGTATATATATATATATATATATATATATATATATATATATATATATATATATATATATATATATATATATATATATATATATATATACACACACACATATACTGTGTATATATATACACACATATATACTGTGTATATATATACACACATATATTCTGTGTGTATATATATATATATACACACATACTGTATATACTGTGTGTATATATATATATATATATATATATATATATATATATACACAGTATATATGTATATATATATATATACACAGTATATATGTATATATATATATATACACAGTATATATGTATATATATATATATATATACACAGTATATACACAGTATATATATATATATATATGTATATATATATATATATATATATATATATATATATATATATATATATATATATATATATATATATATATATATATATATATATAAATATATAAATATACTGTGTATATATAGTGTGTTTATAGGAATTTTCCACCATTCTTCCAAAAGCGCATTGGTGAGGTCACACACTGAAGGCCTGGCTCTCAGTCACCGTTCTAATTCATCCCAAAGGTGTTCTATCGGGTTGAGGTCAGGACTCTGTGCAGGCCAGTCAAGTTCATCCACACCAGACTCTGTCATCCATGTCTTTATGGACTTTGCAGTGCACAAAGCAGAAAATTCCTATAAACACACTCCGCAACCTTGTGGACAGCCTTCCCAGAAGACTTGAAGCTGTAATAGCTGCAAAAGTTGGCCCGACATTATATTAACCCCTATGGGTTAGGAATGGGATGGCACTTCAAGTTCATATGTGAGTCAAGGCAGGTGGAAACACAGTGTACTTTGTGCAGTACTCCATGCGGTTCAGATCGTCTCAAAAGATGTTTCCTCTTTTTATCATTTCAAGGATGAATACTTTGGATCCTGCACCATTCCCTCAGATTCGAGCTGTCCTATCTAGTCTTTGAGCATGCACTGATAAAGCCTGCTCGGATGCGAGACGTCTTTTAAGACAATCAGGACCGCCATGGAGACGATCATGTTTTCCATCGCTTCTCCCCTGGGAAATTGGCGTTCCACAGGGCGCCGCCACGGCGACCACGTATCTCATCTGCAACATTCTGAGGACCACAAGCATTCTGCAGCTGTTACTGACCGTTGACCTGCAGCACGTGCGTCTGGCGGAGGTCCTCGTAGCCGTAGGCATGGCAACTGTAGTTCCCCATGTGGATGGTTGTCACCTTGGTGATGTACAGCGAGCCATCATCCCCGAAGTCCTGCAACACACGGGGGGGGGGGGGGGGGACGGTTAACGAGGCGGGGACAGGAAATGGAGGAAATGAATGGGTAGCACGGACGGGGGCCGACGGAACCGAGGGGACGCCGGGTGGGAAAAAAAATCTGCTCTTTGATGGAAGACGTCGGAATCTCGGGAGGGAGCGACGGGATGCGGCGTTGGGAAAGGAGCGTGCACCATGAATCAATGGCCTCCCCCTGGCGAGGGGAAGCCAGCGTTTTGGATCGGCTTGACAAATAGCAAAGGTTAAAAATATAACGGCCATCAGCGTGACAAATGGCGGCGATTGTTGTCGTCGTCCACGCTCTGAGATGAAATGAGGTCTCACTCTGATGCTAAACCGACTCACTAGAACTCGGTTCCTTTATATCAGGGGTCACCAACCTTTTTGAAACCAAGAGCTACTTCTTGGGTAGTGATTAATGCGAAGGGCTACCAGTTTGATACACATTTAAATAAATTGCCAGAAATAGCCAATTTGCTCAATTTACCTTTAACTCTATGTTATTATTAATAATGAATGATATTTACACTTAATTGAACGGTTTAAAAGAGGAGAAAACACGAAAAAAATGACAATTACATTTTGAAACATAGTTTATCTTCAATTTCGACTCTTTAAAATTCAAAATTCAACCGAAAAAAAAAGAAGAGAAAAACTAGCTAATTTGAATCATTTTGAAAAAATTAAAAAAAGAATTTATGGAACATCATTAGTAATTTTTCCTGATTAAGATTCATTTTAGAATTTTGATGATATGTTTTAAATAGGTTAAAATACAATCTGCACTTTGTTAGAATATATAACAAATTGGACCAAGCTATATTTCTAACAAAGACAAATCAGTATTTCTTCTAGATTTTCCACAACAAAAATTTTAAAAGAAATTCAAAAGACTTTGAAATAAGATTTAAATTTGATTCAACAGATTTTCTAGATTTGCCAGAATCATTTTTTTGAATTTTAATCATAATAAGTTTGAAGAAATATTTCACAAATATTCTTCGTCGAAAAAACAGAAGCTAAAATGAAGAATCAAATTAAAATGTATTTATTATTCTTTACAATAAAAAAAAATAAAATTACTTGAACATTGATTTAAATTGTCAGGAAAGAAGAGGAAGGAATTTAAAAGGTAAAAAGGTATATGTGTTTAAAAATCCTAAAATCATTTTTAAGGTTGTATTTTTTTCTCTAAAATTGTCTTTCTGAAAGTTATAAGAAGCAAAGTAAAAAAATAAATGAATTTATTTAAACAAGTGAAGACCAAGTCTTTCAAATATTTTCTTGGATTTTCAAATTCTATTTGAGTTTTGTCTCTCTTAGAATTAAAAATGTCGGGCAAAGCGAGACCAGCTTGCTAGTAAATAAATACAATTTAAAAAATAGAGGCAGCTCACTGGTAAGTGCTGCTATTTGAGCTATTTTTAGAACAGGCCAGCGGGCTACTCATCTGGTCCTTACGGGCTACCTGGTGCCCGCGGGCACCGCGTTGGTGACCCCTGCTTTATAGCATGGGAGATGAGCTAATTTCACCTATTTGGGTTAAAAATATGTTTTGCAAACCAGTAATTATAGTCTGCAAATGATGTGTTGTTGTTGAGTAACCGTGTAATACTCTTCCATATCAGTAGGTGGCAGCAGGTAGCTAATTGCTTTGTAGATGTCGGAAACAGCGGGAGGCAGTGTGCAGGTAAAAAGGTGTCTAGTGTTTAAACCAAAAATAAACCAAAGCTGAGTGCCCCTAAGAAAAGGCATTGAAGCTTAGGGAAGGATGTTAGAATAATTGTTTCTAAATTATCACAACAACTTTGTGTTGCATTTGAGGGTCTGGTGAGAAGACAAAAGCTGTCTTTGAAACCTACCAAGAGTAAGGCTCGTAAAACTCCACCGTGTAGGGGGGGAAAGCAAGATGAAGGTGTTCTTTCATGTATGGTAATCAACAGAAAGATATTGTTCTAACCCAAGGACTTCAAAGCGGAGAGAAGACAGGATCTGCCCAATTTCCAAACGACCTCTTTTTGAACCTCCTTTTTGAACTGGTTTAAGTTAAAGTTAAAGTTAAAGTACCAATGATTGTCACACACACTAGGTGTGGTGAAATGTGTCCTCTGCATTTGACCCATCCCCTTGTTCACCCCCTGGGAGGTGAGGGGAGCAGTGGGCAGCAGCGGTGCCGCGCCCGGGAATCATTTTTTGGTGATTTAACCCCCAAATCCAACCCTTGATGCTGAGTGTCAAGCAGGGAGGTAATGGGTCCCATTTTTATAGTCTTTGGTATGACTCGGCCGGGGTTTGAACTCACAACCTACCGATCTCAGGGCGGACACTTTAACCACTAGGCCACTGACCTTTGAACTGACATTTTCTGTGAATTGTTTACGACCTTTTCTGTGAAATTTTTGCGACATTTGTCCTTTGGAAACAGCGGTGGCCATGTTGTCGGGGGGCGGGGGGGGGGTCCAAAATAAAAGAAGGAGGCGTGCAATGTTTTGGGAGAGCGCGCTGAGATACTGTGCAAGGGTACAGTGTACAGACGACTCAATATCCAAATTTAATTCTGTCTGTTTAATTACTTGCCTCTTGTCTTGTTTAAAAGATGTCATCAGTGTTTGAACCTGACAATGGCTATGCAGAACAAAACTAAAACTGAACTGGCTGCAAAGCAAACAAAAACAGAATGCTGGACGACAGCAAAGACTTACTGTGGAGCAGAGACGGCGTCCACAAAGTACATCCGAACATGACATGACAATCGACATTGTCCCTGTCACGACTTGGACTGTGGTGCAGTTTCCTGCGTGGATTGTTTTCCCGAGATGCATAAGAATTGGACCGGACATGGCGTGAAGGTAAATACATCATTTAATGATTTCTCTCAAAAGTGTAAACAAAAGGCGCGCACAAGGCGGAGACTGAAAACTGGCTAAAGAACAAAAACTACACTTAACGTAGACTATGGGCAAGAAACAAACGACTCGCTAAACGTGACATGAATAAACAAAAACTTACTTGGAAAAGCATGGAACGAGCATGGAACTATGGCATGGAATGAGCATAATCAGACTACCTGGCAACTACAGGATTAAATAGTCATGTGATGATTGAAAACAGGTGCATGAGTCCAACACGTGGGACGGGTGAAACTAATGGTCGTCATGGTGACAAAACAAACAAGGATGCGTAAAAAACAGGAACTAGTGGAGTTTTAACCAAACAGAACATAACTAAACTAGACATGATCACAAGACATGACAAAGAAGGATAAAAACAACTGAAATATTCTTGATTGCTAAAACAAAGTAGATGCGGGAAATATCGTTTAAAGGGAGACATGAAACCGCTACAGGAAAATACCAAAAAAAGAGAAAAAGCCACCAAAATAGGAGCGCAAGACAAGAACTAAAACACTACACACAGGAAAACAGCAAAAAACTCCAAATAAGTCAGGGTGTGATGTGACAGGTGGTGACAGTACACCTACTTTGAGACAAGAACTAAAGTGATGCATGGTTGGTTATGGTTTAAAGTCATATCCAACAATTGCGACAAGGACTTTTTACTGTCAACTGAGTTTCGTTTTTTAATGATTTCTGCTGGTGGTGTGCCTATGGATTTTTTTCAACGCAAAAAATGTGCCTTGGTTCAAAAAATGTGGAAAAACACTACTTTATAGCACCAATGCTGACATACGCTTGTGTGAAGTTGGCCCCCTTATCATTGTAAATATTAAAAATAACACAGCCGGTCCTTTGTTTGTACTGTAAAAATATTTTCTATTAAAGTTTTATGGTTTTCATAGTCAGTAACAATCTCCCCAAACTTGTTCCACTCGTTTGTGCTTTTTATGGCTTAACGGTTTTTGTAATCAATATGCTATTAGTCATAATTAGACCTATAACATGACAACTATAATAGTTAGACAAAACATTTTTGCAGCACAAACAAATAGGATAAGTTTGGGGACATTTTGACAAGGTGGGGGTAAGGAGGGGACTGGTTGTGATTAATATAACGTTGATAAGATTTTTAAAAACATATATAACAGTTAATAACAATTATAACAGACAAAAACTCAAATTGCAGCACAAACGTAGCGCAAACATTTAGGACAAGTTTGAGGAGATTTCGACAAGGATGGCTATGATTGACAAAATGTTAACAACATGAAAACTATGAAGCGATAATAGTATAAAAACTATAATAGTCAGACAAAAACATTGCGGTACAAACAAATGGTGGGCAGGCTGTTTATGAATAATAATATGTTAATAACACACAAAACTTATAACAGTTGGACAAAAAAAATCAAACGATTGTGACACGTTGGAGGAGCTTTGGACAAGGTAAGGGGGAATAACTATGACTAATACAAGGTTTATAACATAAAAACTCTAACACTATAACATGTTAACATAACTATAAAACGTAAATACCATAAGAACTATACAACGTTAACATAAAAACTCTAAAAGATTAATAGCATAAAAACTATAAAAGGTTAATAACATAAAAACTCTAAAACGTTAATAACATAAGAACTATACAACGTTAACATACAAACTATATAAGGTTAATAAAATAAAAACTATAAAAGAATAATAACATACAAACTATAAAACTTTAACATGTAAACTATAAAACGTTAACATAACTATGAAACATTAAGATACAAAAACTGTAAAAGGTTAGTAACAAAAACTATAAAATGTTAACATAACTGTGAAACATTAAGATATAAAAACTGTAAAAGGTTAGTAACATAAACTATAAAACGTTAACACAAAACTATAAGACGTTAATAACACAAAAACTATAAAACGTTAACATGAAAACTACAATAGTTACTAACATAAAACGTAAATAACACAACTATAAAAGGTTAATAACATAAAAACTGTGAAATGTTAATAACATGAAAACTATATACAAGTAAACATACAAACTATAAAACGTTAATAACATGAAAACTATAAAAAGTTAATAACATGAAAACTATACAAAGTAAACATAAAAACTAAAACATGAACATACAAACTATAATAAAAGGTTAACAGCATAAACACTATAACAGTTACTAACATAAAAACTATCAAACGTTAACACAAAAACTATAAAACGTGAACAAGATGAAAACTACACAACTTTGATCACATAAAAACTATACGACATTAACATAAAAACTATAAAAGGTTAACATAAAAACTATAAAAGGTTAATAACATAAAAACTATAAAAGGTTAAAACATACAAACTATAAAAGGTTAATAACATAAAAAGTATACAACATTAACATACAAACTATAAATCTTTAATAACAAAAACTATACAACATTAACATAAAAACTATAAAAGGTTAATAACATAAAAACTATACAACATTAATATAAAACTATAAAAGGTTAATAACATAAAAACTATACTTGTTAACAACATAAAAACTATAAAACCTTAAAAATGTAAAAACTATACATGTTAACAACATAAGAACTATAAAAGGTTACTAACATAAAAACTATAAAAGGTTAATAACATAAAAACTATAAACGGTTAATAAAATAAAAACTATACAACATTAACATAACAACTATAAAAGGTTAACATAAAAACTATAAAAAGGTTAATAAAATAAAAACTATACAACATTAATATAAAACTATAAAAGATTAATAACATAAAAACTATAAAAGGTTAATAACATAAAAACTATACATGTTAACAACCTAAAAACTATAAAACGTTAAAAACTATACATGTTAACAACATAAGAACTATAAAAGGTTAGTAACATAAAACCTATAAAAGGTTAATAACAAAACTATAAAAGGTTAATAAGATAAAAACTATAAAAGGTTAATAAGATAAAAAACTATAAAAGGTTAATAACATACAAACTATAAAAGGTTAATAACATAAGGGTTCATGTCTTTTTTTGTTCGTATTTTAGTGTTGTGTTAACATTTTAGATGAAAATCCATTTAAAAAGCATCCAAAAAGGCTTAAACATGTAAAAGTGAGCATGCAGGATGTGGCCAGGGGGGGTCATGTGACCTCAGGCGGCGTGCAGCCAATCAAGGTGTGAGAGGATGTGAAAGGTTTTTCATTGATGGCGTCTCACTTTGGGGACAAAGGCCTTGGAAAAAAAACATGCCAGGGAAAATGAAGTCCGGGCGTCGCGTTTGCAGACCTGAACTAATTTGTAAAAGTGACAGTTATTTGGCGACACATATACAAAGACGAGACTCCAGCGTGAGAGCGCTCGTTAACCTTTTACTTCATCTAACACACACTTCGGGAAATAAAAGGTTGTTCTCTGAAGATGGACGCCTGCACACTCTCCAAATAATCCAATTCTAATTTCTTGTATTGAAGTTTTGCACTTTGAGATGGCAAACATCACAAAGTCTCACCCGGGCGCTTTTTTTCCCCTCTCTAATCAAAAAAAAAGGCCCCCACTGTAATTTATTTGTCATCTCCGCCACTTACATGCCAAACAACACAAATAAGTGTGCTTATTTCTATCAAAGACAAAATGCATTATTCATTATGAAGCACGGCAATTTCCCCTGCAGACACTTGACTGCTCCTCGCTCTGATGCAGGGGCGTCCAAACTTTGTCCAGCGAGGGCCGCGTGAATAAAGCTTGAAGGACGCGGGGGCCACTTTGATACATTGTGCACGTTAAGGCAGTGTTTTCCAACCGCTGTGCCGCCGTGAGATATTGTCTGGTGTGTCGTGGGAAATTATGCAACTTCACCTAATTGGTCCAAAAAATATTTTTTTAAAAATCAATAATTAGAAAAATGTAGAAGTCGGAACGCGTCGAGGATGGTTTGTTGTGATCCCGATAAGCCAGGGGTGGGCAATTAATTTTTATGAGCAACCCGAGCACTGCTGGAGGGCCACATCGACAATATTTCAATTAAATTTTGCTCAATATTATTTTTTATATATACCGTAAGATAAATAATAATAATAATAATAATAATAATTAATAATGATAATAATACTTTCATTTAACCTAACTTAACTTTATACCAAAAGCACTGCTTTGGAAATCATTTGTACCCCTTTCAGAGATCACATTTAGTTCCCCTTAAACATCCTCATGTTGCACAATGAAATGTACGCACAGGATGAAGTGTGCATTCCTGTAACTTTCTCTAGTAACAGCATTCCATGATTAATATCAATAAATTAACATTAATAATAAATGACAGTAAAATAAGCACACGTATGACTGAGGAGTCATAGTGTAACTTTGTGTGGTGTTTGAGTTGTCCGACTTTTTGTGTGGCCATAAACGCACCAGTGGCTTAGTGGTATGCGTGTTGGTGACAGATGACAAGTTGGTTTTGGCCTGGTTTGTACGGAAGAAAATGACTAGTTTTTCGAGATAGAAGTGTTTTACTCATGTTTTTGGTGTGGTTATGGCCGAATATAAACAGTTTTGCTCAATAAAGAGATCGATATAACTCCTGGCCTCGAAGCATCTCGATAGACGTTACAATAATTGAACGGTGTTGACGAACACCGTTATTGCCGCTTGTTGTCACTGTCACTCAGAGTTGCATTGCAAAATTATACAGAATAAATGTGTTTATTTTGTTTAGAATTCAGATGGGATTTGATTTGGTGCGCGGCATATATTTGCTGTACGCAGAGGACGCTTGAGCAATGCGCAATTGGGCAGGCGCGCACCTTAGAGGGAACGTTGCTTGGCAGTCCATGTCTTGTTGAAAACACGCCATTCCTCATCAACTTTTCTCTGTAAACCGTGCATCACTTGTCTCTATGCACCTTCACTCACAGGTTACACCCGGACATACGCCCATAAATAACACTTTTCAAAATAAAAGCAGCACAGTTGTATTGCGCGCATGACATAGATGTTTTTTAAACTTTATTTTGTAATTTGTGATTGCCGCTGTTCACATTCACTCACAATCCCGCACGCGCATACGTCCACACGGAAGTAATACAAATAACGCTTTTCAAAACAAAAGCAGCACCGTTGTATTGCACACTCGACATAGATACTTCTTTAAATTTATTTTGTAATTTATGATTGGCCTCACGCGGGCCGGACAGGGACGCACAAAGGGCCGGATGTGGCCCGCGGGCCGCAGAATGCCCAGGTCTGCGATACGCAGAGCACAGCGGGAGGCAGCGTACAGGTAAAAAGGTATGTAACACTTAAACCAAAAATGAACAAAAGGCAAGTCCCGCTAGGACGGGGATCAGCAACCCGCGGCTCTTGAGCCGCATGAGGATCTTTAGCGCCGCCCTAGTGGCTCCCTGGAGAATTTTTAAAAAAGGATTGAAAATGGAAAAAGATGGGGGGCGGGGAAATAATTTTTTTGTTTTTGTACGTTTTTTGTTTGAGGACAAACATGACACAAACCTTCCCAGTTGTTGGAGAGCCCACTGAGAGTATTTGGTGAACATTGTTTTGTCCTTTTAATTTCGGCGGTTTTTGAACTCACCATGGTGTCGACTGTGACGCAACAGTTTGTTTGCATGTAAAATCTTCCAGTCCTTTTTTTGTCTCATTTTGTCCATCAAACGTTTTATACTGTGCACAAAAGTGTGCTTTGTTGATGTTATTGACTTGTGTGGAGTGCTAATCAGGCATATTTGGTCACTGCATGACTGCAAGCTAATCAATGCTAACATGCTATTTAGGCTAGCTGTATGTACATATTGCGTCATTATGCCTCATTTGTAGGTATTTTTGAGCTCATTTAATATCCTTTACTTTTACCTTCTTTGTATATAATTAGAGATGTCCGATAATATCGGCCTGCCGATATTATCGGCCGATAAATGCTTTAAAATGTAATATCGGAAATTATCGGTATCGTTTTTTTTATTATCGGTATTGGTGTTTTTTTATTTTTATTTTTATTTTTTATTAAATCAACATAAAAAACACAAGATACACTTACAATTAGTGCACCAACCCAAAAAACCTCCTTCCCCATTTACACTCATTCACACAAAAGGGTTGTTTCTTTCTGTTATTAATATTCTGGTTCCTACATTATATATCAATATATATCAATACAGTCTGCAAGGGATACAGTCCGTAAGCACACATGATTGTGCGTGCTGCTGGTCCACTAATAGTACTAACCTTTAACAGCTAATTTTACTCATTTTCATTCATTACTAGTTTCTATGTAACTGTTTTTATATTGTTTTACTTTTTTTTTTAATTCAAGAAAATGTTTTTAATTGATTTATCTTATTTTATTTCATAATTTTTTTTAAAAAGGACCTTATCTTCACCATACCTGGTTGTCCAAATTAGGCATAATAATGTGTTAATTCCACGACTGTATATACCGGTATCAGTTGATATCGGTATCGGCAATTAAGAGTTGGACAATATCGGAATATCGGCAAAAATCCATTATCGGACATCCGTATATATAATTGTTTTGCATGTATCATGACACTTTTCAGATAGTTGTTTGTGTGTCATGTTGTTCCAGACCACAGCAAACATTACAAACGTTCTTGCCAAAGATTGTAATAAATCTATAAAAAGAAGACAGCCTGCCATTTCCTTTAACTTGGACACACACATCTATACCTTTGACCGGTAATTTCCAGGAGTTATCTCACCTTCTGAGTAGCCTCTCATTTACTCATGGTTTCCAATGTTGGAAAAATGTGTAGAATAAATATCAAATTTCAACATTTCTGTCAACGAAGATTTGTGTCAGCCTGCGACACAGTCATTTTGATAGTAGGCTATTATAGCTAATATAGATACTTACGTCATGTGTTGCCTTCATTGTATTTTTTGCGGCTCCAAGCAGATTAGTTTTTTGTGTTCTTGGTCCAATATTGCTCTTTCAACGTTTTGGGTTGCCGACCCCTGCGCTAGGAAAAGTCAAAACTGAACTGGCTACAAAGTAAAACAAAAACAGAATGCTGGACGACGGCAAAAACTTACAGCGTGTGGAGCAGAGAGTACATCAGTACATGTACATGACAATCAACAATGTCCCCACAAAGAAGGATAGGGTACGCCATACTTGCCAACCTTGAGACCTCCAAATTCGGGAGATGGGGGGGTTGGGGGTGGGGGGGGTGTATATTGTAGCGTCCTGGAAGAGTTAGTGCTGCAAGAGGTTCTGGGTATTTGTTCTGTTGTGTTTATGTTGTGTTACGGTGCGGATGTTCTCCCGAAATGTGTTTGTCATTCTTGTTTGGTGTGGGTTCACAGTGTGGCGCATATTTGTAACAGTGTTAAAGTTGTTTATACGTCCACCCTCAGTGTGACCTGTATGGCTGTTGACAAAGTATGCCTTGCATTCACTTATGTGTGTGTAAAAGCCGCATATATTATGTAACTGGGCCGGCACGCTGTTTGTATGGAGGAAAAGCGGACGTGATGACAGTTTGTAGAGGACGCTAAATATTGTTGTTCGGGTGGAAATCGGGAGAAATTCGGGAGAATGGCTGCCCCGGGAGATTTTCGGGAGGGGCACTGAAATTCGGGAGTCCCCCGGGAAAATCGGGGGGGTTGGCAAGTATGGCGTACGCACAACTTAAATTGTCTTGATTGCGAAAACAAAGCAATAGCACTCAAAGGAAGGCGTGACGCTGCTACAGGAGAACACCAACAAAACAGGAAGGGCCACCAAAATAACAGCGCAAGACAGGAACTAAAGCACCACACACAGGAAACAACAACAAACTCAAAATAAGGCACAACAACCTGGTGGAGTTTCATTTTTAACCTTTTCTGCTGGTGATGTGCCTCCGTATTTTTTTTAGGAAAAAAAAGGTAAAATACAATACAATATAGGTCAATATAGGTACTGTATTTTCCGGACTATAAGGCGCACTTAAAATTATTATTTTTTCTCATAACTCGATAGTGCGCCTTATAACACCTAATGTAAGGAATAAGTTTGGTTGAGCTTACCGACCTCAAAGCTATTTTATTTGGCACATGGTGTAATGATAAGTGTGACCAGTACATGGCAGTCACACATAAGAGATAAGTGTAGGCTGCACTATGATGGCAATATGACTCAAGTAAACAACACCGACATTTTATATGTTCCATTGAAAATATAGAACACGGCGCTCAAAAATCGAGCAAAACCTTTTAGTACGACTTTGGTAAAATCAATCATGGCCCGATACACCTTTTCCTCTTCCGATATTGATACTGGAGCCTTCAGTATCAGCCTAATCGGATATGAATCTGATTGTTGGATGCTTTAGTCGTGTGGAATGTTAAAATTGGTTTGATAAAGTGAAATGAGTTAAATAGAACAATAGGTAGCTATGAAAACACTAACATACCGTATTTTCCGGACTTCAGGCGCACTTAAAATCCCTTTTTTCTTCTCAAAATTCAACAGTGCGCCTTATAACCCGGTGCGCCTAATGTAAGGAATAAGTTTGGTTGATCTTACCCACCTGGAAGCAATTTAATTTGGTACATGATAGATTAAATTGCTTCCAGGTGGGTAAGCTCAACCAATAATAGTTACTAACATAAAAACTATCAAACGTTAACACAAAAACTATAAAACGTGAACAACATGAAAACTATAAAACTTTGATAACATAAAAACTATACAACATTAACATAAAAACTATAAAAGGTTAATAACATAAAAACTATAAAAGGTTAATAACATAAAAACTATAAAAGGTTAATAACATAAAAACTATAAAAGGTTAATAACATAAAAAGTATACATTAACTTAAAAACTATAAAAGTTTAATAGCATAAAAACTATAAAACATTAACATAAAAACTATAAAAGGTTAATAACATAAAAACTATAAAAGGTTAATAACATAAAAAGTATACAACATTAACTTAAAAACTATAAAAGTTTAATAGCATAAAAACTATACAACATTAACATAAAAACTATATAACGTTAACAAACGATAAAAAGTTAATAACATAAAAACTATAAAAGGTTGACATAAAACTATAAAAGGTTAATAACATAAAAAGTATACAACATTAACTTAAAAACTATAAAAGTTTAATAGCATAAAAACTATACAACATTAACATAAAAACTATAAAATGTTAACATAAAAAGTATAAAAAGTTAATAACATAAAAACTATAAAAGGTTAACATAAAACTATAAAAGGTTAATAACATAAAAAGTATACAACATTACCTTAAAAACTCTAAAAGTTTAATATCATAAAAACTATACAACATTAACATAAAAACTATAAAACATTAAAATAAAAACTATAATAGGTTAATAACATAAAAACTATAAAAAGGTTAATAACATAAAAAGTATACAACATCAACATACAAACTATAACACTTTAATAACATAAAAACTATACAACATTAACATAAAAACTATAAAAGGTTAATACAATAAAAACTATAAAACATTAATATAAAACTATAAAAGGTTAAGTACTTTATTGATTCCTTCAGGAGAGTTCCCTCAGGAAAATTAAATTGTAATGATAAGTGATAAGTAGATGGCAGTCAAACATAAGAGATACATGTAGACTGCACTATGATGGCAATATGTCTCAAGTGAACATTTTATATGTTCCTTTCAACTTATAGAACATTATAGGACAATCGCATGCTGGCAGTCAGCATTTGTGAAATACCAAAATATATGCCACCGAGGTGTATACCTGCTGAAAATGCTAAAAAAGTTAATGTTAGCATGCTAAAAAGTTAAGCGGACCATGCGTTGAGTACAAAAATCTATTACTCTGATGTGTGTAGATGAAAAATGTGTTTGAAATGCATCAACTAAAATATTTGACGCCGAGATGTTTTCCTGCAAAATTAGCAAAAAAAGCTAGCATGCTGATATTAGAATGCTAACAATTGTTAAAAAATTAGCTACGGGCCAAACTTCGGACAGCTAACTCGGTATAGCACTGAACAGAATGAGTCAATAACACCAGCTAAGGATGTTAAATAATATTTAAACGGACAGACATTTATCCAAGAAAATATAAAGAAGCCGATGATCTCCCAGCATCTACAGCTTCACAATCAAACATGTGGAAGTACACACGACTCTCATGTTCCTACGAGGCAAACACGTGTCATTGTGTCTTTTGACCTTCTTGACGAAGCAAAACGCTCACACCGACGTTTTTGAACAAACGCTCACCTTTGCGCTCGACATCGTTTGTCATCCTGCTGGGTCAACGTGGCAGCTAATTAACATGTAATTAGCGCACGGCCACCCGGCGCCGCTTAACGAGAGGTCGGCGCCGTGCGATCACCGAGTCGGAAACTCACACTTCGTATGTCGTCACTTCTTAAAAAACCTTGAGTGACTTGATGTGTTGAATAAATCGGGCCTTTTTTTTAAGATCGATTTAGCTTGTTTTAACCTCGATTTATACCTCAAGCCGCTCTCCCCGCACTGTGGTCACTGTTTGATTGAATACCGTTTTACAGTGGTTCTTAAAGAAGATTCTAGGGACTCTGTGGGTTCCTTTAGGGCCGTCTAAATTGACATTTACAAGGTCTGTAACTCTGACAGTGTTGGGTCTATTTGCTTCTATTTATACACTGTCAGAGTTAAGGATGTACCTTGAAATTTAGAATGTTGGAGAAACACTGCTTCAGGGGTTAGAGTCTGAATTTATATTTACAAGTCTGTAACTGACACACACACACACACACACACACACACAAACACACTCTCACACACACACATTATTGTATTTCTGACCTTCTTGGGACCTCTAAAAAATGCCTACCTCTTTAGGACCAGCCTTTCTAGATATTTAAAGATGTGTATTTACAACATTAATAATATATACATACTATGCAAATATAAAAAAAGTTTGTTGTGAAAAATGAGTTGGAATTTCACAAGAAAAAGGTCACAATTTCTCAAGAAAAACTTATAATTTTGCCAGTATTATAATAAAAGTCGTAATTTTACTCAATGCAAGTCAAAATTTTACAAGAAAAACTGAACATTTGTGCATAATCATGATGAAAGTTGGAATTTTACTCAATAACAGTCGCAATTTTACAAGAAAAGCTTAGAATTTTGGCAATTTTATGAAAAGAGTCGTAATTTTACTCGACAAAAGTCACAATTTTATAAGAACATTTTAAAATGTTGGCGATATAATAATAATCGGAGTTTACTCCAGAAAATTCACCATTTTACAAGAACAACAAAAAAATTGGCAAAAATGTGATACAAGTCAGAATGTTATATGACAAATGGCACCATTTAGCATTAAAAAGAAATAATTTTACATTAAAAAAGTAATCATTTTACGAGAAATGATTGCAATATTACAGAAACAGAAAAATATGAGAAATTGTTCCCAATTTTATAAGAAAAAAGTCAATACATTGTGATAAAAAAACTGCTTTTAGTTCAATTTTTATTGTTTTTGTATGTAATAGGTTATTACAGTATGTCTCTATATACATATTTTAATTATTTTTAAATTAATTTTGGCCAAAGGGGGCGCATTTCAATTTCTTACACACACTTGTTATTACATATGTTGGCCAGAGGGGGAGCATTTCAAATTTTTACACAACACCTGTTATTTCATATGTTGACCAGAGGGGGAGCACTTTTAAAACCGACACAGTCAATTTGATAAATAAGTCAGAATTTGGTATGACAAATGTCACCATTTCTGACCTTCTTGAGACCTCTGAAAAATGGCTTCCTCTTTAGGACCAGCCTTTCTAGATATTTAAAAATGTGTATTTACAACATTAATAATATATACATACTATGCAAATATAAAAAAAAGTTTGTTGTGAAAAATGAGTTGGAATTTCACAAGAAAAAGGTCACAATTTCTCAAGAAAAACTTATAATTTTGCCAGTATTATAATAAAAGTCGTAATTTTACTCAATGCAAGAAAAACTGAACATTTGTGCAATATCATGATGAAAGTTGGATTTTTACTCAATAACAGTCGCAATTTTACAAGAAAGGCTTAGAATTTTGGCAATTTAATGAAAACAGTCGTAATTTTACTCAAAAGTCACAATTTTATAAGAACATTTTAAAATGTTGGCGATATAATAATAATCGGAGTTTACTCAAAAAATGTCACTATTTTACAAGAACAACAAGAAAATTGGCAAAAATGTGATACAAGTCAGAATTTTATATGACAAATGGCACCATTTTGCATTAAAAAGTAATCATTTTACATTAAAAAAGTAATCATTTTACGATAAATTATTGCAATATTACAGAAACAGAAAAATATGAGAAATTGTTCCCAATTTTATGAGAAAAAAGTCGATACATTGTGA